>NC_069499.1:586871037-587229687 GCF_027579735.1 Bombina bombina
ACTGCACGCATGCACTGATGCAGCAGAGGAACCACTAGCACATCAGACGGTAACGCTGACTGCACGCACTGATGCAGCAGAGGAACCACTAGCACATTAGACAGTAACACTGACTGCACGCATGCACTGATGCAGCAGAGGAACCACTAGCACATCAGACGGTAACGCTGACTGCACGCACGCACTGATGCAGCAGAGGAACCACTAGCACATCAGACGGTAACGCTGACTGCACGCACTGATGCAGCAGAGGAACCACTAGCACATCAGACGGTAATGCTGACTGCACGCACGCACTAATGCAGCAGAGGAACCACTAGCACATCAGACGGTAATGCTGACTGCACGCACTGATGCAGCAGAGGAACCACTAGCACATCAGACGGTAACGCTGACTGCACGCACGCACTGATGCAGCAGAGGAACCACTAACACATCAAATGGTAACGCTGACTGCACACACTGATGCAGCAGAGGAACCACTAGCACATCAGACGGTTACGCTGACTGCACACACTGATGCAGCAGAGGAACCACTAGCACATAAGACGGTAATGCTGACTGCACGCACTGATGCAGCAGAGGAACCACTAGCACATCAGACGGTAATTCTGACTGCACGCACGCAATAATGCAGCAGAGGAACCACTAGCACATCAGACGGTAATTCTGACTGCACGCACTAATGCAGCAGAAGAAATACTCGCACATCAGATGGTAACGCTGACTGCACGCATTGATGCAGCAGAGGAACCACTAGCACATCAGATGGTAACGCTGACTGCACACACGCACTGATGCAGCAGAGTAACGACTAGCAGATTAGACGGTAATGCTAACTGCACGCACGCACGCACGCACTGATGCAGCAGAGGAACCACTAGCACATCAGACGGTAACGCTGACTGCACGCACTGATGCAGAGGAACCACTAGCACATCAGACGGTAATGCTAACTGCACGCACTGATGCAGCAGAGGAACCACTAGCAGATCAGACGGTAATGCTAACTGCATGCACGCACGCACTGATGCAGCAGAGGAACCACTAGCACATCAGACGGTAACGCTGACTGCACACACTGATGCAGAGGAACCACTAGCACATCAGACGGTAATGCTGACTGCACGCACTGATGCAGCAGAGGAACCACTAGCACATCAGATGGTAACGCTGACTGCACACACGCACTGATGCACCAGTGGAACCACTGGCACATTAGACAGTAACGCTGACTGCACACACTGATGCAGCAGAGGAACCACTAGCACATCAGATGGTAATGCTGACTGCACGCACTGATGCAGCAGAGGAACCACTAGCACATCAGATGGTAACGCTGACTGCACGCATGCACTGATGCAGCAGAGGAACCACTAGCACATCAGACGATAATGCTGACTGCACGCACTGATGCAGCAGAGGAACCACTAGCACATCAGATGGTAACGCTGACTGCACGCACTGATGCAGCAGAGAAACCACTAGCACATCATACAGTAATGCTTACTGCACGCACTGATGCAGCAGAGGAACAACTAGCACATCAGACGGTAACGCTGACTGCACGCACTGATGCAGCAGAGGAACCACTAGCACATCAGATGGTTACGCTGACTGCACGCACTGATGCTGCAGAGGAACAACTAGCACATCAGATAGTAACGCTGACTGCACGCACTGATACAGAGGAACCACTAGCACATCAGATAGTAACGCTGACTGCACGCACTGATGCAGCAGAGGAACCACTAGCACATCAGACGGTAACGCTGACTGCACGCACGCACTGATGCAGCAGAGGAACCACTAGCACATCAGACGGTAACGCTGATTGCACGCATGCACTGTGCAGCAGAGGAACCAACAGCATATCAGACGGTAACGCTGACTGCCCGCACTGATGCAGCAGAGGAACCACTAGCACATCAGACGGTAATGCTGACTGCACGCACTGATGCAGCAGAGGAACCACTAGCACATGAGATGGTAACGCTGATTGCACGCATGCACTGATGCAGCAGAGGAACCACTAGCAGATCAGACGGTTACTCTGACTGCACGCACTGATACTCGCACATCAGACGGTAACGCTGACTGCACGCACTGATGCAGCAGAGGAACCACTAGCACATCAGACAGTAACGCTGACTGCACGCACTGATGCAGCAGAGTAACGACTAGCAGATCAGACGGTAATGATAACTGCACGCATGCACGCACGCACTGATGCAGCAGAGGAACCACTAGCACATCAGACGGTAACGCTGACTGCACGCATTGATGCAGAGGAACCACTAGCACATCAGACGGTAATGCTGACTGCACGCACTGATGCAGCAGAGGAACCACTAGCAGATCAGACGGTAATGCTAACTGCACGCACGCACGCACTGATGCAGCAGAGGAACCACTAGCACATCAGACGATAATGCTGACTGCACGCACTGATGCAGCAGAGGAACCACTAGCACATCAGATGGTAACGCTGACTGCACGCACTGATGCAGCAGAGAAACCACTAGCACATCATACAGTAATGCTTACTGCACGCACTGATGCAGCAGAGGAACAACTAGCACATCAGACGGTAACGCTGACTGCACGCACTGATGCAGCAGAGGAACCACTAGCACATCAGATGGTTACGCTGACTGCACGCACTGATGCTGCAGAGGAACAACTAGCACATCAGATAGTAACGCTGACTGCACGCACTGATACAGAGGAACCACTAGCACATCAGATAGTAACGCTGACTGCACGCACTGATGCAGCAGAGGAACCACTAGCACATCAGACGGTAACGCTGACTGCACGCACGCACTGATGCAGCAGAGGAACCACTAGCACATCAGACGGTAACGCTGATTGCACGCATGCACTGTGCAGCAGAGGAACCAACAGCATATCAGACGGTAACGCTGACTGCCCGCACTGATGCAGCAGAGGAACCACTAGCACATCAGACGGTAATGCTGACTGCACGCACTGATGCAGCAGAGGAACCACTAGCACATGAGATGGTAACGCTGATTGCACGCATGCACTGATGCAGCAGAGGAACCACTAGCAGATCAGACGGTTACTCTGACTGCACGCACTGATACTCGCACATCAGACGGTAACGCTGACTGCACGCACTGATGCAGCAGAGGAACCACTAGCACATCAGACAGTAACGCTGACTGCACGCACTGATGCAGCAGAGTAACGACTAGCAGATCAGACGGTAATGATAACTGCACGCATGCACGCACGCACTGATGCAGCAGAGGAACCACTAGCACATCAGACGGTAACGCTGACTGCACGCATTGATGCAGAGGAACCACTAGCACATCAGACGGTAATGCTGACTGCACGCACTGATGCAGCAGAGGAACCACTAGCAGATCAGACGGTAATGCTAACTGCACGCACGCACGCACTGATGCAGCAGAGGAACCACTAGCACATCAGACGGTAAAGCTGACTGCACGCACTGATGCAGAGGAACCACTAGCACATCAGACTGGTAACGCTGACTGCACGCACTGATGCAGCAGAGGAACCACTAGCACATCAGACTGGTAACGCTGACTGCACGCACTGATGCAGCAGAGGAACCACTAGCACATCAGACGGTAACGCTGACTGCACGCACTGATGCAGCAGAGGAACCACTAGCACATCAGACGGTTACGCTGACTGCACGCACTGATGCAGCAGAGGAACCACTAGCACATCAGACGGTAACGCTGACTGCACGCACTGATGCAGCAGAGGAACCACTAGCACATCAGACGGTAACGCTGACTGCACGCACTGATGCAGCAGAGGAACCACTAGCACATCAGACGGTAATACTGACTGCACGCACGCAATAATGCAACCACTAGCACATCAGACGGTAACGCTGACTGCACGCACTGATGCAGCAGAGGAACCACTAGCACATCAGACAGTAACACTGACTGCACGCATGCACTGATGCAGCAGAGGAACCACTAGCACATCAGACGGTAACGCTGACTGCACGCACGCACTGATGCAGCAGAGGAACCACTAGCACATCAGACGGTAACGCTGACTGCACGCACTGATGCAGCAGAGGAACCACTAGCACATCAGACGGTAATGCTGACTGCACGCACGCACTAATGCAGCAGAGGAACCACTAGCACATCAGACGGTAATGCTGACTGCACGCACTGATGCAGCAGAGGAACCACTAGCACATCAGACGGTAACGCTGACTGCATGCACGCACTGATGCAGCAGAGGAACCACTAACACATCAAATGGTAACGCTGACTGCACACACTGATGCAGCAGAGGAACCACTAGCAGATCAGACGGTAATGCTAACTGCACGCACGCACGCACTGATGCAGCAGAGGAACCACTAGCACATCAGACGGTAAAGCTGACTGCACGCACTGATGCAGCAGAGGAACCACTAGAACATCAGACGGTAATGCTGACTGCACGCACGCACGCAATAATGCAGCAGAGGAACCACTAGCACATCAGACGGTAATTCTGACTGCACGCACTAATGCAGCAGAAGAAATACTCGCACATCAGATGGTAACGCTGACTGCACGCACTGATGCAGCAGAGGAACCACTAGCACATCAGATGGTAAAGCTGACTGCACACACGCACTGATGCAGCAGAGTAACGACTAGCAGATCAGACGGTAATGCGAACTGCACGCACGCACGCACGCACTGATGCAGCAGAGGAACCACTAGCACATCAGACGGTAACGCTGACTGCACGCACTGATGCAGAGGAACCACTAGCACATCAGACGGTAATGCTAACTGCACGCACTGATGCAGCAGAGGAACCACTAGCAGATCAGACGGTAATGCTAACTGCATGCACGCACGCACTGATGCAGCAGAGGAACCACTAGCACATCAGACGGTAACGCTGACTGCACGCACTGATGCAGAGGAACCACTAGCACATCAGACGGTAATGCTGACTGCACGCACTGATGCAGCAGAGGAACCACTAGCACATCAGATGGTAACGCTGACTGCACACACGCACTGATGCACCAGTGGAACCACTGGCACATTAGACAGTAACGCTGACTGCACGCACTGATGCAGCAGAGGAACCACTAGCACATCAGATGGTAATGCTGACTGCACGCACTGATGCAGCAGAGGAACCACTAGCACATCAGACGGTAATGCTGACTGCACGCACTAATGCAGCGGAAGAAACAGTAGCACATCAGATGGTAACGCTGACTGCACGCATGCACTGATGCAGCAGAGGAACCACTAGTACATCAGACGATAATGCTGACTGCACGCACTGATGCAGCAGAGGAACCACTAGCACATCAGATGGTAACGCTGACTGCACGCACTGATGCAGCAGAGAAACCACTAGCACATCATACAGTAATGCTGACTGCATGCACTGATGCAGCAGAGGAACAACTAGCACATCAGACGGTAACGCTGACTGCACGCACTGATGCAGCAGAGGAACCACTAGCACATCAGATGGTTACGCTGACTGCACGCACTGATACAGAGGAACCACTAGCACATCAGATAGTAACGCTGACTGCACGCACTGATACAGAGGAACCACTAGCACATAAGATAGTAACGCTGACTGCACGCACTGATGCAGCAGAGGAACCACTAGCACATCAGATGGTAACGCTGACTGCACGCACGCACTGATGCAGCAGAGGAACCACTAGCACATCAGACGGTAACGCTGATTGCACGCATGCACTGTGCAGCAGAGGAACCAACAGCATATCAGACGGTAACGCTGACTGCCCACACTGATGCAGCAGAGGAACCACTAGCACATCAGACGGTAATGCTGACTGCACGCACTGATGCAGCAGAGGAACCACTAGCACATGAGACGGTTACGCTGACTGCACGCACTGATGCTGCAGAGGAACAACTAGCACATCAGATAGTAACGCTGACTGCACGCACTGATGCAGAGGAACCACTAGCACATCAGATGGTAATGCTGACTGCACGCACTGATGAAGCAGAGGAACCACTAGCACATCAGACGGTTACGCTGACTGCACGCATTGATGCAGCAGAGGAACCACTCGCACATCAGACGATAATGCTGACTGCACGCACTGATGCAGCAGAGGAACCACTAGCACATCAGATGGTAACGCTGACTGCACGCACTGATGCAGCAGAGGAACCACTAGCACATCAGATGGTTACGCTGACTGCACGCACTGATGCTGCAGAGGAACAACTAGCACATCAGATAGTAACGCTGACTGCACGCACTGATACAGAGGAACCACTAGCACATCAGATAGTAACGCTGACTGCACGCACTGATGCAGCAGAGGAACCACTAGCACATCAGACGGTAACGCTGACTGCACGCACTGATGCAGCAGAGGAACCACTAGCACATCAGATGGTAACGCTGACTGCACACACGCACTGATGCAGCAGAGGAACCACTAGCACATCAGACGGTAATGCTGACTGCACGCACTGATGCAGCAGTGGAACCACTGGCACATCAGACGGTAACGCTGATTGCACGCATGCACTGATGCAGCAGAGGAACCACTAGCATATCAGACGGTAACGCTGACTGCCCGCACTGATGCAGCAGAGGAACCACTAGCACATCAGACGGTAACGCTGATTGCACGCATGCACTGTGCAGCAGAGGAACCAACAGCATATCAGACGGTAACGCTGACTGCCCGCACTGATGCAGCAGAGGAACCACTAGCACATGAGACGGTAACGCTGATTGCACGCATGCACTGATGCAGCAGAGGAACCACTAGCAGATCAGACGGTTACTCTGACTGCACGCACTGATGCAGCAGAGGAACAACTAGCACATCAGACGGTAACGCTGACTGCACGCACGCACTGATGCAGCAGAAGAACCACTAGCACATCAGACTGTAATGCTTACTGCACGCACTGATGCAGCAGAGGAACCACTAGCACATCAGACGGTAATGCTGACTGCACGCACTGATACAGCAGAGGAACCACTAGCACATCAGATTGTTACGCTGACTGCACACACAGATGCAGCAGAGGAACCACTGGCACATCAGATAGTAACGCTGACTGCACGCACTGATGCAGCAGAGGAACCACTAGCACATCAGATTGTTACGCTTACTGCACGCACTGATGCAGCAGAGGAACCACTAGCACATCAGACGGTAACGCTGACTGCACGCATGCACTGATGCAGCAGAGGAACCACTAGCACATCAGACAGTAATGCTGACTGCACGCACTAATGCAGCGGAAGAAGCACTAGCACATCAGATGGTAACGCTGACTGCACGCATTGATGCAGCAGAGGAACCACTAGCACATCAGACGGTTACGCTGACTGCACGCATTGATGCAGCAGAGGAACCACTAGCACATCAGACGGTAACGCTGACTGCACGCACTGATGCAGCAGAGGAACCACTCGCACATCAGACGATAATGCTGACTGCACGCACTGATGCAGCAGAGGAACCACTAACACATCAGACGGTAATGCTGACTGCACGCACTGATGCAGCAGAGAAACCACTAGCACATCAGACGGTAATGCTGACTGCACGCACTGATGCAGCAGAGGAACAACTAGCACATCAGACGGTAACGCTGACTGCACGCATGCACTGATGCAGCAGAGGAACCACTAGCACATCAGATGGTAACGCTGAGCGCACGCACTGATGCAGCAGAGGAACCACTAGCACATCAGATGGTTACGCTGACTGCAAGCACTGATGCTGCAGAGGAACAACTAGCACATCAGATAGTAACGCTGACTGCACGCACTGATGCAGAGGAACCACTAGCACATCAGACGGTTACGCTGACTGCACGCATGCACTGATGCAGCAGAGGAACCACTAGCACATCAGATGGTAACGCTGACTGCACACACGCACTGATGCAGCAGTGGAACCACTGGCACATCAGACTGTAACGCTGATTGCACGCATGCACTGATGCAGCAGAGGAACCACTAGCATATCAGACGGTAACGCTGACTGCCCGCACTGATGCAGCAGAGGAACCACTAGCACATCAGACGGTAACGCTGATTGCACGCATGCACTGATGCAGAGGAACCACTCGCACATCAGACGGTAACGCTTACTGCATGCACTGATGCAGAGGAACCACTGTCAAATCAGACGGTAACGCTGACTGTACGCACGCACGCACTGATGCAGAGGAACCACTGGCACATCAGACGGTAACGCTGACTGCACGCACTGATGCAGAGGAACCACTAGCCAATCAGACGGTAATGCTGACTGCACGCACTGATGCAGAGGAACCACTAGCACATCAGATGGTTACGCTGACTGCACGCACTGATGCTGCAGAGGAACAACTAGCACATCAGATAGTAACGCTGACTGCACGCACTGATACAGAGGAACCACTAGCACATCAGATAGTAACGCTGACTGCACGCACTGATGCAGCAGAGGAACCACTAGCACATCAGACGGTAACGCTGACTGCACGCACTGATGCAGCAGAGGAACCACTAGCACATCAGATGGTAACGCTGACTGCACACACGCACTGATGCAGCAGAGGAACCACTAGCACATCAGACGGTAATGCTGACTGCACGCACTGATGCAGCAGTGGAACCACTGGCACATCAGACGGTAACGCTGATTGCACGCATGCACTGATGCAGCAGAGGAACCACTAGCATATCAGACGGTAACGCTGACTGCCCGCACTGATGCAGCAGAGGAACCACTAGCACATCAGACGGTAACGCTGATTGCACGCATGCACTGTGCAGCAGAGGAACCAACAGCATATCAGACGGTAACGCTGACTGCCCGCACTGATGCAGCAGAGGAACCACTAGCACATGAGACGGTAACGCTGATTGCACGCATGCACTGATGCAGCAGAGGAACCACTAGCAGATCAGACGGTTACTCTGACTGCACGCACTGATGCAGCAGAGGAACAACTAGCACATCAGACGGTAACGCTGACTGCACGCACGCACTGATGCAGCAGAAGAACCACTAGCACATCAGACTGTAATGCTTACTGCACGCACTGATGCAGCAGAGGAACCACTAGCACATCAGACGGTAATGCTGACTGCACGCACTGATACAGCAGAGGAACCACTAGCACATCAGATTGTTACGCTGACTGCACACACAGATGCAGCAGAGGAACCACTGGCACATCAGATAGTAACGCTGACTGCACGCACTGATGCAGCAGAGGAACCACTAGCACATCAGATTGTTAGGCTTACTGCACGCACTGATGCAGCAGAGGAACCACTAGCACATCAGACGGTAACGCTGACTGCACGCATGCACTGATGCAGCAGAGGAACCACTAGCACATCAGACAGTAATGCTGACTGCACGCACTAATGCAGCGGAAGAAGCACTAGCACATCAGATGGTAACGCTGACTGCACGCATGCACTGATGCAGCAGAGGAACCACTAGCACATCAGACGGTTACGCTGACTGCACGCATTGATGCAGCAGAGGAACCACTAGCACATCAGACGGTAACGCTGACTGCACGCACTGATGCAGCAGAGGAACCACTCGCACATCAGACGATAATGCTGACTGCACGCACTGATGCAGCAGAGGAACCACTAACACATCAGACGGTAACGCTGACTGCACGCACTGATGCAGCAGAGAAACCACTAGCACATCAGACGGTAATGCTGACTGCACGCACTGATGCAGCAGAGGAACAACTAGCACATCAGACGGTAACGCTGACTGCACGCATGCACTGATGCAGCAGAGGAACCACTAGCACATCAGATGGTAACGCTGAGCGCACGCACTGATGCAGCAGAGGAACCACTAGCACATCAGATGGTTACGCTGACTGCAAGCACTGATGCTGCAGAGGAACAACTAGCACATCAGATAGTAACGCTGACTGCACGCACTGATGCAGAGGAACCACTAGCACATCAGACGGTTACGCTGACTGCACGCATGCACTGATGCAGCAGAGGAACCACTAGCACATCAGATGGTAACGCTGACTGCACACACGCACTGATGCAGCAGTGGAACCACTGGCACATCAGACTGTAACGCTGATTGCACGCATGCACTGATGCAGCAGAGGAACCACTAGCATATCAGACGGTAACGCTGACTGCCCGCACTGATGCAGCAGAGGAACCACTAGCACATCAGACGGTAACGCTGATTGCACGCATGCACTGATGCAGAGGAACCACTCGCACATCAGACGGTAACGCTTACTGCATGCACTGATGCAGAGGAACCACTGTCAAATCAGACGGTAACGCTGACTGTACGCACGCACGCACTGATGCAGAGGAACCACTGGCACATCAGACGGTAACGCTGACTGCACGCACTGATGCAGAGGAACCACTAGCCAATCAGACGGTAATGCTGACTGCACGCACTGATGCAGAGGAACCACTATCACATCAGACGGTAATGCTGACTGCATGCACTGATGCAGAGGAACCACTATCACATCAGACGGTAATGCTGACTGCACGCACTGATGCAGAGGAACCACTATCACATCAGACGGTAATGCTGAATGCATGCACTGATGCAGAGGAACCACTAGCACATCAGACGGTAATGCTGACTGCATGCACTGATGCAGCAGAGGGAACCACTAGCACATCAGACGGTAATGGTGACTGCATGCACTGATGCAGCAGAGGAACCACTAGCACATCAGACGGTAATGCTGACTGCACGCACTGATACAGCAGAGGAACCACTAGCACATCAGATTGTTACGCTGACTGCACGCACTGATGCAGCAGAGGAACCACTAGCACATCAGGCGGTAATGGTGACTGCATGCACTGATGCAGCAGAGGAACCACTAGCACATCAGACGGTAATGCTGACTGCACGCACTGATACAGCAGAGGAACCACTAGCACATCAGATTGTTACGCTGACTGCACACACAGATGCAGCAGAGGAACCACTGGCACATCAGATAGTAACGCTGACTGCACGCACTGATGCAACAGAGGAACCACTAGCACATCAGATTGTTACGCTTACTGCACGCACTGATGCAGCAGAGGAACCACTAGCACATCAGACGGTAACGCTGACTGCACGCATGCACTGATGCAGCAGAGGAACCACTAACACATCAGACAGTAATGCTGACTGCACGCACTAATGCAGCGGAAGAACCACTAGCACATCAGATGGTAACGCTGACCGCACGCATGCACTGATGCAGCAGAGGAACCACCAGCACATCAGACGGTAACGCTGACTGCACGCACTGATGCAGCAGAGGAACCACTCGCACATCAGACGATAATGCTGACTGCACGCACTGATGCAGCAGAGGTACCACTAAAACATCTGACGGTAACGCTGACTGCACGCAGTGATGCAGCAGAGAAACCACTAGCACATCAGACGGTAATGCTGACTGCACGCACTGATGCAGCAGAGGAACAACTAGCACATCAGACGGTAACGATGACTGCACGCATGCACTGATGCAGCAGAGTAACCACTAGCACATCAGACGGTAACGCTGAGCGCACGCACTGATGCAGCAGAGGAACCACTAGCACATCAGATGGTTACGCTGACTGCACGCACTGATGCTGCAGAGGAACAACTAGCACATCAGATAGTAACGCTGACTGCACGCACTGATGCAGAGGAACCACTAGCACATCAGATGGTAATGCTGACTGCACGCACTGATGCAGCAGAGGAACCACTAGCACATCAGACGGTTACGCTGACTGCACACACTGATGCAGCAGAGGAACCAATAGCACATTAGATGGTAACGCTGACTGCACACACGCACTGATGCAGCAGTGGAACCACTGGCACATCAGACGGTAACGCTGACTGCACGCATGCACTGATGCAGCAGAGGAACCACTAGCATATCAGACAGTAACGCTGACTGCCCGCACTGATGCAGCAGAGGAACCACTAGCACATCAGACGGTAACGCTGATTGTACGCATGCACTGATGCAGAGGAACCACTCGCACATCAGACGGTAACGCTTACTGCATGCACTGATGCAGAGGAACCACTGTCAAATCAGACGGTAATGCTGACTGCACGCACGCACTGATGCAGAGGAACCACTGGCACATTAGACGGTAACGCTGACTGCACGCACTGATGCAGCAGAGGAAGCACTAGCACATCAGACAGTAACGCTGACTGCACGCACGCACTGATGCCGAGGAACCACTCGCACATCAGACGGTAACGCTGACTGCATGCACTGATGCAGAGGAACCACTGTCAAATCAGACGGTAACGTTGACTGCACGCATGCACTGATGCAGAGGAACCACTAGCACATCAGACGGTAACGCTGACTGCACGCATGCACTGATGCCGAGGAATCACTGGCACATCAGACGATAATGCTGACCGCACACGCACTGATGCAGAGGAACCACTAGCACATCAGACGGTAATGCTGACTGCACGCACTGATGCAGAGGAACCACTAGCACATCAGACGGTAATGCTGACTGCACGCACTGATGCAGAGGAACCACTAGCACATCAGACGGTAATGCTGACTGCACGCACTGATGGAGAGGAACCACTAGCACATCAAACGGTAATGCTGACTGCACGCACTGATGCAGAGGAACCACTAGCACATCAGACGGTAACGCTGACTGCACGCACTGATGCAGAGGAACCATTGGCACATCAGACGGTAATGCTGACTGCACGCACTGATGCAGAGGAACCACTAGCACATCAGACGGTAATGCTGACTGCACGCACTGATGCAGAGGAACCACTAGCCAATCAGACGGTAATGCTGACTGCACGCACTGATGCAGAGGAACCACTATCACATCAGACGGTAATGCTGACTGCACGCACTGATGCAGAGGAACCACTAGCACATCAGACGGTAACGCTGACTGCACACACTGATGCAGCAGAGGAACCACTAGCACATCAGATGGTAACGCTGACTGCACACTCGCACTGATGCAGCAGTGGAACCACTGGCACATCAGATGGTAACGCTGATTGCACGCATGCACTGATGCAGCAGAGGAACCACTAGCATATCAGACGGTAACGCTGACTGCCCGCACTGATGCAGAGGAACCACTAGCACATCAGACGGTAATGCTGACTGCATGCACTGATGCAGAGGAACCACTAGCACATCAGACGGTAATGCTGACTGCACGCACTGATGCAGAGGAACCACTAGCACATCAGACGGTAACGCTGACTGCACACACTGATGCAGCAGAGGAACCACTAGCACATCAGATGGTAATGCTGACTGCACACACGCACTGATGCAGCAGTGGAACCACTGGCACATCAGATGGTAACGCTGATTGCACGCATGCACTGATGCAGCAGAGGAACCACTAGCATATCAGACGGTAACGCTGACTGCCCGCACTGATGCAGCAGAGGAACCACTAGCACATCAGACGGTAACGCTGATTGTACGCATGCACTGATGCAGAGGAACCACTCGCACATCAGACGGTAACGCTTACTGCATGCACTGATGCAGAGGAACCACTGTCAAATCAGATGGTAACGCTGACTGCACGCACGCACTGATGCAGAGGAACCACTGGCACATCAGACGGTAACGCTGACTGCACGCACTGATGCAGCAGAGGAACCACTAGCACATCAGACAGTAACACTGACTGCACGCACGCACTGATGCCGAGGAACCACTCGCACATCAGACGGTAACGCTGACTGCATGCACTGATGCAGAGGAACCACTGTCAAATCAGACGGTAACGTTGACTGCACGCATGCACTGATGCAGAGGAACCACTAGCACATCAGACGGTAACGCTGACTGCACGCATGCACTGATGCCGAGGAATCACTGGCACATCAGACGATAATGCTGACTGCACACACGCACTGATGCAGAGGAACCACTAGCACATCAGACGGTAATGCTGACTGCACGCACTGATGCAGAGGAACCACTAGCACATCAGACGGTAATGCTGACTGCACGCACTGATGCAGAGGAACCACTAGCACATCAGACGGTAATGCTGACTGCACGCACTGATGCAGAGGAACCACTAGCCAATCAGACGGTAATGCTGACTGCACGCACTGATGCAGAGGAACCACTGGCACATCAGACGGTAATGCTGACTGCACGCACTGATGCAGAGGAACCACTAGCACATCAGACGGTAATGCTGACTGCACGCACTGATGCAGAGGAACCACTAGCCAATCAGACGTAATGCTGACTGCACGCACTGATGCAGAGGAACCACTATCACATCAGACGGTAATGCTGACTGCATGCACTGATGCAGAGGAACCACTAGCACATCAGACGGTAATGCTGACTGCACGCACTGATGCAGAGGAACCACTAGCACATCAGACGGTAACGCTGACTGCACACACTGATGCAGAGGAACCACTAGCACATCAGACGGTAACGCTGACTGCACGCACGCACTGATGCAGCAGAGGAACCACTAGCACATCAGACGGTAACGCTGACTGCACGCACGCACTGATGCAGCAGAGGAACCACTAGCACATCAGACGGTAACGCTGACTGCACGCACTGATGCAGCAGAGGAACCACTAGCACATCAGATGGTAACGCTGACTGCACGCACTGATGCAGTAGAGGAACCACTAGCACATCAGACGGTAATGCTGACTGCACGCACTGATGCAGAGGAACCACTATCACATCAGATGGTAATGCTGACTGCACGCACTGATGCAGAGGAACCACTATCACATCAGATGGTAATGGTGACTGCACGCACTGATGCAAAGGAACCACTATCACATCAGATGGTAATGCTGACTGCACGCACTGATGCAGAGGAACCACTATCACATCAGATGGTAATGCTGACTGCACGCACGCACTGATGCAGAGGAACCACTATCACATCAGATGGTAATGCTGACTGCACGCACGCACTGATGCAGAGGAACCACTATCACATCAGATGGTAATGCTGACTGCACGCACTGATGCAGAGGAACCACTATCACATCAGATGGTAATGCTGACTGCACGCACGCACTGATGCAGAGGAACCACTATCACATCAGATGGTAATGCTGACTGCACGCACGCACTGATGCAAAGGAACCACAAGCACATCAGATGGTAACGCTGACTACACGCACGGATGCAGAGAAACCACTGGCAAATCAGGCGAACAATAGGGTTGTGCAAATACAACACAAATAGAGAATCTCCAAAGTGTTCTGGAAGTAGCCTAACTAACCTGCATGAAGCATTATACCCTCCAAAGAACTTTGTTATGACTTCACAAGAATACAATCAGGAATATTAAATATAATGAACAATGAATGTCTGAGGGTTGCAGCTTGCAGGAATATAGATGCTCATATTGTCTATCACATTTTGTCATGAGCAAATAAGGTGTACAAGGGCTTTGAAGAGCTATCATAAAAACTAACGTTTGAAGCTTAAAGACTTGTCGTTACAAAGAAAAGCATACCCATGTATTTAATGCAGTAAAAAATTAAAAAGCCATTTGGACCCGTGACTTCTAAATAAGATCCCTAGCCCAGAGTGCATGCAGTTTGCTCAGTAACACAGACATAGGACCAAGGCCAAGTGCTCCCTGTGGCAAATGTATGTGTTCTGCGAGTAGTGAACGTTGATCTTGTGCACCATGGCGATGCCAACAAAAACCTGTTTTATATCCTCAGGACACCACTCTGAGCTATTTGATTTGAGAGGCACATTAATATCCCCCACCCAGCAACAACCCTTAATGAGCCACACAGAGAAACCCACACAGGGACCTCCATCACAGTAAATCAGAAAGTGACATAAAACCAGGCTTGTATATCTCACCCAATAACAGAGCAGGAAAGAATTGAGCCAAGTCATCAGCATTAGTAATGTGATTACTCCCATGCCAAGCTCTGGAACTGAGCAGAATAAAATGCAGTAACAAAGCGGTTATAAAGCATTTTATTTCCTGAATTATAGAAAATAAAGCAATTCTTTACTAAAATAAATGAAGTATAAAAATGTAAAAACTTATATAAATTATTCCCTTTCAAAGCCAATGTTAAAGGGACACTGAACCCAAATTTTTCTTTTTTGTGATTCAGATAGAACATGCAATTTTAATCAACTTTCTAATTTACCCCTATTACCAATTTTTCTTCGTTCTCTTGTTATCTTTATTTGAAAAAGACGGCATCTAAGTTTTTTGGGGTTCAGTACTCTGGACAGCACTATTTTATTGGTGGATTAATTTATCCACCAATCAGCAAGAACAACCCAGGTTGTTCACCAAAAATGGGCCGGCATCTAAACTTACATTCTTGCATTTCAAATAAAGATGCAAAGAGAATGAAGAAAATTTGATAATAGGAGTAAATTAGAAAGTTGATTAAAATTGCATGCTCTATTTGAATCATTAAGAAAAAAATGGGTTCAGTATTCCTTTAAATAGTTCATGTGGTAGGGAATTAAAGGGACAGTAAACCTACAAAATAATGTTATATATTTCTGCAGAATTATATCTGAATCACGAAAGAAAAAAATTTGGGTTCAGTGTCCCTTTAAAAGGACTTAAAACAAGTTGGGATAGAGACAAAATATATGTACTTTACTTTACCTGCAAATTTATACTGCAGTATCTCGCCATTAACCCTTTCTTTTAAGTTTTAGAATTGTACAGCTCTAACTCCCCCCACACAATTCCTTCTATGGCTGTATCTATATCCACCTTGGATTTGGTAGAATGCAAGACTTTAACACTCATTATTTGCTGGAGCATGCCTAGAAGCAAATAAGCTGCAGTGAACTCAGTTGAAATACAATGCCTGTGTTTCTGATGCTAAACACTGATAAGGGGTGGTGGATCAGACTACTCCAGACAGCATGGCTATGTTACTAATTTTGCATATTTTTGAAAAATATTTTAAAATACTTGCCAGCAATTTGTAAACAATTTTTATGCAAACTATTTTTACTTAATTAACCCCTTTAGGATATGCACAGATCTCAACATGTTTTATGGCACTTTAACAAAATGCAGACCAATGTTTTGGGATTGATTGCAGGTACAAAACTTTGTCAGTAGAAGTGACATATTTTAAGGACCTCTAAATACAGTGAACGGGAAATAAAAATACAAATAAAAAATAGCACATACTTTGAATTTGGAATGAGCAGTAGAATAATTTCTGGAAAATTTCTAAATTAATCCTATTCCCCTCCCTGTATCATGTGACAGCCACCAGCCAATCACAAAATGCATATACACATATACTGTGCACTTTGTATATGCTCAGTTGGAGCTGAAGCCTCAGAAAGTGTGTATATAAAAATAATGTGCATGTTTTGATAATGGACGTATACTGGATTTATTTTTATTGTGCGTTTTATCTAAATCACAAAAAATTTATTTTGACTTTGGTGTCCCTTTAAGTAGCAAAACCGTGTTCAAACCAAAGCAGGTTAATGACAAGAACATGTTAAATGGGCCACATCGTACCATGACCAAAGCACACTAATGGCAGTGATGTATTTAAAAGGTCACATTTAAATGAATCATTACAATAAGAAAGACTTTATTTCCTGAGTCTCCTGACAGCACCATCTTATTCTACTTTCTTACCGCGGCTTTCAGCTCCAGGTCGGCATTTAAATAAATAAATGTTGCTTGAAGACGGTAAATGAACGGCTTGAGCACAAATCCTGGTGTGCCCTATGGACTGGAGTTGCTTAAACATAAAAGATGAGATCTTTATTTAAAGACTACCTCATCTACCACTACTTCCTTTAAAGGGACAGTCTACTCCAGAATTGTTATTGTTTAGAAAGATAGCTAATCCCTTTTATTACCTATTCCCCAATTTTGCATAACCAACACTGTTATATTAATATACTTTTTACCTCTGTGATTACCTTGTATCTAAGCTTCTTCAGACAGCCCCTTATCTCAGTGCTTTTGACAGACTTGCATTTTAGCCAATCAGTGCTCAGTCCACGGGAGTGAGCACAATGTTATCTATATGGCACACATGAACCAGCTGTTTCTAACTGAAAAAATGTCAAAATGCAGATAAGAGGTGGCTTTCAACAGTTTAGAAATTAGCATTTGAGCCTACGTATGTTTAGCTTTCAACTAAGAATAAAGAGAACAAAGCAAATTTCATGATAAAAACATAATTTATGCTTTCCGCAGCTTTATTCGTTACTGTTGGAAAATACAACACCTGGCCACTAGGAGGAGGCAAAGACACCCCAGCCAAAGGCTTAAATATCCCTCCCACTTCCTCATTACCCCAGTCATTCTGCTGAGGGAACAAGGAAAAGTAGGAGAAACATTAGGGTATAAATTGTGCCAGAAGAATAAAATAAATAATAGGGGACCGCCCTTTGACAAGAAAAAACGTGTGTGAGCCGTGGACTCTCCCTATCCGGAAGGAAAGGAATTTATCTGGTTAGCATAAATTATGTTTTCCTTCCTAAGATATGGAGAGTCCACGGCTTCATTCCCTACTGTTGGGAAAACTATACCCAAGCTCCAGAGGACACTGAATGAATAATGGGAGGGAACAAAAAGGAAGAAGCGGACCATATTCTGAGGGCACCACAGCCTGCAAAACTTTTCTCCTGAAAGCTGCTTCAGCCGAAGCAAAAACATCAAACTTGTAAAATTTTGAAAAAGTATTTAAAGGACCAGTCAACACATTAGATTTGCATAATCAACAAATGCAAGATAACAAGACAATGCAATAGCACTTAGTCTGAACTTCAAATAAGTAGTAGATTTTTTTTATAACAAATTTCAAAGTTATGTATATTTCCACTCCCCTTGTACCATGTGATAGCAATCACAAATGCATATACGTATAGTCTGTGAATTCTTGCACATGCTCAGTAGGATCTGGTGACTCAAAAAGTGTAAATATAAAAGACTGTGCACATTTTTTTTAATGGAAGTAAATTGGAAAGTTGTTTAAAATTACATGCTGTATCTGAATCATGAAAATTTATTTTAACCTGAGTGTCCCTTTAAGGAGGACCAGGCAGCCGCCTTACAAATCTGATCCATAGAGGCCTCGTTCTTAAAGTCCCAAGAGGAAGCCACTGCTCTAGTGGAATGAGCCGTTATCCTCTCAGGAGGATGATGTCCCGCTGTCACATGAGCAAAGCAGATGACACTCCTTAACCAAAAAGATAGGGAAGTTGAAGTAGCCTTCTGCCCTTACGCTTCCCCGAATAGACAACAAACAAAGAGGAAGATTGACTAAACTCCTTAGTAGCCTGAAGCTAGAACTTCAAGGCGCGAACCACATCCAAATTGTTAAGTAAGCGTTCCCTCGAGGAAGGAGGATTAGGACACAAGGAAGGAATCACAATCTCCTGATTGATGTTGTGATATGACTCAACCTTAGGAAGAAAACCTAATTTAGTACGTAAAACTGCCTTATCTGCATGAAAAAATCAGATAAGGGGGCTCACATTGCAAAGCAGAGATCTCAGAAACTCTGCGAGCAGAGGCAATAGCCAATATAAAGAGAACCTTCCAAGATAACAATTTAATGTCAACGGAATGCAGAGGCTCAAACGGAACCTGTTGCAAAACCCGAAGAACAAGATTTAGGCTCCAAGGAGGAGCCCGCAATCTAAACACAGGTCTGATCCTAATCAGAGCCTTAACAAAGGACTGCACACCTGGAAGCTCAGCCAGTCTCTTGTGCAATAAAATGGACAGGGCCGAAATCGGTCCCCTCAGGAAACTAGCAGAAAGGCCCTTCTCCAGCCCATCCTGGAGAAAATATAAGATCCTGGCAACCTTAACTCTGTGGCAGGAAAAAACACGCTCTTCACACCAGAATAAGTAGGTCCTCCACACCTTGTGGTAGATACGCCGAGTAACTGGTTTACGAGCTTGAATAAGAATATCCATGACACTCTCAGAGAAACCTCTCTTGGCTAAGACTAAACTTTCAATCTCCACGCAGTCAGCCTCAGAGAATCTAGATTTTGATAAACAAATGGACCTTGTATCAGCAGGTCTCTGTGACAAGGTAACTTCCACGGAGGAGATGAGGACATCACCACTAGATCCGCGAACCACGTCCTTCACGGCCACAATGAAGCAATCAGGATTACTGATACCCGCTCCTGCTTGATGCAGGCCACCACTTGAGGAAGAAGCGGAAATGGAGGAAAAAGATATATGACTTTGAACCTCCAGGGCACTGCTAGTGCATATATTAGATCCACTTGGGGATCCCTCGACCTCAACCCATACCTGGGTAGCTTGGTATTGAGACAGGACTCCATGAGATTTATCTCCGGGGTCCCCCACTTGCTGCATATATCTACAAACACCTCGAGATGGAGAGACCATTCCCCTGGATGGAAGGATTGCTTGCTGAGAAAATCTGCCTCCCAGTTGTCCACACCTGGAATGTGGATCGCTGACAGCGAACAGCTGTGGGCCTCTGCCCACTCCAGAATCTGAGATACTTCCTTCATCGCCAAGGAATTTCTCGTTCCCCCCTGATGGTTGATGTAAGCCACCGAGGTTATATTGTCTGATTGGAATCTGATAAACTGGGACGAAACCAGAAGTGGCCAAGGTTTCAAGGCCTTGAAGATTGCTCATAGTTCCAAAATATTTATCAGGAGGAAGACTCCTCCTGAGTCCACAACCCCTGTGCCTTCCTGGCACCCCAAACAGCTCCCCATACGGATAGGCTTGCGTCCGTAGTCACAATCCTTAGACTTGTTCTTCTCATGTAGGAAGGCACACTTGCCTCTGTTTACCGTAGAAATAATGGAGTCCAGGCCTGGACAAAATCAAATCTTTCCCTTGAAGAGAAGAGAAAGGAGTTTGGACTTAGAAGTTGTGACAGTTCTTTAGTCACATACATGGACAATGTATGAAACAGCACCATCTATTGGTTGAAAATGCCAAAAATATGACACAGTGCCCTCTATTGGTTGCAAGTTCACCACCAAAATGGAGAAGGAATGACTAATTTGCATATATTTGCATAGGGCGAAAATACAAACAGATGGTTATTATTTTTACTGTTTAGAACTACCTAAATCCTCCATCCTGTTGGCAAAGTTATATTCCTTTATTATACTGTTTCCTATATGTTTTTATGTTTATATTTTAAGGAGTGTGTGTTACCATAAGCTTACTGGTGTGTTTGTAAAAGCTAGTCCTGGGTGAAATAAAGCATTATGAGTAGTTCCTTCTGGAACAGGTAGTCCTGTCTGATTCTTTCAGGTATACCAGAGGTTCTGACCCTGCATTCTTGCTGCACCTTTAACTGCAAGAGAGACCTGCTACAGAGTCTGTGGGCCTGTAAGCAAAGAGCTGGCCTTGTGAGCCCCAATTGTCTTTTTAAAGACCGTGCAGGGAAAGGAATCAATACCTACCTGAACAAAGGAGTGAGGCAGAGGGAACGTTAGCTGCCTGAAAGGAGCAGCAAGGCAGAGTGATCAATTCCTGCCTAGAAGAAGCCAGGCAGAGGGATCTATTCCTGCCTAGAAGAAGCCAGGCAGAAGGATATATTCCTGCCTAGAAGCGGACAGGCAGAGGAGATGCTACCTGCCTGGGAGCTCACTGAGACCAGCCCAGCTGGGGGAGATACAGCCGCTGGCTTGACCCTGGTTTCAGCCACGATAGCCCTGGTCCCACTATTTGGAGGCAGAGGGATCTATTCCTGCCAAGAAGCAGCCAGGCAGAGGCATTTATTCATGCCTAGAAGCAGACAGGCAGAGGGGACGATACCTGCCAGGAAAGAGCTGCAGGGCAGAGAAGACGCTACCTGACTGGGAGTCCACTGAGACCATACCAGCTGGGGAAGATACAGCCGCTGGCTTGACCCCGGTCTCAGCAACTATATCTCTGGTCCCACTATCCGTTGGCCATCCCTGGGTTTGGACAGAGGAAGGGAGCCCCCTAGCGGAGTACCGCTACATTTGGTGGCAGTGGTGGGATCATCCCTTCTGTACAGGGAAGGTCCAAACAACCACTGGGATCTGATCTCCATCAGGAGATCCTTCATGAGTAGCAGCTGAATAGTGGATGGAGCAGCTGTACCGGGTCGTAAAGCGAAGCACCCTTAAGGATTTGTTGGAAGCCTGTGGAAGATCAGCCAAAAATAAATCCAAAGACACTCTAATTGCTGATCTAATGGAAGGCGACCAGTCCTGCCCACCGCACTTGGAGACCCCTGGTGAGTCAGATTTTCAGCGGGAAGTCCGAGCATGATTGGCCCTTTTGGGCCCAGAGCCCACTCAGGAGACTGTTGAAAAAAAAACATAATTTATGTAAGAACTTACCTGATAAATTCATTTCTTTCATATTAGCAAGAGTCCATGAGCTAGTGACGTATGGGATATACATTCCTACCAGGAGGGGCAAAGTTTCCCCAAACCTCAAAATGCCTATAAATACACCCCTCACCACACCCACAATTCAGTTTAACGAATAGCCAAGAAGTGGGGTGATAAGAAAGGAGCGAAAGCATCAAAAATAAGGAATTGGAATAATTGTGCTTTATACAAAAAAATCATAACCACCACAAAAAAGGGTGGGTCTCATGGACTCTTGCTAATATGAAAGAAATGAATTTATCAGGTAAGTTCTTACATAAATTATGTTTTCTTTCATGTAATTAGCAAGAGTCCATGAGCTAGTGACGTATGGGATAGCAGATACCCAAGATGTGGAACTTCCACGCAAGAGTCACTAGAGAGGGAGGGATAAAATAAAGACAGCCAATTCCGCTGAAAAAATAATCCACAACCCAAATCAAAAAAATGAAATAATAAGCAGCAGAATCAAACTGAAACAGCTGCCTGAAGTACTTTTCTACCAAAAACTGCTTCTGAAGAAGAGAAAACATCAAAATGGTAGAATTTAGTAAAAGTATGCAAAGAAGACCAAGTTGCTGCTTTGCAAATTTGATCAACAGAAGCTTCATTCCTAAAAGCCCAGGAAGTAGAAACTGACCTAGTAGAATGAGCTGTAATCCTTTGAGGTGGGGACCTACCCGACTCTACATAGGCATGATGAATCAAAGATTTTAACCAAGATGCCAAAGAAATGGCAGAAGCCTTCTGACCTTTCCTGGAACCAGAAAAGATAACAAATAGACTAGAAGTCTTTCTAAAACCTTTAGTAGCTTCAACATAATATTTTAAAGCTCTAACTACATCCAAAGAATGTAAAGATTTTTCCAGAGATTTCTTAGGATTAGGACACAATGAAGGGACAACAATCTCTCTACTAATGTTGTTAGAATTCACAACCTTAGGTAAAAATTTAAATGAAGTCCGCAACACTGCCTTATCCTGATGAAATATCAGGAAAGGAGATTCACAAGAAAGAGCAGATAACTCAGAAACTCTTCTAGCAGAAGAGATGGCTAAAAGGAACAACACTTTCCAAGAAAGTAATTTAATATTCAGAAAATGCATAGGTTCAAACGGAGGAGCCTGTAAGGCCCTCAGAACCAAATTAAGACTCCAAGGAGGAGAGATTGACTTAATGACAGGCTTGATACGAACCAAAGCCTGTACAAAACAATGAATATCAGGATGATTAGCAATCTTTCTGTGAAAAAGAACAGAAAGAGCAGAGATTTGACCTTTCAGAGCTTGCAGACAAACCCTTACCAAACCATCCTGAAGAAACTGTAAAATTCTAGGAATTCTAAAAGAATGCCAAGAGAATTTATGAGAAAAACACCAAGAAATGTAAGTCTTCCAGACTCGATAATAAATCTTCCTAGACACAGATTTACGAGCCTGTATCATAGTATTAATCACTGAGTCAGAGAAACCTCTATGACTAAGAATCAAGCGTTCAATCTCCATACCTTCAAATTTAATGATTTGAGATCCTGATGGAAAAATGGGCCTTGAGATAGAAGATCTGGCCTTAACGGAAGTGTCCAAGGTTGGCAACTTGCCATCCGAACGAGATCCGCATACCAAAACCTGTGAGGCCATGCTGGAGCCACCAGCAATACAAACGAACGTTCCATTAGAATTTTGGAAATCACCTTTGGAAGAAGAACTAGAGGCGGAAAGATATAAGCAGGTTGATAATTCCAAGGAAGCGACAGCGCGTCCACTGCTTCCGCCTGAGGATCCCTGGATCTGGACAGATACCTGGGAAGTTTCTTGTTTAAATGAGAGGCCATCAGATCTATTTCTGGAAGTCCCCAGATTTGAACAATCTGAAGAAATACCTCTGGGTGAAGAGACCATTCGCCCGGATGTAACGTCTGGCGACTGAGATAATCCGCTTCCCAATTGTCTACACCTGGGATGTGAACCGCAGAGATTAGACAGGAACTGGATTCCGCCCATACAAGTATCCGAGATACTTCTTTCATAGCTTGAGGACTGTGAGTCCCACCTTGATTGACATACGCCACTGTTGTGACATTGACTGTCTGAAAACAAATAAACGATTCTTTCTTCAGAAGAGGCCAGAACTGAAGAGCTCTGAAAATCGCACGGAGTTCCAAAATGTTGATTGGTAATTTCGTCTCCTGAAATTCCCAAACCCACTGCGCTGTCAGAGATCCCCATACAGCTACCCAACCTGAAAGACTCGCATCTGTTGAGATTACAGTCCAGGTTGGATGAACAAAAGAGGCCCCTTGAATTAGACAATGGTGATTCAACCACCAAGTCAGAGAAGATCGAACATTGGGATTTAAGGATATTAATTGTGATATCTTTGTATAATCCCTGCACCACTGGTTCAGCATACAAAGCTGAAGAGGTCTCATGTGAAAACGAGCAAAGGGGATCGCGTTCGATGCAGCAGTCATGAGACCTAGAATTTCCATGCACAAAGCTACCGAAGGGAACGATTGAGACTGAAGGTTTCGACAAGCTGAAACCAACTTCAGACGTCTCTTTTCTGTTAAAGACAAAGTCATGGACACTGAGAAAGCCCAAAAAGGTTACCTTTGTCTGAGGAATCAATGAACTCTTTGGTAAATTGATCCTCCAACCATGTCTTTGAAGAAACGACACAAGTTGATTCGTATGAGATTCTGCAGAATGTAAAGACTGAGCAAGTACCAAGATATCGTCCAGATAAAGAAATACCGCAATACCCTGTTCTCTGATTACAGAGAGAAGGGCACAGAGAACCTTTGAAAAGATCCTTGGAGCCGTTGCTAGGCCAAACGGAAGGGTAACAAACTGGTAATGCTTGTATAGAAAAGAGAATCTCAGAAACTGATAGTGATCTGGATGAATTGGAATATGAAGATATGCATCCTGTAAGTCTATTGTAGACATATAATGCCCTTGCTGAACAAAAGGCAGAATAGTCCTTATAGTCACCATTTTGAATGTTGGTATCCTTAACATAACGATTCAATATTTTTAAATCCAGAACTGGTCTGAAGGAATTCTCCTTCTTTGGTACAATGAATAGATTTGAGTATAACCCCAGACCCTGTTCCAGAACTGGAACTGGCACAATTACCCCAGCCAACTCTAGGTCTGAAACACATTTCAGAAATGCCTGAGCCTTTACTGGAATGCGAGAGAGAAAAAATCTTCTCACAGGTGGCCTTTACCTTGAAACCTATTCTGTACCCTTGTGAAACAATGTTCTGAACCCAAAGACTGTGAATCGAATTTATCCAAATATCTTTGAAAAATCGTAACCTGCCCCATACCAGCTGTGCTTGAATGAGGGCCGCACCATCATGCAGATTTGGGACCTGGTTTTGACTTTCTAAAAGGCTTGGATTTATTCCAGACTGGAGAAGGTTTCCAAACGGAAACTGTTCCTTAAGGGGAAGGGTCAGGCTTCTATCCGCCGTAGGAATA
This sequence comes from Bombina bombina, assembly GCF_027579735.1. Classification (NCBI taxonomy): domain Eukaryota; kingdom Metazoa; phylum Chordata; class Amphibia; order Anura; family Bombinatoridae; genus Bombina; species Bombina bombina. Next base: position 586,896,960 of record NC_069499.1, read on the forward strand.
GTAGTATGTTTAGCAAGAGTAGAGATAGCCCCATCAACTTTAGGGATTTTGTCCCAAAACTCTAATCTATCAGATGGCACAGGGTACAATTTCTTAAACCTTGGAGAAGGAGTAAATGAAGTACCCAGACTATTCCATTCCCTAGAAATTACTTCTGAAATAGCATCAGGAACTGGAAAAACTTCTGGAATAACTACATGAGGTTTAAAAACCGAATTTAAACGCTTAGTAGATTTAGTATCAAGAGGACTAGACTCCTCCATATCTAATGCAATTAACACTTCTTTAAGTAAAGAACGAATAAACTCCATCTTAAATAAATATGAAGATTTATCAGTGTCAAAAACAGATAAGTCAGAATGATGGCGGTCACTTAAAAATTCATCTGAAATATGAGAAGTTTTAAAAGACCTTTTACGTTTACTGGAAGGAGGAATAACAGACAGAGCCTTCCTAATAGATTTAGAAACAAATTCTTTTACATTAACAGGGACATCCTGAACATTAGATGTTGAAGGAACAACAACAGGTAATGGATTATTACTAATGGAAACACAATCTGCATTAGAATGTTTATCATGACAGTTATCACAAACTACAGCCGGAGGAACAGATACCAAAAGTTTACAACAAATGCACTTAACTTTGGTAGAACCAGCATCAGGCAGCGTCTTTCCAGAAGTAGATTCTGATCCAGGGTCAGGTTGAGACATCTTGCAATATGTAATAGAAAAAACAACATATAAAGCAAAATTATCAAATTCCTTAAATGACAGTTTCAGGAATGGGAAAAAATGCCAAATGAACAAGCCTCTAGCAACCAGAAGCAATGAAAAAGTGAGACTGAATTAATGTGAAAAAAAGGTGGAGACAAGAATGACGCCCACATTTTTTGGCGCCAAGCATGACGCCCACATTATTGGCGCCAAGTACAATGCCCATATTTTTTGGCGCCGAGTATGACACCACATCCTGTGACGCCGAAAAAAACGACGCCCACATTTTTGGCGCAAAAAAAGTCTAACACATATACGTCAAAAATGACGCAACCACGAACAAACTTCCGGCGTCAATTAGGGCGCCGGAAATGACAAAATTTTGCCCCAAAAAAGTCAGTGCCAAGAATGACGCAATAAATTGAATCATTTTCAGCCCCCGCGAGCCTAACAACCCACAGGGAAAAAAGTCAATTTGAAAAAAAATTTTAAGGTAAGAAAAAAATATTTATTCATATGCATTATCCCAAATAATGAAACTGACTGTCTGAAAGAAGGAATACTGATTATCCTGAATCATGGCAAACATAAGTTTAAACACATATATTTAGAACTTTACATATAAAGTGCCCAACCATAGCTTAGAGTGTCATAATAAAATAAGACTTACTTACCCTAAGACACTCATCTACATATAGTAGATAGCCAAACCAGTACTGAAACGAGAATCAGTAGAGGTAATGGTATATAAGAGTATATCGTCGATCTGAAAAGGGAGGTAGGAGAAGAAATCTCTACAACTGATAACAGAGAACCTATGAAATAGATCCCCTAGAGGAAGACCATTGTATTCAAATAGGCAATACTCTCTTCACATCCCTCTGACATTCACTGCACTCTGAGAGGAAAACCGGGCTCCAGCCTGCTGCGAAGCGCATATCAACGTAGAATCTAGCACAAACTTACTTCACCACCTCCATGGGAGGCAAAGTTTGTAAAACTGAATTGTGGGTGTGGTGAGGGGTGTATTTATAGGCATTTTGAGGTTTGGGAAACTTTGCCCCTCCTGGTAGGAATGTATATCCCATACGTCACTAGCTCATGGACTCTTGCTAATTACATGAAAGAAATTATGGCTGATGTGACTGCAATGCAGCAGGCAGAAAGAGAGTTTAGGCTCCGCATGGCCGAAATACAGCATCGGCCAGGAAACGGGGCTTCTTCTTGCCAGGGGGCAACAAAGGAACAAAGAAGCTGCCCTTTGCTGCATTTAAAGTTTTCAACAAGGCAGAGGGGGACATTGATGTATACCTGCAGCACTTTGAGAGGCAGTGTACTCTAAAAGGTGTGGTTTCCACAGACTGGGTTACAATTTTGGCCAGTAAGTTGACGGGGAGAGCTGCTGAAGCTTACCGGGCAGTTCCCGATGATGATAGCCTGGACTACAGCCGGGTAAAAGAAAGACTGCTGGTCCGTTATGCCATTACTGCTGAGGCCTACCGCAGAACATTCAGAGATCTGCGGAAAAAGGAGAAAGACACTTATGTGGAATGGGCCTACCGGATGCACCGGGCTGCATACAACTGGATGCAGGGGTGCCAGGCAACTACCCTGGACCATGCACTGCAGCTGCTACTTCTGGAGCAATTTTATGATTACACATCTTCAGAGGTTAGAGACTGGGTCCGAGACAGGAGACCACTAACTGTGGATGAAGCTGCTCGCCTGGCTGTTGAATACCAGGACACCAGGCGGGAGGAGCAATCGATTCCCTGAGAAATACCCTGGCCCATGTCTCCTCAATCAGCACCACCCCTTTGTCAGGGCCTTTTCCCTGTTATGTTTGCCATGTGCTGCTGGCAGCCATTTTACTTATCTCTCTTCCTGACTATGGTGCATTGTGGGGGATGCTGCTCATTTCCTGCACTTCCTTTTATGGCCAGACTGGTATGCATCATCTGTGTGAGACAGGATGCAGTCTCAGAATTGTGATGTCATCACTTATTATTTAAAAGGTCTCTGTTCAGTATGCTTTGCCTTTGCGTTGTCTCAGACCTGTTTGTGAGAGTTCCTGTTTATTACCTGGCTGCCTGACGTCCATCCTGGTTCCTGATCCCTGGCTTGTTCCTGGCTCTGCTGTTTTCCTTGTTGCTGATTCCGGCTCGTCTGACTATTCGCTTTGGCTCCTGACTTGGCTCGTCTGACTACCAGCTCTGGTTTTGACTCCTGGCTTATTTGACTTATGGTCTTTTTATTATTTTTTGCTATTAATAAAGGTGTGATTATTTTTGCACTTCTCGTATCAGTCTGATTCCTGGCACCCTGACACCCTTCCACAAACGGCAATTCGCCCTAACAGAACCCCAGCAACCCCGAACAGAGGTTCCAGGCCCCCGGTGCTATTGATGCAAGCAGATAGGACACACCCAGAGAAATTGCACACAAGGTAAACCCTGGCAGGTATGGACTCGGCCCCCACTAGGACCTGTGCGGGATGCTGTCCACCTGGTGACCGGAAAACCTGCCCCAGTGAGCTAGTTTACAGAAGGGAACCAGCATTCGCTGATTGGTTTAGGAGCAGACCCCCTTGAGACTCAAGAAGTATGGGGGGTGCTCCATGAAGTGGACCCCATCCAAGCAGCTGCTCAGGATAACCGCCGGCAGCTAGTACTATTAGACAGTCAACCAGCTCAGGGGTTACGGGACACTAGAGCTACCCTAACCCTAATAAAGCCAAATCGAGCTCAGTCAAATCGGAGGACCGGATGCACTGTCCTCGTCCGGGTGGCAGGGGGAGCAATACATTGGTTACCCACCACTTGGGTGCATTTGGATTGGGGATCTGGAACCCATACAATAGAGGCTGGGGTCATGAAAGATCTGCCGGTTGAAGTGTTGTTAGGAAATGACCTGGGTCAGCTGACACCCTCCTTTGCAGCATCTACTGGATCAATACTTAAGGAGGCATACCCAGTCACCACTCAAACCCCAGCACAAACTAAAGCCAGCCAGCACATGGAGTGGGACCAGATGCCTCCATGTTTGGCCTGGGAGCATTTTTGAGCCAGGTTGGGAGGACAGTGGGGCTAGCGATTGGATTGTCAAGAAAGATGTGATTCTGAGAATTACTGGTTTTGTTTGAGTTATTTTGCATTTGGTCATGTTCTTTCCCGGACAGACCGAAGCCGATCCGTTCAGGATCTAGCCCGGTCTGCCGGACCGTTAGTCAAGGGGGGGCACTGTGACGGTTCTTTAGTCACATACATGGACAATGTGTGACACAGCGCCATCTATTGGTTGAACTATGCCAAAAACATGACAGCGCCCTCTATTGGTTGCAAGTTCACCACCTAAATGGGTACAAGAGAAGGAATGACTAATTTGCATATATTTGCATAGGGCGAAAATACAAACAGATGGTTATTATTTTTACTGTTTAGAACTACCTAAATCCTCCCTCCTGTTGGCAAAGTTATATTCCTTTATTATATTGTTTCCTATATGTTTTTATGTTTATATTTTAAGGAGTGTGTGTCACCATAAGCTTACTGGTGTGTTTGTAAAAGCTAGTCCTGGGTGAAATAAAGCATTATGAGTAGTTCCTTCTGGAACAGGTAGTCCTGTCTGATTCTTTCAGGTATACCAGTAGAAGAGGTTCTGACCCTGCATTCTGGCTGCACCTTTCCCTGCAAGAGAGACCTGCTACAGAGTCTGTGGGCCTGTAAGCAAAAAGCTGGCCTTGTGAGCCCCAATTGTCTTTTTAAAGACCGTGCAGGGAAAGGAATCAATACCTACCTGAACAAAGGAGTGAGGCAGAGGGAACGTTAGCTGCCTGAAAGGAGCAGCAAGGCAGAGGGATCTATTCCTGCCTAGAAGAAGCCAGGCAGAGGGATCTATTCCTGCCTAGAAGAAGCCAGGCAGAAGGATATATTCCTGCCTAGAAGCGGACAGGCAGAGGGGACGCTACCTGCCTGGGAGCCCACTGAGACCAGCTCAGCTGGGGGAGATACAGCCGCTGGCTTGACCCCGGTTTCAGCCACGATAGCCCTGATCCCACTATTTGGAGGCAGAGGGATCTATTCCTGCCAAGAAGCAGCCAGGCAGAGGGATTTATTCCGGCCTAGAAGCAGACAGGCAGAAGGGACGATACATGCCAGGAAAGAGCTGCAGGGCAGAGAAGACGCTACCTGACTGGGAGTCCACTGAGACCAGACCAGCTGGGGAAGATAGAGCCGCTGGCTTGACCCCGGTCTAAGCAACTATATCTCTGGTCCCACTATCCGGTGGCCATCCCTGGGTTTCGACAGAGGAAGGGAGACCCCCTAGCGGAGTACCGTTACATTTGGTGGCAGCGGTGGGATCATCCCTTCTGTACAGGGAAGGTCCAAACCACCACTGGGATCTGATCTCCATCAGGAGATCCTTCACGAGTAGCAGCTGAATAGTGGATGGAGCAGCTGTACCGGGTCCTAAAGCGAAGTACCCTTAAGGATTTTTTGGAAGCCTGAGGAAGATCAGACAAAAATAAATCCAAAGACACTCTAATTGCTGATCTAATGGAAGACCAGTCCTGCCCACCGCTCTTGGAGACCCCTGGTGAGTCAGATTTTCAGTGGGAAGTCCAAGCACGATTGGAACTTTTGGGCACAGAGCCCACTCAGGAGACTGTTGAAAAAATTATGGCTGATGTGACTGCCATGCAGCAGGCAGAAAGAGAGTTTAGGCTCTGCATGGCCAAAATACAGCATCGGCCAGGAAACGGGGCTTCTTCTTGCCAGGGGGGCAACAAAGGAACAAAGAAGCTGCCCTTTGCTGCATTTAAAGTTTTCAACGAGGGGGATATTGATGCATACCTGCAGCACTTTGAGACGCAGTGTACTCTACAAGGTGTGGTTTCCACAGACTGGGATACAATTTTGGCCAGTAAGTTGATGGGGAGAGCTGCTAAAGCTTACCGGGCAGTTCCCGATGATGATAGCCTGGACTATCCAGTGGCCATCCCTGGGTTTGGACAGAGGAAGGGAGATCCCCTAGTGGAGTACCGCTACAGAAGTCATATCCGCAGACCAAGACTTTAACCAGAGCGCCTGGCGGGCTAGGACCGCAAAGCTAGAGGCCTTTGCATTTAGGCAAATAATTTGCATGTTCACATCACAGATAAAAGAATTAGCAATTCTCAGAGCTTTAATTCTGTCTTGAATATCCTCGAGGGGAGACTCCACCTCAATGAGTTCCGACAAAGAGTCACACCAGTAGGTAGCCGCTCCGGCAACTGCAGCCACCTGTTGAAACAAAAATCTGTATGTTGAAACATCTTTCTCAGAAAGGTTTCCATTTTTGTATCCATTAGCTCTCTGAACGAGGTATAGTAGTACGTTTAGCAAGCGTAGAGATAGCACCATCCACCTTAGGAATGGAGCCCCACAAATCCAGTTGAGAGACCGGGACCGTGAACAACTTTTTAAAAGTAGACGAGGGGGAAAAGGCCATCTTAACCAGCACAGGAAAAGTCAAAGGAACTTTAATGTCTTCGTAAACTCTGACTAATTTAGGTATCATAGTTTCTTCAGGCGGCGCAGCCTCTGGAACCTCTAACGTAGACAGAACCTTCTTTAATAAAAAACGCAAGTGCTCAATTTTAAAACTAAAGGACAGTTTATCTGCAGCAGGAGGCTTAGACACTAAGGACTCTGACCCAGAAAGTTCACCCTCTAAAGCTACAGAGGTTAACTTCTCATCAGAAAACTGGGACATAATAGCTAAATCCGATAAATATTTAGATGACTCTGGGTCAGTAGAGTTACGTTTAACCTTTCTCTTGCTTTTTTTAGAGCAAGGTAATGCACTGAGGGCCGCAGACACCGCGGTTTGTAACTGCGCAGCAAAGTCCGCAGGAAGATGGCCACCTCCGGATGGAGGACTAGATGTGCTACGGGGAACTGCATGTGGAGTGGATAATGTAGCAAGGGTGGTAACCTCACGGGACGCCAAGTCCTGAGAGGTAGACGGCTCAGAGGGACTACGGCAAACTTGTGAAGCCGAAATGCGTCAGACCTGTTTTTGCTACCTGATGTTTTTCATATTGGAATAAAATCAACTTTTTAACCTATCCGGTAGTTATCGCTTTGTTTCGTTTACCTTCATTCAAGCATGGAGGAGCTTGATCACGTTTATGCTACCGGTAGGGTCAAGTGACGTTCTTAGTACTGAGAGTGAGGCTACGCACAGCTGTAGCTGCTGTGCTGGAAGACCGCCTGATCTCTGTGTGGTTCTCGGTAACGGACGGACAGCTGTTAACCTGGATGATTCTAAAGAAGGAAGCCTAAGAGTGCGGGAGATAAGTACATCCTGAATGGGAGTTGAAGGCACACTGTGATCGCTGGAAGCACCTGAAGGTGAAGGGAGAATCAAAGAGCTCGCCAGGAAATGGAGTGAGTTTTAGAGGTTTATAGATACAGCATTCTCTGTTAGGCTTGAGACTGTGTCACCCATTTGTTTTGCTCTCTGCTTTGCTCCCTGCCCCCATAGCTGACATTTCTAATTGCTTTTTGTTACCTTCATTTCTGTGATTGAGAGCCTATTGGAGGATACTTGCTCTATATTCTATGACTAAGAGCCATAGCAGGCTTGTCTCCCTTCTTAGATTTTATAACGGTGTTAAGGCATGTGGAATATAATTAAGTGGGCGGGAAAACCATGGTCTCCTCACAATACAAACAGGTATGATTTAGTACAGAAGGAGTACCTTCTAACATGTCAGAGTCCTCCATAGCTCAGGTTATACCTACAGAAGGACACAAATAAAACATGTTTTTTATTATAGAAAACTGCACTTTTATACTCTCAATGGCAGGGGCACTCACCACCTCCTAGACCCAGACAGTTAACAGAGGAAACGCTCTCCTCAGGTTCAAGTCTCAGCTGGAATGGAGGAAATTAACATAGAAGAAATCCCGGTCACATGGAGTGCAAGACAGTACTTCCTCTATTATTACAAGTACAGCAAATAATAGGAGCTGTGCAACAGTTTCAAAAACAAAAGTGAAACCTGTTTGTTCCAGCCAAAAACACACAGTCTATCAGCCCAGGAAAAAAAATCACACAAAGCAGCATGTAAATAATTAATACACTGATTAATTAACCCCAACTGTTCAATAAACCCCCTTCAGAGGATATTAACCCTGGATCCTATCAAGGTATAAAGGAGCCACACTGTGACCCTGTTATAGTGTTTTATGTGTAAAAATTGAAACAATCTTACCTCTAGGATCCATGCTGTGGAACAGAACACAGTCTCTCAAGTGTGACAGTTATATAGCAGTGCTCCTGACATGGACTTGAGTGAAAGAAAGCAGGCAGTGAAACTCGTCAACACTGATTGCTTAGGAGCTGTCAGCAGTAGTCTGGATGGTTTTGCAGAAAATCTTTCACTGCATCCCCAGACTCTAACCTTCATCAATACTCTCACTGAGAGGTTGACATGACTGCTTAAAACTCCAGTCCTATCTTGAAGGGCAGATACCCTTTTTCAGGACTCTCCGAATCTTCTGACACCTCTCTGCCACCTCCTTACATGACGAAAGGCAAAGTATGACTGGGGTAATGAGGAAGTGGGAGGGATATTTAAGCCTTGGCTGGGGTGTCTTTGCCTCCTCCTGGTGGCCAGGTAATGTATTTCCCAACAGTAAGGAATGAAGCCGTGGACTCTCCCTATATTAGGAAAGAAATTAAACTGGAAAGTTGTCTAAAAACATTAATAATGCTTACCTGATAATTTAATTTCCTTCTGTATGAGGGGAGTCCACGGCATCATTCCTTACTGTTGGGAAATACTGAACCTAGCCACCAGGAGGAGGCAAAGACACCCCAGCCAAAGGCTTAAATACTCCCCCTACTTCCCTGAAATCCCAGTCATTCTGCCAAGGGAACAAGTAACAGTAGGAGAAATATCAGGGTATAAATGGTGCCGGAAGAGAAAAACAAATTTTGGTCCGCCCATCGGAGCATACGGGCGGAGGCTGTGGACTCTCCTCATACAGAAGGAAATTAAATTATCAGGTAAGCATAATTTATGTTTTCCTTCTTAATATGAGGAGAGTCCACGGTATCATTCCTTACTGTTGGGAAAACTATACCCAAGCTCTAGAGGAACACTGAATGATAACGGGAGTGGTAAAAGAGAGGCAGACCCTAATCTGAGGGCACCACAGCCTATAAAGCCTTTCTCCCAAAAGCTGCTTCAGCCGAAGTAAAAATGTCAAACTTGTAGAAATTTGAAAAAGTATGTAAGGAGGACCAGGTAGCCGCCTTACAAATCTGATCCATAGAGGCCTCGTTCTTAAAGACGCAAGAGGAAGCCTCCACTCTAGTGGAATGAGCCGTAATCCTCTAAGGAGGTCTAAGTCCCGCTGACTCGTAAACTAAGCGTATAACACTCCTTAACCAAAAAGATAAGGAAGTCTAAGAAGCCTTCAGACCCTTACGCTTCCCAGAGAAGATAACAAACAAGTAAGAAGTTTGCCTAAAATCCTTAGTAGCTTGAAGATAAAACTTCAAAGCTTGAACCACATCCTGATTATGAAGTAAACGTTCTTTCGAAGAAGGATTAGGACATAAGGAAGGAACCACAATCTCCTGATTGATGTTACTGTCACAGATACCAGACAGCTAAGGATACCCCCAAACCCCCACTACAACCTCACCCCTGTTGTTTATCAGTGGTTTTGGGCTCCTCAGAGCAACCACCATCTCTGAAAGCTTTTGGTTGCATGGTTTTGTGTTCCAAACTTGTATAGAAAAGAGCTGGTGTATGACCAGGAAAACCCTCCTAGGCTGGACGGGCTCCTGGAACTCCCGGCCGGCCGCCTCACAACGGACACCCGCCTAACCCCTCTCAGGCTGTCCAGGCTCCTGGAACTCCCGGTCGGCCACAGGACAGCAGGACACCCGCTAAATTTACCCCTGGTCGCTCCAGCAACCATGTCCCCCAGAGCTCCGATCTTTTAGGGATTAGTAGCCCCTAGGGAGGACAAGAGGTGGACAAATTACCGGAGGGGAGCTCCTTTGGGAACCGGGGGTTTTGGACACCCCTAACCCCATAACTTCAACGGACTGTAACTCCGTCCCCAGTAACGAATCATGCTGATTTTTGGACTGTGAAATCTGGGGACCGATAGCTGGAAGTGTATTGAGATCATGTGGGACTGTGGCTCCTATGGAGGCGCCGGTCAGTCTGGAGGGGCGGGAATGGAGGGAAAATTGTGGGATTGTCCTTTGTCTTATCAAGATGAGCTGTCTGTATAAAAGGAGTGTGTGTTTTCAATAAAATCAGTTCCTGTCTAACCTGAAGGCTAGTCTGTCTAGTTATTTGGGTTGGCCCCAGCTAAAATCACTTTTCCTGGGCTACATAGCAGTCTGTTCCAGGCAGAGGAAGGACACTCTGGCAGAGCTACCTAATCTGGTAGCTGGAGTCTGCCACAGGGTGGGACCCTGAGTACTGGTGCTGTCAGGCATCAGGGGTGGCTACAGACTGTGGTCACTTGCCAGCTACATAGCTGCAGTCGGCAGGGAGGAAGCAGGACCCCTTTTGGCAGAGCTACCCAGTCGGGGTAGCCGGGGGTATCCGTCACAGTTACGATCAGACATCACCTTAGGTAGAAACCCCAAGCGGGTCTGTAGGACAGCCTTATCAGTGTGGAACACCAGATAAGGAGGCTCACATTGCGAGGCAGCTATTTCAGAAACTCTGCGTGCCAACACAATAGCAAATAGAAAAAGAACCTTCCAGGACAACAATTAATGTCAACCGAATGCATAGGCTCACACGCAGCCCGTTGCAAAAACTTAAGAACAAGATTCAAACGCCAAGGTGGAGCGTTAGATCTAAACACAGATCTGATCCTAATCAGAGCCTTAACAAAAGATTGCACTTCAGGGAGCTCTGCCAGCCTCTTGTGCAGCTAAACAGAAAAAAGCCAAAATCTGTCCCCTCAGGGAACTGGCCTGAAAGGCCCTTCTCCAGACCCTCCTGGAGAAAGGAAAGTATCCTTGCAGCCTTAACCTTATGCCAGGCTAAACCACACTCTTCACACCAGAATTGTAATGCTCGTGGGATACTCCTCTATCAGACCAAACTCGGCCAGTAGTCTTGTTATCCTGGCGTCGAGCCGGAATGATAGGGAATATCCCAGAGCAAAGAGAGTTAGCAAGATGAGGAAGGCGGCACTCACCACAGGCAGGACAGTACCCAGCGGCAACAGCAGAGCAGTCCAAGGATGAACCACTAGAATGGTCAGGCAGGCAGGGTTTGGCAACAGCAAAGCAGTCCAAGGATAAACCACTAGAATGGTCAGGCAGGCAGGGTTTGGCAACAGCAAAGCAGTCCAGCAGATTGAGGGTTAAGGCAGGTAGAGTAGTCAGACAGGCAGTTTCAGCAACAGTAATCAATCCAGCAGTTTAAGGGTTAAGGCAGGTAGAGTAGTCAGATAGGCAGTATTCAGCAACAGTAATCAATCAGCAGTTTAAGGGTTAAGGCAGGAGAGTAGTCAGGCAGGCAGGTTCAGTAACAGTATTTAGGCACTTAAAAAGAACGATCTGTCACACCCAGGAGTACACAAAGTAACACCTATACTTGGGCAGTGACAGATCGTTTGGGGAAGTTTAAATAGGCACAGGATTCGCACAACTGAGGTCTGACCGGCATCAGGAGCGTGCAGTGATGACGTCAGTGCCGCACACATCTGATCCGACACTGCCCCTGGCAACGAGAAGGGAAGGAGACGCCGCGCCCCTAGCAACCAGAGTCGGCCTCAAAAGATGAGCAGCATGGAATCTGGAGACCAGAGATGGAGCATGTACATCACAGGCTGGAACCCAGGAACGATCTGCCACGGAGTAACCCTTCCAATAATTCAGATACTGCAGTTGTCTGCACCTGTATCTGGAGTCCAGGATCTTAGCTACCTCATATTTGGGGTCACCACGGACCAGGAGCGGAGGAGGAGGAGCTTGGAGCGGGTATATCTATTCTTGATGTAAGGTTTAAGTAGTGAGATGTGGAAGACTGGATGTATGCGTAGGGTTTTTGGCAAGGCCACCTTGTAGGCAACAGGATACAGTCTTTTCAGGACCTTGTAAGGACCGATAAACCTAGGTCCCAATTTTTGACAGGGTTGACGTAGACGAATATGTCGAGTAGAGATCCAAACACGTTCACCCACTGGAATGGCACGTACAGAAGCCCTATGACGATTAGCAAATTTCTTATATCTAGAGACAGCTGAACTCAGCTGAGAGCGAATACGTTGCCAGTGAGTGGTGAGTTCAGTGATGTGTTGGTCTGCGGCAGGGACCCCAGTGGACTGAGCTGAAAGAGAGAAGACACGAGGTTGATACCCTGTTGCGGCTTGAAATGGAGAACATCGAAGAGAAGAGTGCCAATGAGTGTTTCTTGCCAGCTCAGCTAGGGGTAGCAACTCAGACCAGTTGGCATGGCTAGTGTTGACAAAGGCTCTAAGGTAGGCTTTGAGATCCTGGTTTGTTCTCTCAGTTAGTCTATTGGTCTGAGGATGGTAGCCTGACGACAAGGAAACAGTGTTTCCAATCAACAGAAAAAATATTCACAGGAATGCCATGAAGTCGTACCACATGCAAGAGAAAAAGGGACAATAATTCTTGCGCAGAAGGCAGTTTGGTTAGGGGTACGAAGTGAGCCAGTCTGGAAAAGCGGTCCACCACAACCCAGATAACTGTATGGTGGTCGGAAGAAGGAAGGTCTACAATGAAGTCCATTGTTATGTGTGTCCATGGTTGTTTGGGAATGGACAATGGTTGGTGCAAGCCGGGAGGCAAAGATCAAGGAGTCTTGTTGGCAGCACAAATTGTGCAGGCTTTCACATAATCCTGAGTGTCAGACTTCATAGTAGGCCACAAAACATGTTGAGAAAGACACTTGAAAGTCCTAGTCAAACCAGGATGTCCTGAGAGTTTGCTATCATAAGCCCAGGCTAGCACAGGGATACGCAGGTTCAGGGGTACAAAGAGGATATCGGAGGCCATGGGGGCACCAGGAGGTTTACTAGACTGAGAACGTTGCAATCTTTGCAGAAGGGTGGTATTGAGTTGAGCAACCACAAAGGAGGGGGTATGATGTGTTCAATAGGAGCTTCTGAGGAATCACTTGAGTGAGGGAACTGATGGGGTAGGGCATCCTCCTTCTTGTTCTTGGTCCCAGGAAGATAAGAGACCACAAAGTTAAAACGGGAAAAGAACAAAGTCCACCTGGCCTGTCGAAGATTGAGTCGATGAGCAGTCTCTAGGTAAGTCAGATTCTTGTGGTCGGTGAGAATCTGAATAGGATTGGCGGTGCCCTCTAACCAATGACGCCATTCAAGGACATCTTAAAGGCTAAGCGTTCACGATTACCCACATCATAGTTCCTCTCAGCAAGAGTAAAGCGTTTAGAGAGAAAGGCTACAGGGTGTGACTTGAAAGTCAAAGGGTCCCTTAGGGGCTGGAGCTGTTCTTACCCAATCTCGGAGGCATCGACCTCTAAAGTAAACTGTAGGTCAGGATCAGGATGGAGGAGCACAGGAGCTGAACAGAAAGCCTTTTTCAGACAACAGAAGGCATTTATGGCCTCAGGAGGCCAATGTTTACAGTTTTTGTTCCGTTTTGTCAATTCAGTGAGAGGAGCGACTGTTTGAGAAAAGTTCTTTATAAACTTGCGGTAATAATTGGAGAATCCCAAGAACCTCTGCAATTCCTTTAAAGAGGTAGGTTGAGGCCATTCTAGAACTGCGGTGAGTTTAGCAGCATCCATGGCAAAATCCTCCTTCAAGATGACATAACCAAGGAATTGGATCTGAACCTGATCAAACTCACATTTTTCTAGCTTGGCTACCAAAGAATTGTCTCTGAGACGAAGAAGCACCTGTCTCACGTGCCTATGATGCTCCTCTAAAGTGGAAGAGAAAACAAGGATATCATCCAGATAAACGATGACAGTGCGGTTGAGGTCACGGAAGACATCGTTGACAAATGCCTGGAAGACTGCAGGGGCATTACACAGCCCAAAGAGCATTACGAGGTATTCGTAATGCCTTGATCTTGTGTTAAAGGCGGTCTTCCATTCGTGGCCTGGATAGATGCGAATCAGATTGTATGCCCCACATAAGTCCAATTTGGTGAAAAAGCAGGCATCCTGAAATGAGTCGTACAGTTCAGTGATCAAGGGTATGGGATAGCGATTCTTGATGGTTATGTTGTTCAAGGCCCTGTAGTCAATGCAGGGTCTGAGCCCACCATCTTTCTTACTGACAAAAAAGAAGCCAGCCCCAGCAGGAGAGGAGGAAGGGCGAATGAAACCTTTAGCTAGGTTCTCTTGGATGTACTCCTCCATGGATTTGGTTTCAGCCTTGGAGAGTGGATAAGTCCTCCATTTAGGAAGTGGGGCTCCGGGAAAGAGATTGATCTTGCAATTATAAGAACGGTGGGGTGGCAGCATGTCGGCTGCTTTTTTCTCAAACACATCCGCGAAGTCTGTGTATACCTAAGGAAGGTTTGAAGGAGTCTGTATACTGGCTATGGGAATATGGGACAGAGAAATGACTTAGGCAAGGCAGGAGTGGAAACAGGAGGTACCCCAGGAGGCCAGTTGTCCCTCATCCCAGTCGAACTGTGGATTGTGTACCCGAAGCCAAGGATGACAGGCTGTGCTGGGGAATGAATGACCTCAAACTGCAGCTGTTCAGTGTGGAGGACTCCCACAGTCAGGGTCAGGGGTGCTGACTCAAAATGGATCACGCCGGAACCAAGGGGGGTGCCATCCAGGGTAGTTATTTTGAGACGGTGTCTTTTCTGCAGAAGAGGCAAACCAGCTTGAATTATAAAACTGTGATCCAGGAAGTTTCCAGCTGCCACTGAATCAATGAAGGCTTAAGTGTGGACAGTATTCTGAAGGAAGGTAAGGGTAACAGGTACCAGGATCTGAGAGGATTGAGGGGATTTAATTGAGATCATGCTTAGAGGTACCCCTGTGTTATGCCCTAAGCATTGGCTTTTCTTGGCCGAATGTCACAGTCCTTTAGTTGATGGGTGTTAGATCCACAATAAAAACATAGTCTCAGTCAGAAGGAGAGATCCATGGGTTCCTCTACTGAGGTAACTGGAGCTGCTGAAGGGGTAGCGGATGCTGCCGAAACTGGCCGAATAGGAGGACGGGAGGGTAGGACCCTCTTTGTTCTGTCTCTTTTGGCTTGTCTTTCCTGAAAGCGAGAGTCCAGATTGATACAAAGCGCTATAAAGTCATCCAAAGAAGGAATATCATAAGTGAGTTCATCTTTGATGCGTTCATGGAGACCCCTCCTAAAGGCTGCCTTGAGAGCACTGCCATCCCAAGTGGTTTCAAGTGCCAAGGTACGGAACTCGATGGCAAATTGTGCCACAGTTTTATTGCCCTGGCAGAGATCCAGGAGAGAATATTCCGCAGCAGAGGTAAGGCCAGAAGTCCCAAACACAGAATATAAAGCAGAAATGAAATCATCAGCATCATGCAGGAGTGGAGCGTTCTGTTCCAAATGGGGAGAGACCCAGGCTAGGGCCTTGTCCTTTAGCAAGGAAATGATAAAGGTGACCCTTGACTGGTGAGACTGAAAGGTGTGAGGATCATTGTGGAAGTGCAGCCTGCATTGGCTTAGAAAGCCCCTGTAATCAGTAGTACCGTCATACTTGTTAGACAAGGGTATCCAGGGTATACTTCCAGAAGCAGAGGAAGAAGTCACAGTACTAGGAGTAGGGGCTGGTGGTGTAGTAACAGGAGCGGCATCCCTCGCTGCAACTAGTAAGGAGAGTTGAGCGGTAATAGCTTCTAACTTGGAGTCCATATTCTGCAACTGTGTGGTATGGGTTCCCAACATCTGTCCCTGAAGATAAACAGCTCGTGCCACCTCATCTGGCTGCATGGCCCATGTAATGCTTGTGGGATACTCCTCTATCAGACCAAACTCGGCCAGTAGTCTTGTTATCCCGGCATCGAGCCGGAATGATAGGGAATATCCCAGAGCAGAGAAAGTTAGCAAGATGAGGAAGGCAGCACTCACCACAGGCAGGACAGTCCCCAGCGGCAACAGCAGAGGAGTCCAAGGATAAACCACTAGAATGGTCAGGCAGGGTTTGGCAACAGCAAAGCAGTCCAAGGATAAACCACTAGAATGGTCAGGCAGGCAGGGTTTTGGCAACAGCAAAGCAGTCCAAGGATAAACCACTAGAATGGTCAGGCAGGCAGGGTTTGGCAACAGCAAAGCAGTCCAGGAGATTGAGGGTTAAGGCAGGTAGAGTAGTCAGACATGCAGTATTCAGCAACAGTAATCAATCAGCAGTTTAAGGGTTAAGGCAGGAGAGTAGTCAGGCAGGCAGGTTCAGTAACGGTATTTAGGCACTTAGAAAGAACGATCTGTCACACCCAGGAGTACACAAAGTAACACCTATACTTGGGTAGTGACAGATCGTTTGGGGAAGTTTAAATAGGTGCTGCACGCATCTGAGCCGACACTGCCCCTGGCAACGAGCAGGGAAGGAGATGCTGCGCCCCTAGCAATGGCTAGAGCGGCACGGCGTGACAAGAATAAGTAAGCTCTCCACACCTTATGATAGATGCGACGAGTAACAGGCTTACAAGCCTGAATGAGTGTGTCAATAACCCTCTCAGAGAAACCTTTCTTGGCTAGGACTAAGCATTCAATCTCCACGCAGTCAGCCTCAGAGAATCTAGATTTTTATAAACAAAAGGACCCTGTTCCAGCAGAACCCTGCAACATGGTAACTTCCACGGAGGAGATGAGGACATCCCCACCAGGTCCGCGAACTACATCCTTCGCAGCCACGATGGAGCAATCAGTATCACTGATGCCTGCTCCTGCTTGATGCAGGCCAGTACACAAGGAAGAAGTGGCAACGGTGGGAAAATGTAAATTAGTTTGAACCTCCAAGGCACTGCTAATGCATCTATTAGCTCCGCCTGAGGATCCCTGGACTGCGACCCATACCTAGGTAGCTTGGAATTGAGCCGGGACGCCATGAGATCTATCTTCGGCGTCCCCCATTTGTTGCAAATCCTTGCAAACACCTCGGGATGGAGAGACCATTCCCCAGATGAAAGGATTGTCTGCTGAGGAAATCCGCTTCCCAGTTGTCCACACCCTGAATGTGGATCGCTGACAGCGAACAGCTGTGGGCCTCTGCCCACTCTAGAATCCGAGATACTTCCCTCATTGCTAGGGAGCTCCTCGTTCCACCCTGATGGTTGATGTAAGCCACCAAGGTTATGTTGTCTGATTGAAATCTGATAAACTGGGACGAACCCAGAAGAGGCCAAGCTTTCAGAGCATTGAAGATTGCTTGAAATTCCAGAATGTTGATTGGGAGGAGGGATTCCTCTTGAGTCCACAGGCCCTGTGCCTTCCTGGCACCCCAAACAACTCCCCATCCTGACAGACTTGTGTCTGTAGTCACAATCTCCCAGGATGGTCTCAAGAAGGATGTCCCTTGGGACAGGTGATCTAGACAGAGCCACCAGGAGAGCGATTCTCTTGACCGGTTGTCCAGACAAATCTGTTGAGCCAGATCCGAATGATCGCAGATCCACCGTCTCAGCATGCACAGCTGAAGTGGTCTGAGATGGAATCTGGCAAAAGGAATAATGTCCATGCTGGACACCATGAGACCAATCACCTCCATACACCGAGCCACAGAGGGCCTTAAGGAGGTCTGGAGGGCAAGACAAGCGGAAGTTAGCTTGTAACGTCTCTGGTCTGTAAGGAATATCCTCATGGATATGGAGTCAATTATAGTACCCTGGTACTGGGAATAAGAGAACTCTTTTCTAAGTTTATCTTCCAACCATGAGATCGAAGAAGAAACAGAAGAGATTTTGAATGATCCTCTGCCAGACAACAGGATGCTGCTTGAACCAGAATATTGTCCAAGTATGGAGCAACTGCTATAACTCTGGTTCTGGCCACTGCAAGCAAAGCCTCTAGAACCTTTGTAAAAACTCTTGGAGCAGTAGCTAGACCACACAGAAGTGCAATAAACTGGAAGTGCTTGTCCAGGAATGCAAACCTTAGGAACCTGAAGTGTTCCTTGTGGATTGGAAGAAAAGGTAAGCATCCTTCAGATCTATAGAGGTCATGAACTGTCCTTCCTGATCTAAGGAAAGGATAGACCTTATCGTCTCCATCTTGAACGAGGGGACAGATAGGAATTTGTTTAAGTACTTTAGGTCCAGAATCGGGCAGAAAGTGCCCTCCTTCTTTGGGACCACAAAAAGGTTTGAATAGTATCCCAAACCTCTTTCTGCGAGAGGTACCGGGACAATGACTCCTAGGAAGGAGAGATTCCTGATACACCCCATAAAGGATTCTCTCTTTTCTGGCCTGGAAGACAGGTTTGATAGGAGGAATCTGCACCTGGGTGGATGAGACTTGAAACCTATCTTGTATCCTTGAGCTATGACCTCCAGGACAGTCTGCCCTCTATGTGATCCAGAACCGGATCAGGAGCCGCCCCTTCATGCCAACTTTCTCTCGGAGGGCTTCTTGCTCTGCTTGGATTTATTCCAGGACTGAGCCGCTTTCCAAGTACCCTTGGATTGCTTGGGCTTTGCAGAGGGCTGCTGACGTTGGGATTTATCAGAACAAAAGGAACGAAAATTAGGACCTAATTTGCATATTAGCATCACAAATAAAAGAATTAGCCACCCTTAAATCCTTAATTCTTTCCTGGATCACGTCGAGAGGACCCTCCACCTCGATCAACTCAGATAAGGCGTCACACCAGTAGGTAGCCGCTCAAGCAACAGCCGCTGCCGGTTGAAACAAATATCCCGTATGTTGAAACATCTTTCTTAACAGAGTGTCTATCTTCTTATCCATGGGCTCTTTAAAAGACTAACTATCCTCAAGCGGGAAAGTAGTGTGTTTAGCAAGCGTGGAGATAGCGCCATCCACCTTGAAGATGGAACCCCACAACTCCAATTGAGAGTCCGGGACCGGGAACAATTTCTTAAAGGAAGAAGGGGAAAATGAAGAACCAATCCTTTCCCATTCATTCTTAATATTCGCCATCTTTACGGGAACCGGGAGATTTTGTGGTACAACCCTGTCCTCGTAGACCTTATCTAATTTAGGAATCAAAGGTTTCTCAGGCAATTTGGGCTCTGGAACCTCTAACGTAGCCAAAACTTCCTTCAACAGAAAGCGTAAATGCTCAGTCCTAAACCTTAAGTCTGGTTTAGAAGCAGCAGATTCCGACCCAGATAGAGCGCCCTCTGAAGTATCAGGGGCGACTTCATCATCAGATAATCTTGTATCAGATAAATCAAATAAGCTAGTTGATGACCCCTGGGAAGGATAGCAATATTTGACCTTTTGCTTGAGCTTAGCAGGGCGAGGTAAAGCACTAAAGGCCGCAGACACTGCCGTTTGTAACTGCTCACTAAAGTCTGGCGGTAAAAGGCCCCCTCCAGATGGAGGATTAGGAGTGCTACGGGAAGCTGCATGTGTATTAGGAGATGACTGTAGGGTGCGCACCTCACGGGACGGAGACTCCTCAGAGATGGACGGCTCAGTGGTATCAAACATATTAACCTTCTTTGACATGATTACTTTATCAAGGCATGTGGAACATAGTTGAGTGGGCGGTTATACCGCTGCCTCTTCAAAATATAGACAGGTATTAGACTTAGGTAAAGAGGAAGTACCCTCTAACGCATCAGAATCCTCCATAGCTTACGCTTACAAAGCAGACTATTGATAATAAGAGAAAACAGCACCTTTATACCCCCAATGGCTGGGGCACTCACCACCTCCTATGACCCAGGCCAAACAGAGAAACCGCTTCTTCTCCGGAAAAAAACGCACGGTCAGGAAAGAGGAAATAAGTGTGACCAATGCAGGACCGCCCCTGCTATAAAAGCAAAAAAAAAAGCGCCAAGTCTTTCAGGCTGCACAGTTCCCAAAACAAAAGTGAAAACCCTGTACATCTGCCTGAGCCTCATCTCCCACATGTTGCAGCATAATCAAATAAACTTATGTGATTAATCCCCACTGTTCAATAATCCCCCTCCTGAGATATTAACCCTTGATTCGATACAGATAAAAACAAATTATAACTTACCTGATAACTTTATTTCCATCGTGGGGAGGAGAGTCCACGGCTTCATTAATTACTTGTGGGAATTAAGATCCTGGCCACCAGGAGGAGGCTTAAATACGTCCCCCACTTCCCTCATCCCCCACTCATTCTGCCGAGTGAACAAGGAACAGTAGGAGAAATATCAGGGTATAAATGGTGGCAGAAGAACAAAAACTAAATTTAGGTCTGCCCACCGGACCAACGGGCGGGAGCCGTGGACTCTCCTCCCCACGATGGAAATAAAATTATCAGGTAAGCATAATTTATGTTTTCCATCTAAAGGGGAGGAGAGTCCACGGCTTCATTCATTACTTGTGGGAACAAATACCCAAGCTCTAGAGGACACCGAATAAAAAACAGGAGGGCAAAAAGAAGGTGGACCCTAATCTTAGGGCACCACAGCCTGTAAAACCTTTCTCCCAAAAACTGCTTCCGCCAAAGCAAAAACGTCAAATTTGTAAAATTTTGTAAAGGTATGTAAGGAGAACCAGGTAGCCGCCTTACAAATCTGCTCCATAGAGGCCTCATTCTTGAAGGCCCAAGAAGAAGCCACAGCTCTAGTTCAATGAGCCGTGATCCTCTGAGGAGGCTTATATCCCGCTGTCTCATAGGCTAAGCGAATCATGCTCGTCAACCAAAAGGACAAAGAAGTTGAAGAGGCTTTCTGTCCCTTGCGCTTTCCTGCATACACCACAAAAAGAGATGTAGATTGTCTGAAATCTCTTGTAGCCTGAAGATAAAACTTCAAGACTCGAACCACGTCCAAATTATGAAGTAACCTCTCCTTAGGAGAAGAGGGGTTAGGACACAAAGAAGGAACTACTATTTCCTGATTGATGTTACGGTTAGACACAACTTTGGGAAGAAGACCACTTTCAGACCACTCTCAAGACCACTTTCCCTGTGCCATCCTGGCACCCCAAACAGCCCCTCATCCTGCCAGACTCGCGTCCATGGTCACAATCTCCCAGGATGGTCTCAGGAAGGATGTCCCTTGGAACAGTTGTTCCTGTCGGATCCACCAAGAGAGGGAGTCCCTTGTCCGATCGTCCAGAGAAATCTTTTGGGATAGGTCTGTATGATCGCCATTCCACTGTCTCAACATGCACAACTGAAGAGGTCTGGGATGGAACCTGGCAAACGGAATGACATTGATGTTGGACACCATGAGCCCGATCACCTCCATACTCTGAGCCACAGAGGGACTGGAGGAGGACTGAAGGGCAAGACAGGTGGACGCAATCTTCCTGCGTCGCTGATCTGTTGCTGGGAATCAGGGAGCTCTTTCCTGAGTTTATCTTCCAACCGTAAGATTGGAGCAAAAGAAGAAGGGCCCTCAAATAATCCTCTGCGAGACTGAACTAGGATGTCGTCCAGATAGGGCGCCACAGCAATGCCTCTGGATCTGGCTACTGCAAGTAGCTCCCCCAGAACCTTTGTGAAGACTCTCGGGGCTGTCGTCAGACCAGAGGGAAAGGCCACAAACTGGAAATGTTGGTCCAGAAACGTAAATCTCAGGAACCTGAAGTGATCCTTGTGGATTGGCACATAAAGGTAGGCATCCTTCAAGTCTATTGTCATCATGAACTGACCCTCTTGAACTAGGGGCAGAATAGATCTGATCGTTTCCCTTTTGAACGATGGAACAGCCAAAAACTTGTTTAAACATTTTAGGTCTAGAATCTGGCAGAATGTGCCCTCCTTCTTTGGGACCATGAAAAGGTTTGAATAGTACCCTAAACCCCTTTCTGCTGGGGGTACTGGTACAATAACTCTGAGAGAAGAGACATCCCTCACACATTCTAGAAAGGCGTCTCTCTTTTCTGGTCTGGGAGACAGATTTGACAGGAGGAATCTGCCCCTGGGCGGAAGAGATTTGAACCCTATCCTGTATCCCTGGGCAATAACCTCCAGAACCCAAGGGTCCTGAACATCCTGCAACCAGGCTTCAGAGAAGAGAGATAATCTGCCCCCTACTTGGTCCGGTAACCGGTCGGGGATTGCCCCTTTATGCCGACTTTGTTTCGGCTGGCTTCTTGTTCTGCTTGGACAAGACTGAGCTGGCTTCCAAGTGCCCTTGGATTGATCCGCTTTTGCGGCGGGCTGCTGGCGTTGGGCCTTGTCTGCACAAAAGAGACAAAAAGTAGATCCCTTAGGCTTAACTTTCTTATCCTGCAGTAGGAAAGCGCCCTTGCCTCCCGTAACCGTGGTTATGATGGAGTCCAATCCTGGACCGAATGGGATCTTTCCCTGAAAGGGAAGGGATAGCAGTCTAGACTTAGAGGTCATGTCCGCAGAACACGACTTTAGCCACAGAGCCCTGCGGGCTAGTACGTAAAAACCTGAAACCTTAGCATTTAGGCGAATAATTTGCACATTGGCATCACAAATAAAAGAATTAGCGACCCTCAAGGCCTTAATTCTATCCTGTATCTCGTCGAGGGGAGTCTCCCTCTCGATCATGTCAGACAGAGATTCGCATTTATATGTCGCAGCTCCGGCTACCGCCGCTGCTGGCTGCAAAACAAACCCTGTGTTTTGAAACATCTTTCTTAACATGTTTTCCAACTTTTTATCCATGGGCTCTTTAAACGACTATCCTCATGAAGAATCGTTGTCCGCTTCATGAGCGTAGAGATAGCACCATCCACCTTAAAGACAGTCCCCCAAAGCTCGAGGTGAGAGTCCGGGACGGGGAACAGCTTCTTAAAGAAAGAAGGGGAAAAGGAAGAACCTAATCTCTCACATTCATTCTTAATAATGTTAGACATCTTAACAGGAACCGGGAAGGTCTGAGGCACCACCCTGTCCTTATATACTTTATCAAGCTTAGGAATCAAGGCTTCCTCCGGTAGTTTCGGTTCCGGAACCTCAAAAGTAGCAAGCACTTGCTTCAGCAAAAAGCGCAAATTTTCCATCCTAAACCTAAAGTCAGGTTCCTCTGCAGTCGGAGCTTTAGATGACATAGATTCCGACCCCGAAGGAACGTCCTCCGAAGAGTCGGAGTCATCCTTCGACAGTCGAATTGGCCCCACCCAGTCAGAAGGAATGCCTCGCAGGACCGCCCCTGCACTAGGGAGAAAAACGTGCCAAATTGGCAGCGCAAATACTCCCGGAAATGAAACTAAAAGTCCACCCATTGCCAGAGCCTCATCTCACACATATTACAGCAATGACACAATAAACAATATTATGTACAGAACCCCCCCCCCCCTGTTCAATAATCCCCCTACCAGGGATATTAACCCTTTTCTTCATAAATGGAAAGAGTCCACAGCTGCATTCATTACTTTTGGGAAAACAATACCCAAGATACAGAGGACACTGAATGCTCAAGCGGGAGGGTACAAAAGGCGGACCATTCTGAGGTCACCAGGCCTGAAAACCCTTACCCAACAAAAAACCCTGCTTTGTCCGAAGCCGGGAAAATTTGAAAAAAGAAAAGGCCCCAAGGGCACTGACCCGCAGATAGTCCACAAGCCTTGCTAGAGTCCGCATAGAGAAACACAACTGAGCCAGCACGCCTCCAGGAGACACCATCACCCAGTAAGCGGGTCCTCAACAACACACCCCGTACAAGACCATAAAAAGGGTATAACAGTTTCCAAGAAAGGGAACACCAAGAATCAATCCAAGCTCATGGAGACCGAAACCAGTAGAGAGAAACAAGGGGAGGCAACGCCCAGACCCCGGATGTGCAGAAACCCCAGGTAAAAACCGGGGTCCGACACAGAGAAGAACTTCTCCTAAAGACAGTGCAACCGCACCCTAAAAGACAACGGAAGACAGAGTCCTCAAGACGCAAGGAAACTCAAAAAACTGAAGTCTTCAGAAACCGATATATATGCACCAAACCCAGAAAGGCAAACCCCTGGTTCAACACCACATGCTACAGTCATACCAGGATGACTCTGATTAAATCATTGCGGGCAAGTAAGAGCAGCAGAAGATAGGTCACAAACACTAACCAACAGACTACCAAACACCCACTAAGTAGTGGACCCAGCACATGCTTAACCAAAAAGCTGCCAGTCCTACTCACATATCTTGAACATGGAGAAAGCACAGAAACCTCAAAAAGGCTCAACGTACCACAAAGGACCCAAAGGCTTTGCAAAAGTCTGCCAACACACAGACAAGGTGTAAACAGCTGCAACCTTCCGCTTGCTAGGCAGCAAAGTAACCCACAGGCCACTGCAGTTGGCTGTCAGGTCTGAAAGACAGGGGAACAAAAAAGACCCCAAACACCAGTCCCCAGAAAGAGGACGGAAAGGATGGACTTAGCCACCCCAATGGAGCTCTTACAATAGGAACTCCAAATAGAAACCCATAAGAGAGGAAGAGAGAAATGCATAGAGCCCTCAGAAGACCCAGCACGACACTCCATAACAATCTCAAACATGGAGACATCATCTCCCCAGATGAAACAGAACCCCAGAGAGCGGATCACTCTCCTTTTAGAGGATAAAAAACACCCGTTCCAACAACCTGCACACAGGACAACCAACCTCCAGAGAGAGGAAAACCCCACCCCCATAAGGAGGACAAACTACCCCCCAAAGGGGAGAGTGCGGAAGAACAGTGCACAAGCTCGTAAGACATGGAACTATAGGCTTAGGAAACAAATCCAAATGAAAATCATCCAGAGGTCATGGAAGAACACTGAGGAACTCCCCAAAAAAGGGAGCACACCACAGAATTCTGGCCAAGCTGCTAACTGTCTAGACTGAAGGTCATAGCCTATGTTCCCTGGAAAAACTGGATCGCACCGAACCAGCCACAGGATCGCAAATCTTCCGGACATCCAGAAGATCCACAACAAAAACTATAGGCCTGAGCCCCATATCGTTCAAGGGAACATCACAGGGAACATAACCAGACTAACCCGGAGAATGTGAACAAGACTCACTCAGAATCCCAAGTGAAAAGCCCTTGCAGGAGTCCAACACTCCAAAAGGAGCTAAAGTACGACAAAGTCGCACTAAGAGCCTAGACAGGCGTTAAAACAACACCCAGAGAAAACATTGAGGACAAAGTCACCAGAAGAGTGAGTAAAACAAAGGCTAGTCTCCATAATCTCCTCAGGAGTACCAGAGGACCGTATCCAAGGAAAAAAAATGCAAAGCATCCCAAACCTGGTAGAAAAAAACCTTAAGCGAAGCATGGAGAAGGAGACAACACGGCCTATCATCCCAGATAGGGAACGACTAAATTCCTGAAACAGGAAAACCCCACAAGGCCCTCCCGTAAAGTGGCCAAGACCGCTAAGGAGCAACGGACAAAGTCCCAAAGTCTCATCCGAAGAAGAGAACCTCAAAGGATAAAATCCCAAAAAGGACAATCCCAAGAGCCGCAGAAGGCAAGACAGCCAGAACCGGCGGCAAGGAGGTCCTAAATCCTCCCAACCTCCAAACCCACGCAGGGAAGGAAATAATCCACATCCCAACTTATAGTCGGAAACAATGAGAGAGTCGCAGCAGAACTCCACCGAGTCCCAGTCAACCAGCTTGAGAGGCCAATGAACCAATCCCCCATGCCTCACGGACCCTCAGGTCCACTCAGATGCTTAGCTGAAACTTGTACAAGAAAACAAGAATAACACAATAGTATGTGAGGCACTCGGCGCCCAACCGGACCAACCAAACAGGCGCCACGTGTCTGAATTAGGCCTCGAGACAGAAGGATCTGAACCCAATCAGGACCAGCCTGAAACCAAGGGCCATCACTGTCAAGGCCGCATAGAATCCCCCCTAGAGTGGGAGAAACGGAAGACACACATAGGACTAAACACGTCCAAACAAACTTCCTTAGAAGTGCGATCAAACAAGCGTGAGTATCGATTCCAGACAAACTTCCCGAAGGAAATATAAAACCAACATGAGCTTTAAATCCAAATAAAATAAAAGATAAGGAAACCCGCAGGTTTATCACCTAAGAAGAATAGACGCACCCGCAGGAACGGTCCAACAGGGACCCTGTTCTACCAAGCTCAAACTGGAAGGAGTACTCAATAACAAGGCTATAAGAAGATTACTTCATCCCCTTATGTCTAATTCTGCAAGCTATTCGAAGAAGCAGACAGAGAAGTCTCAGATCCATCAAGGATGGGATCTTCCGACAAGGCCAAAGCGTCTCAAAAGAACACGAAGGCGCATCAGTCTATACCGAAAAGCACAGCATACCCCTGCCGGAGTGAAAGACAACTCCGAACCCCAAAGATTGACCCCCTGAAGCCTCAGGGACAGTCATTCCCCCAGAGAGCTGACCAGGCCATTCCATGCCTGAAGAGCCCCGGATAACGGAATACGAACAGTATCTAAAACCAACTTCTGGAAGTTGCATATGCGCCAGTGCCAAAATTATGGACATGCGACATTGTGCCGAAACCCCTGGCAGGAAGAAGCTACCAGCAAAGTCTGGGTTACCTGCATGCGTAGTAAGCGATGATTCCCCGATCCAGAGGAATTGAGAACTCTAATACGGCATTTAGAACATAACTGATAGGCTAGTATGATCCGGGGCAATACACATTCTGCGCAAGGAGTAGAAACTGAAAACGAGACGTCCATCTCCACAATATCATACTCCTCCATAGCTAGGATATTGATAAAAAAAAAATGGACCAAAAACGTGACCATGCCCGGTCACAAGGTGAACCGTACAGTCCAGAAAAAGCGCACCCGACCGTAAAGGCCGCGTCACTTCCAAATGCCGTTATGTTCCACAAGCCATGAGCCTAAGTAACACTACGCATAAGCAGGTCGAATCACAAACAGGATTAAAAAAAAACCCTGTTCAATAACCCCCTCAGGAGATATTAACCCTTGATTCCAAGATACAAAAGGAGCCTCACTGAGACCTTGATTTATAGTTAGTCCCGCAAGGTGGTAGGGCTCTCGGGACATTTGTTATACAATACAATCCTGACGAAAGTAAAATTAAACGATCTTACCGAAATCTACGCCGTAGAACAGGAACACGGCCCTTCAAGTGTGACAGATAGTAGCATCGCCTCTGCCATGGACTTGAGAGAAGAAAGCATGCAGCGGAACTCGTCAACGCTAATTGCTTGTGGAGCTGTTAAAATGAGTCTGGATGGTTTTGCAGAAAGACTCTCCCTGCATCTCCGGACTCTAACTTTCACCCATGCTCTCACTGATAGGTTGACAGGACTACTTAAAACTCCAGTCCCATGCTGAAGAGTACTACCCTCCATAAGAGACTATCAAAAACTTCTGACACTTCTCTGCCAACCTCCTGGGACGAAAGGCAAAGGGAATGACTGGGGGATGAGGGAAGGGTATTTAAGCCTTTGGCTGGGGTGTCTTTGCCTCCTTCTGGTGGCCAGGTTCTGAATTCCCAAAAGTAATGAATGCAGCTGTGGACTCCTTCCCTTTATGAAGAAAAGACTCTCCCTGCATCTCCGGACTCTAACTTTCACTCAAGCTCTCACTGAGAGGCTGACAGGACTACTTAAAACTCCAGTCCCATTCCGAAGAGTACTACCCTCCATAAGAGACTACTCTGAATCTTCCGACACTTCTCTGCCAACCTCCTGTGACAAAAGGCAAAGAATGACTGGGGGATGAGGGAAGTGGGGGAGGTATTTAAGCATTTGGCTGGGGTGTCTTTGCCTCCTCCTGGTGGACAGGATCTTAATTCCCACAAGTAATGAAGCCGTGGACTCTCCTCCCCTTTAGATGGAAAGGAGCCACACTGTGACCCTGTCTTCTTGCGTTATCATATGTGTAAAAAAAAAAAAAATGAAACGATCTTACCAGAATCTATGCAGTGGAACAGAAACACAGCCTCTCAAGTTTGACAGTCTTGTAGCATCGCTCCTGACATGGACTTGAGTGATGGAAGCAGGCAGTGAAACTTGTCAACGCTGATTGCTTAGGAGCTGTTAATACTAGTCTGGATGTGTTCCCAGAAAGACTTTCCCTGCATCTCCAGACTCTAACATTCGTCAATGCTCTTACTGAGAGGCTGACAAGATTACTTAAAACTCTGGTCCCATTTCGAAGGGTAGATATCCGTCATAAGGAACTACTCTGAATCTTCTGACACTTCTCTGCCAACCTCCTGTGACGAAAGGCAAAGAATGACTGGGATATGAGGGAAGTAGGGGGAGTATTTAAGCCTTTGGCTGGGGTGTCTTTGCCTCCTCCTGGTGGCCAGGTTCAGTATTTCCCAACAGTAAGGAATGATGCCGTGGACTCTCCTCATATTAAGAAGGAAAATTACTATCCGAATCATGAAAGTTTAATTTTTGACTAGACTGTCCCTTTAATAACTTAGGAGTGCATACCATTGGGGTAATATTAAATATATATAGGCAATATAAGATGTACTTTTTTGTATAGTAGTTTTCTAGACAAATGTTTTTATATCCTTTGTGTAGTGGGCTGAACTTGGCACCACAACTAGGAGCCACTCACTCACTTTTTAGGAGTCACACAAGGAAGTGGGAAGGAAATCTTGTAAATTCACAGGCTTGTTATGTTTATACACACAGTGATCTACCTCTTAAAGGGACATTCAAGACAAAATAAATTATATACATACTGATATATTCAAAACAATGTCTCCATAAAGTATTGGGTACTGCCATGTTGTAACTTAGGTTTCACTAGGTTAAATCTCTGCTGAGGTCAGTTAGGGACTACTAGAATAGCAATACCAATGAGGTACAATACTGAAACGGTTAATTGTGAACCAGTTCTCTAAGGTCTGTGTAACATGTTTATATTTAAATATTTGTTTCTGCACATAGAACAGGTGTTAACTTAATTACACACCATGCAGGCTATAAACTTGGTGACATTTGTTTGTTGCATATCAAAATAAATAATAAAATAAAAATGTTAGTTGAACTGTTTGTTACTAATTAGAGTTTTGATAATTACTAAATGTACATAGTCAAGTTCAAAGTTATAAAAAAAATGGAGATATGTTATATATTATGTTATCATTTCATAAACAAACCTTAGTGTGATTATTTGTGCCATGACCCATGCACGTGTCTTAATACTTCATTTAAAAATACTTTAAATGGTACAAAAGTAACAATGACCAGAACTCTGTTTCTATTCAAAGTGTTTTCTTTGTTTTTATTTTACATATATTTTGCATCCTCTAATGAGACACAATACAAAAGAAATTTGTATAACTTAGACAACATAATCCAAAGACACTGAAAAAAAAACAAAACAAAAATAACTCTCATATTCCACTCAGCATGGAGTGAAACACGGAGAGGTGATCGGAATAAGACACAATAACATTGGCTCCACATCTGGCTAGTAGGAATAGAAAATTAAATAAAAGGTAACCCCCATACAGAGGGTTTGGCCGCCTGGGCTCCCTCCCTTCCCATGGGGCCAGCTATGTGTTATATACATGTGTTTCATTCACCATATAACTCTGTATAAGAACCCGCTGATGTCAGGACACAGAAACCCTCTTCCTGCTGACTCAGTGTTCCTTGTACCTTGCTACTAGCAGAACACAACAGGTTGGCGAGGGATGCAGGCAGATCAGGACAGCCATATGTAGACACTCAATAGTGATGGCTATTTCAGCTTCACTCACCTTTGCTTTGGAATCAGCTTAACTGTCTGAGCACTTTATTAACTTCTCTCTCTTTAAGAAGTAACACTGAGATGGGAAACCAATGCATAACCTGTGGTCTGGAGTGGTTTCCAGAATTTGGTTTCTAACCTGCAATGATTCTTCTGATTGGGCAATATGGGCTTATATTGAAGCCACCAGCCAAGAAGGACAAGGGCTGTTGAGTAATTGGTCACCTGTCAGAATTCACTCTGTATGCAGTGGGTGTGACGTGCTGATATTAAGATATCCTCACTGCCTTCAGCTAATCAAAGCAAAGGTGGATGGGAATTTTGTGGCTGATTTGGAAAGAATCGATTTTTCTATCTGTAATAACCATTGTCCTATGACTCACACAGTAGTCTATTGGTGAGGCCAATTCATTTGTGCGGGTTTGTGAGCCCTACATATTGTGCAGTGAAATGTAATGTAGTGAAATGCTGCTACTCCAATCAGGAACATATCATAGTCATAGTAGGGCAAGATAAATATCTGCATATCAATACTTAGCTCCTGGATACAACATCAGGACTACACCCAAAATGATACAGTCCTCTACAAACTATCCCAAAACTGCATTGTGAAACCTCTGTAAAAAAAATTGGTACATCTGTGTTAAGCAACTCTATACCTTGGGATCCTGTGTCAGGGTGTGCTGTGATTATTACAGAGCCTAGGAGCTGTCAAATGGGTGAGTGCTTTTAAAAACTTGCCTTGCATTACACATGCACTATAAAAGGACTACACTTCAGTTCACTTCTGATCTGTGTTCTAATGAGGTCACTTACATCATCGAAAATAACCTGATGCATCTCTGCTTATATCTTAATCCATTTTTAATCCTACAATATGTCTAGCTTCTTCTACTTGACACTGCAGGAAGTTGGATATATCTAGTCCTGAATACGTATATGGGTGATGCCCATTTACACACTCTACTGTACATTCACACCTACTATGCATTATATTCAGACCCACCCCCATATATTCAGATCACAAGCTTCTCCCAACTGATACAAACATTCACACATGCAGCAGTTCCTGCCCTAAACATCCTCACACTGAACATACACCCCCCCCCCAGTCTGCCCTAACTGCCCTTTTATACACAAAGTGCTCTGTACATTAAAAACAGTGTAATTTATATGTAGTACACACTGCTCTGCACATTAAAAAGCAGTGCCTTGTGTATCAATATGTAGTGTTCAGCACAATAAAAACAATGCATAGCATATTAATACACACAGCTCTGCTCTTAAAAATCCAGCACCCTGCGTATTAGTATATATATAGTGTTTTAAACATTAAAAGTAATGCTTTGAAAATGAATACAAACTGATCTGCACACACTATATATATATATATATATATATATATATATATATATATATGTGTGTGTGTATGTGAAATGCCCCTTCTTAATTTGTTTGCAAAGTGATGTAGATTCCCTTTGGCTTACACTAACTACATGTGAGCTCCTAATTAGCACCACTTATTAGATTTGCAAGGCAAAAAAAATAAAAATAATAATAATATAAAAGTACTCAACCATGAAACAATATCTGCAACTAGTGTGAGCAATGAACAATAGGAACGGTAGTGTTTCCTGAGAGGGGTCAAGGTAATACAAATGAAGATCAATCTGGTTGCTACATGATCACAATGCAGGATGGGGAAATAAAAGCAATCTATCCTTCCCCAAAACACATTTATAAAATAAAATAAATATCCTTTTTTGTCCATTTTGGGGTGCGTTAAGTGGAGAGCTGCAGGATTATGACAAGGAGTCTGAGGATGGGGTGGAAGCGCCCAGAGTGTGTCTGCTAAGAATATTGCAATCACATCCCTGTAATCAGCGGTGCGTGGAGAGGAGCTTCCTTCTCAGATAATATGCTCCCTTCTACATGATGAGTAATCATGTCCTATTAAACAGCAGTAAAGGCTGAGGGAACTCAACTATACAAGTGTAATGAAGCCGGCATTCTCTGAGGACAGATTAGCTCCAAGTGATTTGACACAAAGCATCATTGGAGCCTCAAACCTGACAAACTCACTGCCTGCGTGTGATTTATGCTGAGCAGTCCTTGTCAGACAAGAGTACAGCCTAAGTGCTCGGCTAGGGTTGAGGTGAAATGTGCACATATGTGACAGCTCCCTGCCTCTGTCTCCCCTGACACTGAGGGAAGGCTCAGCCTCTCCTTACACTCACACTCAATCTCTTGCTTTCCCTCAGTCCCTTCCTTCACTCAGAATAGGCTCACCCTCTCCTGCATTCTCTCTTCCTATCTACTTGTACTCTTTTGTCTCTGCTTCTTTGCCCTTAGAGTGCAATCTCAGCTACTTCTCCTTGCACTTCCTTTCTGCATCTGCTTTTTGCACAACCTCCCAAGTGATAGCAAAGACACTTCTCTCCACATGTTAAGTCTCTGTTCGTCTGTGCTTTATCAGATCTCCCCCATTCCCCTGTACTGGAGCTCAGGCTCTTCCCTTGTCAGTCCTGACTCCTCCCCCTGAGCTGTGAGGGTAAGTAGTGATGGAGTCTGTCAACTCTCCCGTCAGCTTGTCAAATGAGTGTGGGCATCAGACCACTGCCTCCTGTGTTGCTGTTGTTGTTGCGGTTGTTTTTGCGAGACAGATTTGGGGTGGCCATAAGCACAAATTGTTCATCAGGACAGCCATATTGTAGCAGCAAATCCCGCACCTCAGATGTAGCTGCCTGTTTGGCGTATGCCAGTGCTGTATTTCCATGGAAGTCCCGCGCCATCACATCCACACCGTACTGAGAAGAGAGAAGGAATGCTGTATAAGGATTTAGGAGGGGAGTTTGGAGCCTCCATGCACACTAAGCCAGTCACTCTGTACTCACTCAGACTGAACATCCTCTCCACATAAAATTGCTACCAACATTAACTCAAACCCAGAAGCACCTTGGGCATTTTAATAATTTACAAAGTCAGCTGCAGATTTCAGTTTACACACATTGCCAGCTCTATCTTTCTTCTAACATAGTGAAAACTCCACCAGCTTCAGTTCCAATGTCACAAGCTCCAGCCTCCTACTCAGAGTATAGCAACTTCAGTCTCCTACCAAGATATAGTGAAAAAACTCTGTTGCTACACAAGTCTAGCACACATTGCATCTGTAATGGCCAAGATAGTGAGAAGTTGCTGCTAACCATATTAAATATAATCAACAAAACATCACTGGCAGGAGTGTTGGAGAAAACTTAGACACTATCTAGCTTTTAAGGATAATCAGTAGTTTGTTGTGTCAATGATTATGATCCCCAGGAGACTATAGAGTCTACATATCAGCAGAGGAAAATACCAACCTGGATTGCTGTTAACAATATTGGGTATTGCATCAGAATGATGCCATGTCAAAATATCGATAGAGTTTCAGCTCCAGACTCCTGCTCACACGCAAATCCAGCTTTAGGCTCCTAATTACCCCCATAGCCAACTACAGATTAATACTCACATCCAAATCCAGCTGCAGACTCCTACTCACACCCAAAGCCATCTGCAGACTCCTACTCACACCCAAAGCCAGCTGCAGACTCCTACTCACATCTAAAGCTAGCCTTCTCACACTCAAAGCCAGCTGCAGACCCTACTCCCACCCAAAGCCAGCTGCAGACTCCTACTCACATCTAAAGCCAGCTGCAGACTCCTACTCACATCTAAAGCCAGCTGCAGACTCCTACTCCCACCCAAAGCCAGCTGCAGACTCCTATTGACATCCAAAGCCAGCTGCAGACTCCTACTCACATCCAAAGTCAGCTGCAGACTCCTACTCACATCCAAAGTCAGCTGCAGACCCTACTCCCACCCAAAGCCAGCTGCAGACCCTACTCCCACCCAAAGCCAGCTGCAGACTCCTTCTCACACCCAAAGCCAGCTGCAGACTCCTACTCACATCTAAAGCCAGCTGCAGACTCCTACTCACACCCAAAGCCAGCTGCAGACTCCTACTCACACCAAAAGCCAGTTGCAGACTCCTATTGACATCCAAAGCCAGCTGCAGACTCCTACTTACATCCAAAGTCAGCTGCAGACTCCTACTCACACCCAAAGCCAGATGCAGAATCATACTCAAACCCAAAGCAATGCTGCAGAATCATACTGAAACACAAAGCCAGCTGTAGAATCATACTCACACCCACCCAAAGCCATCTGCAGAATCATACTCAATCCCAAAGCCAGCTGCAGACACTACTCACACCCAAAGCCAAATACAGACCCTACTCACACATAGCAGAAGCAACACCTACACAAAAGTTAGCAAGGGCAAAAAGTGAGCTTTGGAATCCAAATTAAACAATTTAGCCCATAGCCTCCAGCTCATAAATAGAGCAAAGTTTAGCATCCTACACGCACAAGTCCAAGTATGCCATCTCTTTACTAACGAAGAACAAGCATCAGTCTTGGCTTGCACACACAAACAGCTCAATTTTCATGTTTAGTCTTCCAATAGGAAACTTACCCAAATGAGCAGTTGCACTAATACCACATTTCCTTTGCGGCAGGCCAGATGAAGAGCTGTCCGCCTGTCTCCCTCACCACAGGTTTCATTCACCTCCTCCCGCGAGCCATGTGCAATGAGCAGTATTACAGTCCGGAGATCCTCTTCTGCTGTGGCTCGCAGGAGTTGCTGTCCCAGGGGCATATCCCGGCAAGTGTGGGGTGCGAGGAAAAGTTTTTGTTCATATTTAGCCCGTATCCAACGCTCTTTCTCCTCCCTGCAAAGGAAAAATGTGACATGTCAGGGAACAGGAAGAGAAAAAGGTGCTCTAGGCAGATTGAGGAAGGAACCCTTTTTGAATGTCACAAGACCTAAGCCTGGGGCTTTAAGCAACGTGAAAGAAGATGATTTCCGGGAGGTATGGAAGGTACAACATGTAGACGATTGTAATTAACTAGGGAGGCCTAAGGTGTCAGTGGGGTTTATGAGGAAGGACAAATATAGGAGGACAAGAAGATAATTTTATAGGAGCAAAAACAGGCTTCAATAAAAGAGATGCTGTGAGAGGTTGGGGATGTAGCCATTGGGACCTGTGTGAGCAAAAGGACCTGTACTAACTAGAGGGTAATATGTGTCTGAAGAGGAAAACACATTTCATAGGAGAGATAAATAAAAGGCCAAGGAGGAAAACAGTGTGTGAAGCTGAGGAGGGAGATGAGTCTAGATAAGTAGGTGATCTAGGTTGTAACACAGGCAATGGGCAGAAAAATATATTTAGAAAGACACTTTCAGTTTAAAAATTAACAGTAACAAGAGTTTGGGGTGATTATGCAAATAAGTATTTTTTTCCAACCCTAGGGGGATCCTTTGGGAAAATAAAAAGGGATGTGAAAAAGACTGAGGGAGATATCTATGTGAGACTGAAAAGAGGGGATCTGTGGATTATTAGGAAGGGAGATATACGGATCACTGAGCAGGGGATCCTGTTAAAACCTTGGAGCACCAAGGGAAGGGAGGTGAAGGGTTTAGTGCTTCTGGCTCTGTTTACATCTTTAGAGATAATCTAGTGTCAGGTTGGCTTTAATCCATCAATAATCCCACTGTGTAAACAGTTTCCTAAAAGGGTAAATGTGGATGCTCTTTACACTGCTTCCTGTACATGCCAAGTGGCCTCTAAGCAAGGAGAACAAAGGGGCGTTTACATATCACACAGAGCTGGGGCACTGACACGTTTAGAAGTCTAATCAAAGCTTTTCAATTAACTGTGTAGAGAGAAGGATGTGAGGCGTCCTTCATTCAATGGTGCAGTTGGGTTATGTGGGCATTTAAAAGGGTTTCTAAAGCACTGTACAGTGAAATATCAAATGTTACAATCATTTTCTGTGTCATATTTTTTTGTGTGCCAGTTACTTGTATATAATTAAACAAACAGTATGTTCAGGGGCTTTCTTTCCTCGGAGACTGTGACACAATTTATCTGTTGAGGAACCTTTGTAAATAGATATAAATAATTCCTCTATTTCAGGTAGTGAGTGTATCCAAAGGTATGAAACATACATATTTTGCTGAAATTTAAATGCATATGAAGAAACCATATCCTATACAAATAAATAAAAAAAAGATAGTGAATGATGGCAATCTAACATAGTAATCTGCTGCAAATGAGTAGTAGATACATGGAAGGAGGCCTCAGCAGATATAACACAGAAAATAAAAATGGACATTTAAACAGTACAACATTTTTATATAAATGTTTAATTATCTGTGGTTAAATTGTTTTTGAATAAACTCATTATTTATTTTGTTTTCCTTTCCTGTAAAAATTGTTGGTTTTCTAAATTCCACTGAGTTTTACTTACTACTTTATTGCCTGATTTATATCAAGTTATGGTATACTGGAAAGCAGCATGTTAAAAATCGTAATATTACAAAATAATTTTATTAACGAAAAACACTCAGCAAATGTTTTAATGA
Organism: Bombina bombina; assembly: GCF_027579735.1. Taxonomy (NCBI): domain Eukaryota; kingdom Metazoa; phylum Chordata; class Amphibia; order Anura; family Bombinatoridae; genus Bombina; species Bombina bombina. Next base: position 586,932,917 of record NC_069499.1, read on the forward strand.
CCTAATTCAAGAAAAAGTTAGCATCAATCTGTTATAAGGTTATAAACATATAATCATGATCGCATAAATAGATTTGAAATCGTAGGGATCTACAACTCTCTGCTCCAGCAGTAAACAATGAATCTCGTGACACATTGTTTAAATTGGAGCAGATAGTGGAGAATTGCGCATGAGCATATTAGGCAAGCTCGGGAGCGCACCTGGATGCCTACGTAGAGGGCGGGTAGAACTGCTCTCTACTTCACAAAATGTCAAAACCTGGAACTGTAAAGGGACGGAGGAAGGAAAGGTAAATAGTAACATCTAAAATATAATTTTTAAAATTAAAAAAAAATCAGCGACTTTAATATATATATATAATATATGTAACCTAATGACCCTATTCCAGAAAGCTCAAATTACCATCACTTTAATTGTTCCCAGTAGAAGAGAGAGATAAATAGAAAACTAGTTCAAACATGGCGGTGCCTATTACTTTAAAAAAACTACTTTTTAAAAACTAAACTTCAATATTTCAACAACTAATATAATTGTGAAAATACATCTTCATATTATTCTAAGGCTAATCTTTGCTTTGAATACAACATTATGGCTAGCATTTATTTACTGTTTAACATCCCTTTAACTCATATTTTCTTAGGGCTGCACCATCATAAAATTAAACCAAAAAATGATTGAGGGCTTAAAATAACATGGGCAGATTGAATGGGCCGCTCTGATTGTATCTATTGTCACACTGTCACCTAGTTGTTGTTTTTTTAAAAAGCAATTTAAGCTTTATTTAAGGCATCATTTAACCCTACAGAATTTCCACTACCCTTCAGTAATTGGCAATGATTTTGTGAAACCGTATGTGCAAGCAATTGAGATAACAGTCTGATAGCAGGTTAATAAACAATGCAAAACAAACAGTGGAAATCACTATGGAAAATTATATTGCTCATATAAAAATCAAAAAAAGTGTATGCATTAAAAAGCCATAAGAAAATAAAACTACACCTTTGGGGGTAACAAGATATTCTAGGGCTGTTTTTAAGTAGAATAAGGGGAAATGATGGGGGTTAACTCAGCAGGTACCATAAGTATGCGTGATGGAGTTAATGTGCAGGAATGATGAGTTTAATTCAGCCAAGTAGAATGTGTAGGACTGATTAGGATAAAACAAATAGAATATTTTAAATAGAATGAAAGAGCATTATGGGATTTAACTCAGCAGGTACAATGCACAGGCATGATGGGGTTAATTCTGATGTGCAGGCATGATGGGGCTATTTCATTAGATAGAATGTGCAAGCGTGATGGGGTTAATATAGGCTCAAGGGAAGACAGACAAGTGACTTGCTGCTGTGGGGGGTCCCCTAGCTGCAAGGAATTTGGCCCCAGACACATTCAGCCTACAGCAGAGGAACAAGGTGGAAGAGGAGCCGGAAGAGAAGTCGGAGACAATACAGGGAATGGAGTAAGGGGACGCTCTCTCTGCAGGGGGAGAACCCAGTGCAAGGGCCAGGAAATACTTAGCAGATGGCCAGCTGGGGCTGCATACTTTCTGAGCTAGGCCAGGTTGCCAAGGTAGGAGGAAGTGTGACTTTGTACAGGGTGAATACTTCACATATAAAAAGCTTGGGATGATGTATGTGTCTATTATACAGAGTAGTGTGTTTATTTCACACACTGATTATTACAGAATGTATCATTATCTCTTATATTTCAGACACCACTGGTGGTTATCAGTATTAATCCACTGAAAGGATGCAGAAGGTATAAGCAGAAACAGAGATGTATCAGTATCAGATGTATCAGTATTACACACCAGCTCATGTGTACATGACAATCTGTTTTATACAGACAGCAGAACACACATCTGTATTCAGTGTCTTTTATACAAAACTAGTGGGTATCTGTATTATATACATAGAGCATCAGATCCCTGTATTACACATAAAATGAAGTGTCTATATTATACAGAGAGTAGTGTATTCAGGCCATTTTGTGCTCGTGCAGCTGGAACACATCAGTGTGTGTGTACGATAGTGTTATATGGAAGTCATTTCTTGCCTGTAGCCATAGCTCACCATGGTGGATTTATGCACTAACTGACGTCCAGCACATAAATATTCTTGAGCAGCCGATCAATGGGATCAGTGTTTTATGAAGCCAAGAACAGCGGCAGCATTGATGGTTAAATAAAGCTAATTTATTAGGCCTATTACAGGAGCAGTGGGAAGTGGTGCTGATATTTTACACACTTGTGGGTTGCTGAACACTGCCAGCTACACACTCACTGGCCACTAGTGACAAGACACACACTGACCCATAACACTGCCATCTACACACTTACTGGCCACTAGTGAAAAGACACACACTGACCCATCACACTGCCAGCATCTCACTCACTGGCCACTAGTGACAAGACACACACTGACCCATCACACTGCCAGCTACTCACTCACTGGCCACTAGTGATAAGACACACACTGACCCATCACACTGCCAGCTACACACTTACTGGCCACTAGTGACAAGACACACACTGACCCATCACACTGCCAGCATCTCACTCACTGGCCACTAGTGACAAGACACACACTGACCCATCACACTGCCAGCATCTCACTCACTGGCCACTAGTGACAAGACACACACTGGCTCATCACACTGCCAGCTACTCACTCACTGGCCACTAGTGATAAGACACACACTGGCCCATCACACTGCCAGCTACTCACTCACTGGCCACTAGTGATAAGACACACACTGGCTCATCACACTGCCAGCTACTCACTCACTGGCCACTAGTGACAAGACACACACTGGCCCATCACATTGCCAGCTACACACTTACTGGCCACTAGTGACAAGACACACACTGACCCATCACACTGCCAGCTACACACTCACTGGCCACTAGTGACAAGACATACACTGACCCATCACACTGCCAGCATCTCACTCACTGGCCACTAGTGACAAGAAACACACTGGCCTATCACACTGCCAGCTACACACTCAATGGCCGCTAGTGACAAGAGACACTGGCCGATCACACTGCTAGCTGCACACTCACTGGCTACTAGTGACAAGAGATACACTGGCCCATCACACTGCCAGCTAAACACTCACTGGCCACTAGTGACAAGAGACACACTGGCCTATCACACTGCCAGCTACAGACTCAATGGCCACTAGTGACAAGAGATACTGACACATCACACTGCCAGCTAAACACTTACTGGCCACTAGTGACAAGAGACACACTGGCCTACCACACTGCCAGATACACACTCACTGGCCACTAGTCACAAGAGACACTGGCCCATCACATTGCCAGCTACTCACTCACTGGCCACTAGTGAAGAGACACACACTGGCCTATCACACTGCCAGCTACACACTCAATGGCCACTAGTGACAAGAGACACACTAGCCCATCCCACTGCCAGCTACTCACTCATTGCCACTAGTGACAATAGACACACTGGTCTATCATACTGCCAGCTACACACTCACTGGCCACTAGTGAAAAAAGATATTGACCCATTACACACTCAATGGCCACTATTGACAATAGACGCACTGGCCCATCACACAGCCAGCTACACACTCAATGGTTACTAGTGACTAGAGATTTTAGCCTATCATATTACTATATACACACAAACTGTCCACTAGTAACCAGAGACACTAACCTATCACACTGCCATCTACACACTCACTGGCTACTAAAGACTACTACTGGCCAGTGACTTTGTAGCTGGTGGTGTGATATGCCAATGTGTCTCTTAACTAGTGGTCTAGTTAAGAGGAGAGAAGGGAAAGAGGTGGCATGATGAAAAATTGAGAAGAACCTTTTTACAGAAAGGGTGGTTGATTCATAGAATAAACTTTCAATAGAGGTGGTACACACAGGGACTGTAAAACAATTCAAAAATGTTTGGGCCATGCATAAGTCTATCCTAAGGAAAGAGAAACATGTAATATGGGTAGACTTGATGGGCCTTTTGGTTCTTATCTACAGTTTCAATAAATGTGTGTAGTTGGCAGTGTCACTGGCTACAGGTACTAGCCGATCACACTGCTATCCACACGCTGGCCACAAGTAACCACAGACACTGCTAGTTACACTCACTGGCCACTAGAGACACTAACCTATCGCCCCCCCCCCCCCCATCTACACACTAACTGGCTACTAGTGACCAGAGACACTAACCTATCCTACTGACAGGTAGACACTCACAGACCACTAGTGACAAAAGATGTTAACCTATCACTCTCCCTGGACATTGGTGGTAAGAGACAATAGCTTATCGTACAGTTACAATCTCAAAGATCCTGGCCTACAACACTACACTCACTGGCCATTAGAGACAAGACACTAATCTATCACACACTCACTAGCTATTGGTGACAAGACACTAACCTATCGCACTGCCAGTTAGACATTCACAGACCACTAGTCACAAAAAGCAGTAGCTTATTACACTGCTAGTTACTAGGTTGCTAGAGACTAGTGGCACTCTCATATCACACCCACTGATTTGTACTGATCTGTGTCTGCAGATTTTGTTAGATATTTAAGACAGGGTAGAAGGGCCAATAAGAAAATACATTGCTTTTTAGGAACCAATAGAGAAATATTAATACTAGATTGGATGAAACACACACACATATACACACATATATATACTTTAACCCACAAGTGTGTAAAAGTCCTAAGCCTTATAATACACTCATGTGGTCTGAGAACCACTCTATTAACCTCTCTGTAACTAGTCACTCATACACCCCTGCTCCTGTGGAGATGACTAGTTTTCGAACACTAAAGGGCGTAACCCCACAGATACTCATATCTAATCTTAATTTTACCCATATGTTAAACCGCTGTGACAATGTCAATGCTATGGTAGAACACTATAATATAAATGGGAAGAATGTCCTGGACTCCATTGCCCCAATATGCACTCCCTTACCAGTCAACATAAGGCTCCTTGGTTTGACAGTACTATCAGAGAGATGAAACAGTAAAAAATAAACAAACTGGTAGAACACACAAATGATTACCAATAAACAATCACACAGAAAAACACAATTCCCTCTCTCAATAAATCACAGAAGCAAAAAATAGACCAGACCAGCTATTTTGCACAGTTTAAAAACGGTGCAATCAAACTTGCCTAAATAGTATATCAGCCTTCAATCAGTTAAAATTTGAGGAGTTTTGCTCTCTTCATTGTCAACTATCAGCCATCCGTTCTAACATGCCATCATCAACTAAAACTGTCACAGGACTTTAGAAGACCCCAAAACAATTCCCCATCAAACTGGACAAGCTTTAATTACACTGATGAAAACAACATCATTCAAACAATAAAAAACAAATTATGCTTACCTGATAATTTTATTTCCATCGTGGTGAGGAGAGTCCAAGGCTTCATTCATTACTTTTGTGAATAAAGAACCTGGCCACCAGGAGGAGGCAAAGACACCCCCGCCAAAGGCTTAAATAGCTGCCCCACTCCCCTCATCCCCCAGACATTCTGCGGAGAGCAAGGAACAGTAGGAGAAATATCAGGGTATAAATGGTGCCAGAAGATAAATTAAATGTAGGCCCGCCCACTGGAATTACGGGCGTGAGCCGTGGACTCTCCTCCCCATGATAGAAAGCATAAATTATGCTTACCTGATAATTTTATTTCCATCTAAAGGGGAGGAGAGTCCACGGCTTCATTTATTACTTTTGGGAAACATATACCCAAGATCTAGAGGACACTGAATGAAACCGGGAGGGTAAAAAGGCAGACCCTAATCTGAGGGCACCACAGCCTGTAAAACCTTTCTCCCAAAAGCAGCTTCGGGAGAAGCAAAAACATCAAATTTATAAAACTTTATAAAAGTGTGTAAGGAGGACCAGGTAGCCACCTTACAAATCTACTCCATAAAGGCCTTATTTGTGAAGGCCCAAGACAAAGCCACAGCTCTAGTTGAATGAGCCGTGATCCTCTGAGGAGGCTGATGTCCCGCTGTCTCATAGGCCAAGTGACTCAATCTCCTCAACCAAAAGGACAAAGAAGTAGAAGAGACCCTCTGCCCCTTGCGCTTCCCTGAATACACCACAAAAAGAGATGTAGACTGTCTGAAATCCTTTGTAGCCTGAAGATAGAACTTCAAGGCACGAACCACATCCAGATTATGAAGTAACCTCTCCTTAGAAGACGAAGGGTTAGGACACAAAGAAGGAACAATTATTTCCTGATTGATGTTATGGTTAGACACCACCTTGGGAAGAAACCCCAAACCGGTGCGAAGAACCGCCTTATCTGCATGAAAAACCAGGTAAGGATGCTTGAATTGCAAGGTGGCGAGATTAGATACTCTGCGTGCCGATGCAATAGCCAACAGAAAGAGAACCTTCCAGGACAGAATCTTAATGTCAATGGAATGCATAGGCTCAAACGGAACCCTCTCCAATACCTTAAGGACAAAGATTAAGCTCCATGGGGGAGCAGACTGTCTAAAGACAGGCCTGATTCTAGACAGAGCCTGAACAAAAGATTGAATGTCAGGAAGCTCAGCGAGTCTCCTGAGCAATAAGACTTATAATGCCGAAATCTGTCCCTTTAAGGAACTAGCGGCAAGACCCTTCTCCAAACCCTACTGGAGAAAGGACAGAGTCCTGGATACCTTCACCTTATGCCAAGAAAATCCATGCTTCTCACACCAGGACAAGTAAGTCCTCCACACCTTATGGTAGATGCAACGAGTGACTGGCTTCCTTGCCTGAACTAGAGTGTCAATTACACTTTCAGAAAAAACTCTCTTGGCTAAGACTAAGCGTCGGTGTGGAATCTGATAAAGCTGAACGACTCCAAAAGAGGCCACGCCCTCATTGTATATTGCTTGAAGTTCCAGAATATTTATCGGAAGGAGAGACTCCTCCTGGGTCCATTTTCCTTGTGCCATCCTGGCACCCCAAACAGCTCCCCATCCTGTGAGACTCGTGTCCATGGTCACAATCTCCCAGGATGGTCTCAAAAAGGATGTCCCCATGGACAGATGCTCCGGACAGATCCACCAAGAGAGGGAGTCCCTGGTCCAAGCATCCATGAATATCCGCTGTGATAGATCTGAATGATCTCCGTTCCACTGTCTACACATGCACAATTGAAGAGGTCTGAGATAGAACCTGGTGAAAGGGATGACGTCTATGCTGGAGACCATGAGTCTGATTATCTCCATACACTGAGCTACCGAAGGGCTTGAGGAGGACTGAAGGGCAAGACAGGTGGACACAATCTTCCTGCGTCGTTTATCTGTGAGAAATATTTTCATGGACATAGAGTCTATTATCATGCCCAGAAACTCCACCCTGTTGCTGGGAACCAGGGAACGCTTTCCTGAGTTGATCTTCCAACCGTGAGATTGGAGCAAGAAAAGAAGAGCCCTCGAATGATCCTCTATTAGGCTGAACGACGGCGCCTGGACTAGGATGTCATCCAAATAGGGCGCCACAGATCCCTGGATCTGGCCACTGCAAGTAGTGCCCCCAGAACCTTCGTGAAGACTCTCAGGGCCATCGCCAGACCGAAAGGAAGGGCCACAAACTGGAAATGTTGGTCCAGAAACGCAAATCTTTGGCACTTGAAGTGGTCCCTGTGAATCGGAACATGTCGGTAAGCATCCTTCAAGTCTATTGTCATCATGAACTGTCCCTCTTGAACAATGGGCAGAATCGTTCTGATCGTTTCCATTTTGAACGATGGAACACTCAGAAACTTGTTTAAACACTTTAGGTCCAGAATCGGGTGGAACGTGCCTTCCTTCTTTGGAACCACAAACAGATTTGAATAGTACCCTAGACCCCTTTCTGCTTGGGGTACTGGTACGATAACAGTCCCTCACACATTCTAGATCCCTCACACATTCTAGAAAAGCCTCTCTCTTTTCTGGTCTTGAAGACAGGTTTGACCGGAGGAATCTGCCCCATGGCGGATGGGACCTGAATCCGATCCTGTAACCCTGGGCGACAACCTGCAGAACCCAAGGGTCCTGAACATCCTGCAACCAGGCTTTGAAAAAGAGAGACAATCTGCCCTCTACTTGGCCGGAGACTAGTCGGGGGCTGCCCCTTCATGCCGATTTTGTCTCGGTGGGCTTCGCTGACGGCTGAAAAACAAACCCTGTGTGCTGAAACATTTTCCTTAACGTGTTTTCTAACTTTTTATCCATGGGCTCTTTAAACGACGAACTATCCTAGAGCATGGAAATAGCACCATCCACCTTAGGGACAGTCCTCCACAGCTCGAGATAAGAGTCCGGAAGGGGAACAGTTTCTTAAAGGAAGAAGGGGAAAAGGAAGAACCTAATCGGTCCCATTCATTCCTAATAATATTAGCCATCTTAACAGGAACCGGGAAGGTCTGGGGCACCACTCTGTCATCGTATACCTTATCAAGCTTAGGAATCAAAGGTTCCTCCGGAAGCTTTGGCTCCGTAATCTCCAGAGTAGCCAGCACCTGCTTCAGCAAAAAGCGCAAATTCTCCATCCTAAACCTAAAATCAGGCGCTTCCGCGGCCGAAGGATGAGATGATACGGACTCCGACCCAGAGGGAGCCTCCTCTGAAGAGTCGGAGTGGGCCTCGTCATTGTATAACGCCTCAGGCAATTGCATAGGCGTAGACGACCCCTGGGTCGGGCCGCTCTGATACGCCCTACGCTTGCACTTAGCAGAACATGGTAAGGCATGGATCACTTTTGATACCGCCATTTGCAGTTGATCCGCAAAATCTGACGGCCATCGAATCTCTCTCGTAGGAGTAATGGTTGGACCCTGGGGCACTGCATGTGCACTTGGAGATGAAAGCAGGAAAAGCACCTCACGGGACGGGGAACCCTCAGAGGTGGACGGCTCAGTAGTGCTAGACATCCCTTTATTTTTAAATGTTGCAACCTTATCGAGGCAGGTGGAATGAAGTTGAGCAGGCTGATCTACAAGAATCTCCTCACAATAAACACAGGCATGAAACTTTGAAAAAGAGAAGTACCCTCTAACGCGTCAAGAGTCCTCCACAGCTTGCGCTTTTATTATGGACTAGACAATTTAATAAACAGGCACCTTTATACTCCAATGGCCGGGGCACTCACCACCTCCTAAGACCCGGACTACAGAAACCTCTTTGTCTCCTGAGTCGCTGATCAACAGAGGACGTGGAGACTGCCACACCCGGTCACATGGAATGCCTTGCAGGACCGCCCCTACACTAAGGAGAAACGTGCCAAAACCGGCCGCGTAATACTCCCGGAAGTCAACCTGAAGGTTCCACTATTGCCAGAGCCTCATCTCGCACATAACGCAGCAATAACACAATAAACATATCATGTATAAACCCCCCCGTTCAATAATCCCCTTACCAGGAATATTAACTCTTGATTGGTGGTTCAAAACCTTGGTTACCAGTAGCAGAGATTTAAAGGGACACGAAACCCTAATTTTTTCTTTCATTATTCAGATAGAGCATGTGTTACTTCTATTATCTCATGTGTTTTGTTCTCTTGGTATCCTTTGCTGAAAAGGATATCTAGGTAGGCTCAGGAGCTGCTGACTGGTGGCTAAACATATATGCCTCATGCTATTGGTTCACCCAATAAAGGGACAGTCAACTGCAGAATTTATGTTGTTTAAAAAGAGAAATGATCTCTTTATTACCCATTCCCTAGTTTTGCATAACCAACAGAGGTTATAAAAATACGTTTTACCTCTGTGATTACCTTGTATGTAAGCCTTTGCAGACTACCCCCTTATTTCAGTTCTTTTGACAGACTAGCATTTTAGCCAATCAGTGTTCACTCCTAGGTAACTTTACGTGCATGAGCTCAGTGTTATCTATATGAAACACATGAACTAACGCCCTCTAGTGATGAAACACTGACAAAATGCATTCAGATTAGAGGTCCACCTTCAAGGAGGCAGCACCTCCTATCGCCCCTGATATGGAGACGACTAACTCCCGAAGGAAGACAGCCTCATGGCCTTCACTTCCTAATTAAGTGGTCAAAGCTGCCAGAAAAAACGGAAAAAGTCCAGAAAGTCTCGACCCAAAGGAAGAGAGCCTCTAAAAGGAACAAGTCGAAAAAAGGACACTTCCAAAGAGACCATGAAAGGCAAAACCTTAAGAACAGCGGTATGAAGGACCTAAATCCTTCAAGCCTCCAACCCACAACGGGAAGGAACACTCTAGTTCCCGGAAAAATTGGAAAAGACTCAGCATGTCGCCGCGGATCTCAATTGAGTCCCGGACCACTAGATTGAAAGGCAAATGAGGACTGAACCAATCCTCCATGCCTCTAAGCAACCACGGACCATTAAGTCCTTTCAGGATGCTAGTTGAAGCTTGTAAAATAACAAGTAAACAACACAAATCATATTGTGATCCATAGGCGTCCTCACCGGACCAGCCGGGCATAAAAAGGCGCCATGTGTCTGAACTAGGCCTCAAAGACAGAAGGATTTGTACCCAGTCAGGACCAGCACTGTCAAGGCCACATAGAATCTCCCCCGAGATGGAACAAAGACTATAAGAAGATTACTTCATCCCCTTATGTCTATGTAAGCAAGCCAGTTGAAGATTAAGACTGAGAATCCCCAGACCCATTAAGAGTGGGATCCTCCAGCAACGCCAAAACGTGCCTCAGTAGAACACGAAGGTGCGCCAGTCTATAACGAAAGACGCAACATACCTCCGCAAGGACAAAAGAAAACACCCGCCCCGAAGGTTGACCCCCTGAGGCTTTAGGGGCAGTCGCTCCCCCGGAGGGCTGAACTGGACCATGGACCAGGTGATCCCATGCCTGACGAGCCCCGGTTAAAGGAACACGGACAATATCATAAGCACACTCCTGGGAGGTGAGATGTGCCAGTGCCAAAGATATGGCTATGCAAAACCGCGTTGTAACCTCCGGTGGGAACAGGCCACACTTCATAAAAGATAAGTAGCGTTTAGGTTACCTGCATGCGTAGTAAGAGTTGGTGGTATGGAACTCGCCTCATGGGAAATAGAATCCCCAGAGGCGGATAGCTCAGTGGGCATCTGATTCCCAGATCCCGAGGAACAGAGCACTCTAAAACGGCATTCGGAACATAACTGATGGGCATGTATCACCCGGGCCAATTCATATTCTTCGCAAGAAGTAGAGTCTGAATCAGAGACATCTGTCTCCAATAAATCTGAATCCCCCATAACTGGGATATTGAATAAAAAATTGATCAATAAGAAAAATCTAAAACGGCACCTTACACCCCCAATGGCTGGGGCACTCACCACCTCCAGGTAACCAGACACCAGAGGACCAGGATTTCTCCATCGCCACACGGTCAGGCATGTGGAAACGGAAAGCCAAAATGTGGCCACGCCCAGTCACAAGGTAAACCGTGCAGTCCATGCAAAAGCGCGCCCGACCATAAAGGCCACGTCACTAGACATAGGCCGTTATGTTCCAAAATAGCCATGAGCCGAAGCAACACTACACAGTAGCAGACAGAATCACATAAACATGATTATAAACCCCCCTGTTCAAAAACCCCCCTCAGGAGATATTAACCCTTGATTCCAAAATACAAAAAGGAGCCTCATTGAGAATCTATGTTAAAGTTATCCCCGAAAGGTTGTAGCCACTCTCGGACAAACAGTTGTAATTACAATACATCCATGATGAAAGTAAAATAAAACAATTTACTGGAATCTACGCCGTGGAACAGGAACACGGCCCTTCAAGTGTGACAGATGGTAGTGTCGCTTCTGCATGGACTTGAGAGAAAAAAGCAGGCAGCGAAACTCGTCAACGCTGATTGCTTGTGGAGCTGTTAATATGAGTCGGGATGGTTTCGCAGAAAGACTCTCCCTTTATCTCAGGACTCTAACTTTCACCCATGCTGTCACTGAGAGGCTGACAGGACTACTTAAAACTCCAGTCCCATGCCGAAGAGTACTACCCTCCATAAGAGACTATCAAAAACTTCTGACTTCTGGGAGGAAAGGCAAAGAATGACTGGGAGATGAGGGAAGTGGGGGAGGTATTTAAGCCTTTAGCTGGGGTGTCTTTGCCTCCTCCTGGTGGCCAGGTTCTGAATTCCTAAAAGTAATGAATGCAGCTGTGGACTCTTTCCATTTATGAAGAAAAACACAATACCATTTCAGCTACACCAGAAACATGGGAACTCACTGTACTTTTAGTCAATGAAGAAGGTTATATGGCTCTAATTGTCTGTACCGCTCAATAACACCAAACTGAAAATAAAAAATAAGCTTTGCTGGATAAGCGGCCTGGGGGATCTGGAGACCTGGTATTTCAGGAGTTAAAGAACAATTAAACAGCCGCTTTGACAACTCTGTCAACAATTAAATGCCAGTACAAAAGATGGTTAATTTAATGGTACAGAGGAAAAAACAGCTTTACTGTCTGTTTAATTGTTTTATTGTGCCAAAACATTTGCCTGCCATTAGTAGCTTTATGATTATTGATTGTATTCCATACTCACACTACTTAGCTAATAGCTGTATATTTGATATATTGTGCAGACAGTGACTATGTATTGTACAAACCTCACCTAACAGCTGTGTATATTTGTATAGAGCTAGCAATGAGATCAGCTGTATACCCTGTCATAGGTCTTTACAAGGAATCTAGAGACAAGGGGGACAAAAGAGAATTTCCTCTTTCACATAGCCCTATAGATATCACATGGCAAATGCATGCATGGCAACAGATAGTGAAATGGCATTGTCCCTCTCCATGACAGAAATGACAACATGCTTACAAGATCCCTTAAATAAAAGCATAATAGGTCACATGACCCTTTTCGAACATGGACCGGCTCCTAAGCTTACGTTGCTTTTTCAAATAAAGATACCAAGAGAACGAAGAAAAATTGATAATAGGAGTACATTGGAAATTTGCTTAAAATTGCCTGCTCTATCTGAATCATGAAATAAAAAAATTCATATCCCTTTAAGTGCTAGATCACATTAAAACCAACATTTTTCTTACATGATAAAGATAGATCATACAAGCTGAAAAAAACTCTGTTTACTTCTATTATCAAATTTACTTTGTTCTCATGCTATTCTTTTGTCAAGAGAATACCTAGGTAGATAGCGTGCACACGTATAAAATTGTTAAAAGCATTCTAGAAAATTTGCTACCGTATACAGCTCCATAATGGCAAACACTCCTACCTGTTTTTTTAAACAAAGGATATCAAGAGAACAAAATACATTTGGTACTAGAAGTAAATTGAAAAACTTTTTTTTCAAAAAGATATGCTCCGTCTGAATCGTGCCCCTTTAATAGCAGTGATAACAATAGTCTAGCCAAGTCTTTTCAATAGAGGGGTAGAAAGACACATCTACAATGCATAAACAATCAGAGTCTCATTTCTAGCACAGACATTCTTTTACATTTTTAGAGATACCTTATATAGCCTGGACACCTTTAAATTTTTTGCCTTCACCCAAATACAGGGAACATGTTCTACAGGCACACATGTACCTGATGTGTATAGCCAAGAAAATATGCCTCTAACCCCGAATTACACTTATTTATCCCTTCTTGCCTCCCCAGGCATCCCTTCTGTAATACAGGTGAAGGTTATCTATTTCAGTTTCCAACCATTCAGTAGCCTATACTACTATAGCAGCTTTACCCAATCCTCTCCTAATTTCTCTTTGATGCCAGACTTTCTGTTAAATTTCTGAAAATATTGTGCAGACTTCTCAGCCTTGGGGCTGCACATTGTGCCAACTACTCTCAGCATTCTCATACTTTTATTCTAGCAAGGAGAGCAAAGAGCAGTGCTGCACCCCCACCTCTGTGGCACAGAGCATACTGGGGAGGCTGCAAGGAGACTCTGCGGCATTACCAAGAGAGCAGGAAATTGGGCAGCTCATTAGAGAAGCACAGAACCAATCAGGACAAAATTATGCAGTCATGTAAGAAATAATATCTATTAGGCTAATTTAATCAGCGCATACTTTACAGATGGATTAGAATGCAGAATCCAATTATATCAGACATTACAGCTACGGTGGACTTGGAGACTCTCATTTGAGAATGTGAATAGGGGTTGAGTACGGAGGGGGGTTAATATGGAGTGTAGGAAGCAGAAGCATGAAATGGGGGGGGGGGGGAAAGAGTCAGGCCACCAAAATATGTAGAGAAGATTTGAGCAGTGCTTGTATGGAGGAAGTATCTGTAGAAAGAGCAGAAAGTGGGAAAGAAAAGTGAGGATTTGTGACATAGCATATAGCAAAATACAGAAGAGAATGAAGCACAACGAGCATGTATTGGAGAGAAGCCTAGTGTAGAGTATGTTGACCAAGAAGTAAGAAAGTGTATAAGAAAGGGGAGAAAGGGGATAGAATTCATAAAGCAAAGGGACGGGGAAAAAAATAGATAACAAGAAGTTTGTGTGCGAACTAGAGTTTGAAAGAAAGGGTAGGTGTTGGTAGGAGAAGGAGAACACAGTGCAATAAATAAAAATAATGCAGGGAGCACATGGAATAGGAGAGCAAGCTCAAAAGGAGAACAGGAAGCATGTACAAAAGGAGAACAGGAAGCATGCACAAAAGGGGAACAGGAAGCATGCACAAAAGGGGAACAGGAAGCATGCACAAAAGGGGAACAGGAAGCATGCACAAAAGGGGAACAGGAAGCATGCACAAAAGGGGAACAGGAAGCATGCACAAAAGGGGAACAGGAAGCATGCACAAAAGGGGAACAGGAAGCATGCACAAAAGGGGAACAGGAAGCATGCACAAAAGGAGAACAGGAAGCATGCACAAAAGGGGAACAGGAAGCATGCACAAAAGGGAAACAGGAAGCATGCACAAAAGGAGAACAGGAAGCATGCACAAAAGGAGAACAGGAAGCATGCACAAAAGGGAAACAGGAAGCATGCACAAAAGGAGAACAGGAAGCATGCACAAAAGGAGAACAGGAAGCATGCACAAAAGGGAAACAGGAAGCATGCACAAAAGGAGAACAGGAAGCATGCACAAAAGGGAAACAGGAAGCATGTACAAAAGGGGAACAGGAAGCAAGCACAAAAGGAGAACAGGAAGCAAGCACAAAAGGAGAACAGGAAGCATGCACAAAAGGGGAACAGGAAGCATGCACAAAAGGAGAACAGGAAGCAAGCACAAAAGGAGAACAGGAAGCATGCACAAAAGGGGAACAGAAAGCATGCACAAAAGGAGAACAGGAAGCATGCACAAAAGGAGAACAGGAAGCATGCACAAAAGGAGAACAGGAAGCATGCACAAAAGGAGAACAGGAAGCATGCACAAAAGGAGAACAGGAAGCATGTACAAAAGGAGAACTGGAAACATGCACAAAAGGAGAACTGGAAACATGCACAAAAGGAGAACTGGAAACATGCACAAAAGGGGAACTGGAAACATGCACAAAAGGGGAACTGGAAACATGCACAAAAGGGGAACAGGAAGCATGCACAAAAGGGGAACAGGAAGCATGCACAAAAGGAGAACAGGAAGCATGTACAAAAGGAGAACAGGAAGCATGCACAAAAGGGGAACTGGAAACATGCACAAAAGGGGAACGGAAGCAAGCACAAAAGGGGAACGGAAGCAAGCACAAAAGGGGAACAGGAAGCATGCACAAAAGGGGAACTGGAAGCATGCACAAAAGGGGAACTGGAAGCATGCACAAAAGGGTAACAGGAAGCATGCACAAAAGGGTAACAGGAAGCATGCACAAAAGGGTAACAGGAAGCATGCACAAAAGGGGAACGGAAGCAAGCACAAAAGAGGAACGGAAGCAAGCACAAAAGGGGAATGGAAGCAAGCACAAAAGGAAAACGGAAGCAAGCACAAAAGGGGAACGGAAGCAAGCACAAAAGGGGAACGGAAGCAAGCACAAAAGGGGAACGAGAAGCAAGCACAAAAGGGGAACGGAAGCAAGCACAAAAGGGGAACGGAAGCAAGCACAAAAGGAGAACGGAAGCAAGCACAAAAGGGGAACGGAAGCAAGTACAAAAGGGGAATGAAAGCAAGCACAAAAGGGGAACGAAAGCAAGCACAAGAGGGGAACGAGAAGCATGCACAAAAGGGAAATGGGAAGGAAGCACAAAAGGGGAACAGGAAGCATGCACAAAAGGGGAACAGGGAGCATGCATGTACAAAAGGGGAACAGGGCGCATGCATGTACAAAAGGGGAACAGGGATAGCATGAATGTACAAAAGGGGAACAGGGATAGCATGCATGTACAAAAGGGGAACAGGGAGCATGCACAAAAGGGGAACACATGCACAAAAGGGGAACACATGCACAAAAGGGGAACCGGGAGCATGCACAAAAGGGGAACAGGGAGCAAGGGAAAAAGAAAAACAGGAAGCAATTGGGAAAGGAGTGTACGGCCCTTATGGAAAAGGGGAGCAGGAAGCATGCAGAAAATTACAGCAGGGATCAAGCATGAAAAGCTGTGGGAAGCAAATGGAAAAGAGGAACATGGAGTAACTGGGAAAACCATAGCAGGGAACAAGTGCAAAAGGACAACAGCAAGAAAGTGGAAAAGTTCAAGAGGAAAATGTGATGGTGAACGTGAGCAAATAAAGTGCAGGAAGCAAGTTCAGAAGGAAAGCAGGGAGCAATTGTGAAGGAAATGCAAAGAGTAAGCAAAAAGGGAAAGCACACGTGGGGATGGACAGCTAGGGACGGTACAAAGTAAAAGGGTAAGAGAAGCAAAGAGCAAACATAGGAGATTAAGAGCAAGCAATTTACTACGGTAGAAGGGACAAGGTGAAACAATAGTTTGGAGAGTAGAAGAAAAGCATCTAGGGAATGAGCTGGAAAACATGAAGGGACATTGGATGCAGAGTATGGTGTAAGCTTGCTGAAGACAGCGTAGGATATAAGTATGGATGGAGTGTGAAGGGAGAGCAAAGGTTGGACAATAAGGGAAGACAAGGAGGAAATGCATAGAGCTTAGGGACTGGTAGAAGTTCACTAGAAGTGCCAGTAATGGAATTAAAGGGACATAAAAGTGGTAAAAGGAAATGTTCTAACACTATTATTGCACTATTGCTCCCCATATTACTATGTTAACCCCTGCTATCTTGAATGTTTAATTCTGACTTTAATGTTACAAATTGAACTCTAAAAAAATAAACTAGCTTACCTGATAATTTAATTTCCATCTGTGGGAGAAGAGTCCACTGCTTCATTCATTACTTGTGGGAATTAAGAACCTGGCCACCAGAAGGAGGCAAAGACACCCCAGCCAAAGGCATGAATACCTCCCCCACTCCCCTCATCCCCCAGTCATTCTGCCAAGGGAACAAGGAACAGTAGGAGAAATATCAGGGTATAAATGGTGCCAGAAGAATAATATTAAATTTAGGTCCAACCCCCGGAAAAACGGGTGGGAGCAGTGGACTCTCCTCCCACAGATGGAAATGAAATTATCAGGTAAGCATAATTTATGTTTTCCATCTAAATGGGAGGAGAGTCCACTGCTTCACTCATTACTTGTGGGAACAAATAGCTGTCAGGGTTTTTTCCCTGTTTTGTTTGCCATGTGCTGCTGGCAGCCATTTTACTCACCTCTCTTGCTGACTATGGTTCATTGTGGGGGATGCTGCTCATTTCCTGCACTTCCTTTTATGGCCAGACTGGTGTGCATCATCCGTGTGAGACAGGATGCAGTCTCAGAATTGTGATGTCATCACTTATTATTTAAAGGGCCTCTGTTCAGTATGCTTTGCCTTTGCGTTGTCTCAGACCTGTTTGTGAGAGTTCCTGTGTATTACCTGGCTGCCTGACGTCCTTCCTGGTTCCTGATCCCTGGCTTGTTCCTGACTCTGCTGTTTTCCTTGTTCCTGAGTCCAGCTTGTCTGACTATTCGCTTTGGCTCCTGACTCGGCTCGTCTGACTACCAGCTCTGGTTTTGACCAAAACATCAAATTTGTAAAATGTTGCAAAAGAATGTAAAGAGGACCAAGTAGCCGCCTTACAAATCTGCTCCATAGAAGCCTCATTCTTAAAGGCCAAAAGAAGAGGCCACAGATCTAGTTGAATGAGCCGTAATCCTCAGAGGAGGCTTATGTCCCGCTGTCGAAAGACACTCCTCAGCCACAAAGATAAGGAAGTCGAAGAGGCCCTCTGACCCCCACGCTTCCCGGAAAGAGAATAAACAGAGAAAGAAATTTGTCTAAATTTCTACGTGGCCTGAATATAGGACTTCAAGGCACAAACCACATCTAGAATTACGTTGAAAGGAACCACAATCACTTGATTGATGTTGCGAATTGACACAACCTTAGGAAGAAAACCTAACTTGGTTCGAAGAACAACCTTATAAGCATGGAAAGCCAGATAAGGAGGGACGCATAGCGAGGCAGTAATCACAGATAAAGGAACCTTCCAAGACAATAGTTTTGCAAAGCCCGTGCAAAACCTAAAGAACAAGATTCAAACTCAAAGGATGAGCAATAGATCTAAACACAGGTCTGATCCTAAGTGACTGCACATCAGGAAGCTCAGCGAACCTCTTGTGCAGTAACACAGACAGGGCCCAAATCTGCCCGCTCAGGGAACTTGCAGAAAAGTCCTTCTCCAGTTCATCCTGGAGAACAGAATAAGTAGCTCCTCCACACCTTATGATAGATGTGACGAGCAACCAGCTACAAGTTTGAATGAGAGTAAAAATAACACTCTCAGAAACCCCTCTCTTGGCTAGGACTAAGCGTTCAATCACCACGCAGCCAGCCTCAGAGATCTAGACATAGATGAACAAAGAGACCTTGGTCAGCAGATCCCTGCGACAAGGTAACTTCTACGGAGGAGATAACGACATCCCCACTAGTCCGCGAACCATATCTTTCGCGGCCAAGACGGAATAATCAGTATCACTGATGCCTGCTTGATTCGAGCCTCTACATTAGGAAGTAGTGGTAACGGCTGTAAAAGATAAATTAGATTGAACCTCCAAGGCTCTGCTAATGCATCTTTTAGCTCCGCCTGAGGATCCCTGTACCTCGACCCATATCTGGGTAACTTGGTAATGAGACGTCATAAGATCTTCCTGCTGCAAATTTTCGCAAACCAATACCCCGGATTAAAGTATTGTCTGCTGAGGAAATCCGCTTCCCAGTTGTCCACACCCGGAATGTGGATCACTGACAGCGAACAAATGTGCGTCTCCGCCCACTCCAGAATCCGAGATATTTCCCTCATAGCTAGGGAGCTACTCTTTTTCCCCCCTGATGGTTGATGTAAGCCACCGAGGATATATTATCTGATTGGAAACCTTCAGAGCATTGTATATTGCCCGAAGATCCCAAATGCGATCGGGAAGGAGCTTTTCCTCCTGAGTCTATAGGCCCTGTGCCTTCCTGGCAGACTCGCAACCATAGTCACAATCACCCAGGATGGTCTTGAGACGGACATCCCTTGTACAAGGGATCCAAACAAAAACACCAAGAGAGCGATTCTCTCGATCGTTTGTCCAGAGAAATCTGTTGAGACAGATCCTAATGATCGCCGTTCCATTGCTTCAGCATGCGCAGTTGCAACAGTCTGAGGTGAAACCTGGCAAAGGAAATGATGTCCATGCTGGACACCATGAGACCAATCACCTCCATACACCGAGCCACAGAGGTCTGGAGGGAAAGACATGTCGACCAACGTCTCTGGTCTGTTAGAAATGTTCTCATGTCAATGGAGGATATTATAGTACCCGAGAATTCTACCCTGGTACTTGATACAAGAGAACTCTCTCTAGATTTATCTTCCATCCATGGGATCGAAGAAGACAGAGGAAAGATTCTGAATGGTCCACTCTCTGAAAAACTTCTTGGAGAATGCTGCGCTAGCCGGGAATCAAACCCGGGTCAACTACTTGGAAGGCAGCTATGCTCACCACTATACCAACTAGACCAAACAGAAGATCAATAAACTGGAAGTGCTGGTCCAGGAACGCAAACCTTAGGAACTGGAAGTGGTCCTTGAGGATTGGTACGTGAAGGGAGCATCCTTCAGATCTATCGTGGTCATGAACTGCCCTTCTCGAATGAGGGGAAGAATGGACCAATTGTCTCCCTCTTGAACGAGGGGACATTTAAAAACTTGTTTAAGCTCTACAGGTCCAAATCGGACGGAAGTTCCCTCCTTCTTTGGAACCACGAAAAGGTTTGAATAGTATCCCAAACCTCTCAATGTGATAGGCACCAGGACAATAACTCCTAAGAGGACAGATCCTGTACGCACCCCAGAAAGGCTTCCCTCCTTTCTGGTAAGCTGAGACTTGAAACCTATCTTGTAACCCTGAGCTATGACCTCCAGGACCCATGGATCCTGCATGTCCCTGAACCAAGTGACTGAAAAGAGCGACAGTCTGCCCCCTAAACGATCCAGAAGAGGACCAGGGACTGCCCGTTCATGTCAACTTAGACTTGGCAGGCTTCTTGCACTGCTTGGATTTTTTCCAGGACTGAGCCGGCTTCCAAGAGCTCTTGGTTTGCTCAGGCTTAGCGAAGGACTGCTGACATTGGCTTTATCAAAACAAAAAGAATGAAAAATTGTGCCTTAGACTCGTTCATATTCTCTTGTGGTCAAAGGGCCCCTTGCCCCCTGTGATCGTGGAGATAATTAAGTCCAGGCCTGGACCAAACAAAATCATTCCCTTAAAGGGGAGGGAAAGAAGTCTAGACTTAGAAGTCATATCCACAGACCATGACTTCAGCCAGACCCTAACGGGCCTGAACAGAAAAAAACTGAAGTCTTAGCATTTAGGTGAATAATCTGCCTAATAGCATTACAGATAAAAGAATTAGCAACCCTCAAGGCCATAATCTTTCCTGAGTAACATCGAGAGAACCTCTCCACCCCGATCAATCCTATAAGGAGTCATACCATAAAGAAGTTTTCTAGCAACCGCGGCAAAGGTTGCCTTCGGTTGAAACAAATATCCTGAATGTTGAAAAAACTTTCTTAACAGAGTTTCCATACTTTATCCATGGGCTCTTAAAACGAAGAGCTATCCTTAAACGGGATAGTAATACGTTAGCAAGGGTGAAGATAGTGCCATCCCTTTTAGGGACAGAACCTCACAACTCCATTGAGAGTCCAGGACCGGGAACGATTTGTTAAAAGGAGGAGAGACAATCAATCTAGTCCCATTCATTCTTAAAGGGATACTGAACCCAACTTTTTTCTTTCATGATTCAGATAGAGCATGCAATTTTAAGCAACCCTCTAATTTACTCATATTATCAAATTTTCTTTGTTCTCTTGCTATCTTTATTTTAAAAGCAGGAATGTAAATCTTAGCAGCCAGCCCATATTAGGTTCAGCACCATGGATATTGCTCGATTATTGGAGGATTACATTTACCCACCAATAAGCAAGCATAACCCAGGTTCTCAACCAAAAATGGGCCGGCTCCTATGCATCACATTCCTGCTTTTTCAATAAAGATAGCAAGAGAACAAAGAAAAATTAATAATAGGAGTAAATTAGAAAGTTGCTTAAAATTGTATGCTCTATCTGAATCATGAAAAACATATAAGATTACTCCACTTGATTCTATACAGATAAAAGGAGTCACACTGTGACCCTGACTTCTAGCATTATCATACATGTATAAAAAATGAAATGATCTTACCAGAATTCACGCCGTGGAACAGGAACACAGCCTTTCAAGTGTGACAGGTTAGTAGCATTGCTCCTGACATGGACTTGAGAGCAGAAAGCAGGCAGCGAAACTCGTCAACATTGATTGCTGTTAATATGAGTTGGGATGGTTTTGCAGAAGAATTCCACCCTGCATCTCCGGACTCTAACTTTCACCCATGCCCTCACTGAGAGACTGACAGGACTACTTAAAACTCCAGCCCCATTGCGAAGAGTACTACCCTCCTTAAGAGACTACTCAGAATCTTCCGACACTTCTCTGCCAACCTCTTGTGACAAAAGGCAAATAATAACTGGGGGATGAGGGGAGTGGGGGAGGTATTTAAGCCTTTGGCTGGGGTGTCTTTGCCTCCTCCTGGTGGCCAGGTTTTTAATACCCACAAGTAATGAATGAAGCAGTGGACTCTCCTCCCATTAAGATGGAAATCTGTTTCTTACACTGGACAAGTCTGTGAAAAACTATATGAACTTGGCTTTTCTCTGGCTTTCTGCAGGGGTAAAAAATAAAATATATGAGGTCACTGCGAAAGTAAAATACAAAGGCTAATTAATTTAAAGGGACATTAAACAGCTTGGTACAACTACAGTACCATAGTTACTACTGACCATGCAATTACTTTTCCTCCTACACCTGCAGCTCTCTTTAAAGCCATTCTCTTATTTTAACTCATTACAGAAGCCAGTTGGTAAAGCTCTGCATCTTTACTCAGGGTGCCGACATCTTGTAACTCATGTACTTTGAGTTAGACTTCCCAATAGAGAGCAGTTTTTACTTTAGTTGCCGTTTTTTGTTTAACATAACAAATATAAAACAAAATCCTCAAATAATTTAGAGCAATGCAGCCACTGCAAAATCATCTCTGTATTGTGCACAATAAGACTTCAAGAAGACAACAATATCACTTATCTGTGAATGTGCTTCTGTCATAGGGTGCAAGAATAATTACACTTCAAGATGGCAGCAGCCAGTGTGAAGATGCAGAGGTTCAATAAGCAGTATTTGTAAAGGGTTAAATAAGAGAACAAGTTGGAAGACTACGGCAGGCACAAGAGGACAAACAAGTAACCATGCTACTGTACTTGTACCCAGCAGTTTAATGTCCCTTTAATAATGATAGCATCTGCCTAATGCAGATAAATGCAGGTCTTATTCTTTTTTTATTAGCAATTTGATATCATTTTGCATAGTTTTGAAATAAATGATTTATTACATGATTATATGTATTTGCAAACCCTGACAAATGCCAACAGCTCAAATATACTGGTTTAGGCAAAAAATGAGAAAAAGCTAATAAATTAGATAAATCCAAAATTATATGAAATAAATGCAAAAAAACATATATTATGCTTACCTGATAATTTCATTTCCATCGAGGGAAGGAGAGTCCACAGCTTCATTCATTACTGTTGGGAATTAAGAACCTAGCCAGCAGGAGGAGGCAAAGACACCCCAGCCAAAGGCTTAAATACTTCCCCCACTCCCCTCAGTCATTCTGCCGAGGGAACAAGGAACAGTAGGAGAACTATCAGGGTATAAATGGTGCCAGAAGATAAATTAAATTTTGGTCCGCCCATCTGAGATACGGGCGGGAGCCGTGGACTCTACTCCCCTCGATGGAAATGAAATTATCAGGTAAACATAATTTATGTTTTCCATCTAAAGGGGAGGAGAGTCCACAGCTTCATTCATTACTGTTGGGAAATTATACCCAAGCTCTAGAGGACACTTAATGAAACCGGGAGGGTAAAGGGCAGACCCTAATCTGAGGGCACCACAGCCTGCAAAACCTTTCTCCCAAAAACGTAAAATTTGTAAAATTTTGTAAAAGTATGTAAGGAGGACCAGGTAGCCGCCTTACAAATTTGCTCCATAGAGGCCTTATTCTTGAAGGCCCAAGACGAAGCCAAAGCTCTAGTTGAATGAGCCGTGATCCTCTGAGGAGGCTGATGTCCCGCTGTCTCATAGGCCAAGCGAATCAAGCTCCTCAACCAAAAGGACAAAGAAGGAGAAATCAAAGCCCTATCCGCATGAAAAACCAGATAAGGAGGCTCACATTGCAAGGCAGTCAGTTCAGATACTCTGCGTGCCGAGGCAATGTTCAACAGGAAGAGAACCTTCCAGGACAGAATCTTAATGTCACTGGAATGCATAGGCTCAAATGTAACCCTCTGCAATAAGCTCCATGGGGGAGCAGACTGTCTAAAGACAAGCCTGATTCTAGACAGAGCCTGAACAAAAGATTGGATGTCAGGGAGCTCAGCGAGTCTCCTATGCAACAAGACAGATAATGGCGAAACCTGACCCTTTAAGGAACTGACGGCAAGACCCTTCACCAAACCGTCTTGGAGAAAGGACAGAATCCTAGATACCTTCACCTTATGCCAAGGATATCAATGCTTCTCACACCAGGACAAGTAAGTCCTCCACACTTTATGGTAGATGCGACGAGTGACTGGCTTCCTTGCCTGAATTAGCGTATCAATCACACCTTCAGAAAAGTCTCTCCTGGCCAAGACTAGGCGTTCAATCTCCACGCAGTAAGCCTCAGAGAATCGAGATTTTGATGTTGAAAGGGGCCCTGTTCGAGCAGATCCCTGCGACAGGGTAACCTCCACAGCAGAGAGGATGACATCCCCACCAGATCTGCAAACCACATCCTCCGCGGCCACGAAGGAGCAATAAGAATGGCTAAAGCTCGCTCCTGTTTGATGCGTGCCACTACACGAGGTAGAAGTGGTAACAGTGGAAAAATGTAAGCGAGGCTGAACCCCCAAGGCACCGCTAAGGCATCTATCAGCTCTGCCTGTGGATACCTGAACCTCGACCCGTATCGGAGTAGCTTGCAATTGAGTCTGGATGCCATGAGATCAATCTCCGGCGTTCCCCACCTGAGACAAATCTCCGCAAACACCTCGGGGTGAAGAGACCATTCCCCCGGATGGAAGGATTGCCTGCTGAGAGAGTCTGCTTCCCAGTTGTCTACACCTGGAATGTGAATCGCTGAGAGCGAGCAGCTGTGAGACTCCGCCCACTCCAGGATCTGAGACACCTCCCTCATGGCTAGGGAGCTCCTCGTACCCCCCTGATGGTTGATGTAAGCCACCGAGGTAATGTAGTCGGTCTGGAATCTGATGAAGCTGAACGACCCCAGAAGAGGCCATGCCTTCAGAGAATTGAAGATTGCTCGGAGTTCCAGAATATTTATCAGAAGGAGAGACTCCTCCCGGGACCATTTTCCTTGTGCCATCCTGGCACCCCAAACAGCTCCCCATCCTGCCAGACTCGCGTCCGTGGTCGCAATCTCCCAGGATGGTCTCAAGAAGGATGTCCCCATGGACAGTTGATCCGGATGGATCCACCAAGAGAGGGAGATCTGAGTCTGAGCATCCATGGATATGTGCTGTGATAGATCTGAATGATCGCCGTTCTATTGACTCAACATGCACAATTGAAAAAGTCTGAGATGGAACCTGGCGAATGGAATGACATCTATGCTGGAAACCATGAGTCCGATCACCTCCATGCACTGAGCCACAGAGGGACTTGAGGAGGAGTGAAGGGCAAGACAACTGCGTCGTTGCTCTGTGAGAAATATTTTCATGGAAATAGAGTTTATTATCGTGCCCAGGAACTCCACCCTGTTACTGGGAACCAGGGAACTCTTTCCTGAGTTGATCTTCCAACCGTGAGATTGGAGCAAAAGAAGAAGAGCCCTCGAATGATCCTCTGCGAGACTGAGCGACGGCGCCTGGACTAGGATGTCATCCAGATAGGGCACCACAGCAATACCTCTGGCTCTGGCTGCTGCAAGTAGCGACCCCCGAACCTTCATGAAGACTCTAGGGGCCGTCACCAGACCAAAGGGGAGGGCCACAAACTAGAAGTGTTGGTCCAGAAACACATCTTGGCACATGAAGGTAAGCGTCCTTAAAGACTATGGTTGTCATGAACTGTCCCTCTTGAACTAGGGGCAGAATAGATCTGATCATTTCCATTTTGAACAATGGAACACTCAGAATCTTGTTTAAACACTTTAGGTCCAGAATCGGGCGGAACGTGCCCTCCTTTTGAACCACAAAAAGATTTGAATAGTACCCTAGACCCTTCTCTGCTAGGGGTACTGGTACGATAACGCTGAGAGAGGAGAGATCCCTCACACACTCTAGAAAGGCCTCTCTCTTTTTTGGTCTTGAAGACAGGTTTGACAGGAGGGATCTGACCGTGGGTGGATGGAATTTGAATCCTATCCTGTAACCCTGGGCAACAACATCAACAACTCAAGGGTCCTGAACGTCCTGTAACCAGGCTTCTGAGAAGAGAGATAATTTGCCCCTACTTGGTCCGGAGACCGGTCGGGGGCCGCACCCTTATGCCGACTTTGTCTCGGCGGGCTTTTTGCTCTGCTTCGACTTGTTCCAAGAATGAGCCGGCTTCCAAGTTCCCATGGACTGGTCCACTTTTGCGGCAGGCTGCTGGTGCTGGGCCTTGTCCGCAAGAAAGGGACGAAAAGTAGATCCCTTAGGCTTAGCCTTCTTATCCTGCGGTAGGAAAGCTCCCTTGCCTCCCGTAACCATGGATATGATCGAATACAATCCTAGACCGAACAGATTCTTTCCTTTAAAAGGCATGGACAACAGCGTCGACTTAGAGGTCATGTCCGCAGACCAAGACTTTAGCCACAGAGCCCTGCCAGCTAAAATGGAAAATTTTGACACCTTAGCGTTCGGGCGAATAATTTGCATATTGGCATCACAGAATTGGCAGAATTGGCAATCTTCAGCCCCTTAATCTAATCCTGTATCTCGTCGATGGAAGTCTGCCTCCCAACCATTTCACACAGGGATTCACACCAATATGTCGCAGCTCCAGAAACTGCGGCTATGGCCGCTGCCGGCTGAAAAACAGAATTTATGTTTACCTGATAAATTACTTTCTCCAACGGTGTGTCCGGTCCACGGCGTCATCCTTACTTG
This sequence comes from Bombina bombina, assembly GCF_027579735.1. Taxonomy (NCBI): domain Eukaryota; kingdom Metazoa; phylum Chordata; class Amphibia; order Anura; family Bombinatoridae; genus Bombina; species Bombina bombina. Next base: position 586,959,591 of record NC_069499.1, read on the forward strand.
TGGGATATTCTCTTCCCCAACAGGAAATGGCAAAGAGCCCAGCAAAGCTGGTCACATGATCCCTCCTAGGCTCCGCCTACCCCAGTCATTCGACCGACGTTAAGGAGGAATATTTGCATAGGAGAAACCATATGTTACCGTGGTGACTGTAGTTAAAGAAAATAAATTATCAGACCTGATTAAAAAAACCAGGGCGGGCCGTGGACCGGACACACCGTTGGAGAAAGTAATTTATCAGGTAAACATAAATTCTGTTTTCTCCAACATAGGTGTGTCCGGTCCACGGCGTCATCCTTACTTGTGGGAACCAATACCAAAGCTTTAGGACACGGATGAAGGGAGGGAGCAAATCAGGTCACCTAAATGGAAGGCACCACGGCTTGCAAAACCTTTCTCCCAAAAACAGCCTCAGAAGAAGCAAAAGTATCAAATTTGTAAAATTTAGAAAAAGTGTGCAGTGAAGACCAAGTCGCTGCCTTACATATCTGATCAACAGAAGCCTCGTTCTTGAAGGCCCATGTGGAAGCCACAGCCCTAGTGGAGTGAGCTGTGATTCTTTCAGGAGGCTGCCGTCCGGCAGTCTCATAAGCCAATCGGATAATGCTTTTAATCCAGAAGGAGAGAGAGGTAGAAGTTGCTTTTTGACCTCTCCGTTTACTAGAATAAACAACAAACAAAGACAAAGTTTGTCTGAAATCCTTAGTAGCTGCTAAGTAAAATTTGAGAGCACGAACTACATCCAAGTTGTGCAACAAACGTTCCTTCTTTGAAACTGGAAGAAAACCAGGTTTAGTACGCAAAACCACCTTATCTGCATGGAACACCAGATAAGGAGAAGAACACTGCAGAGCAGATAATTCTGAAACTCTTCTAGCAGAAGAAATTGCAACCAAAAACAAAACTTTCCAAGATAATAACTTAATATCAACGGAATGTAAGGGTTCAAACGGAACCCCCTGAAGAACTGAAAGAACTAGGTTGAGACTCCAAGGAGGAGTCAAAATTTTGTAAACAGGCTTGATTCTAACCAGAGCCTGAACAAAGGCTAGAACATCTGGCACAGCTGCCAGCTTTTTGTGAAGTAACACAGACAAGGCAGAAATCTGTCCCATCAAGGAACTTGCAGATAATCCTTTTTCCAATCCTTCTCGAAGGAAGGATAGACTCTTAGGAATCTTAACCTTGTCCCAAGGGAATCCTGTAGATTCACACCAACAGATATACCAAATTATGTGGTAATTTTTCTGGTTACAGGCTTTCAGGCCTGAACAAGAGTATTAATAACAGAATCTGAGAACCCTCGCTTTGATAAGATCAAGCGTTCAATCTCCAAGCAGTCAGCTGGAGTGGGTCGAACGGACCTAGAACAAGAAGGTCTCGTCTCAAAGGTAGCTTCCATGGTGGAGCCGATGACATATTCACCAGATCTGCATACCAAGTCCTGCGTGGCCACGCAGGAGCTATCAAAATCACCGACGCCCTCTCCTGATTGATCCTGGCTACCAGCCTGGGGATGAGAGGAAACGGCGGGAACACATAAGCTAGTTTGAAGGTCCAAGGTGCTACTAGTGCATCCACTAGAGCCGCCTTGGGATCCCTGGATCTGTACCCGTAGTAAGGAACTCTGAAGTTCTGACGAGAGGCCATCAGATCCATGTCTGGAATGCCCCACGGTTGAGTGACTTGGGCAAAGATTTCCGGATGGAGTTCCCACTCCCCCGGATGCAATGTCTGACGACTCAGAAAATCCACTTCCCAATTTTCCACTCCTGGGATGTGGATAGCAGACAGGTGGCAGGAGTGAGACTCCGCCCATAGAATGATTTTGGTCACTTCTTCCATCGCTAGGGAACTCCTTGTTCCCCCCTGATGGTTGATGTATGAAGTTGGCCCTCGCTAGCTGAGGCCAAGCTTTGAGAGCATTGAATATCGCTCTCAGTTCCAGAATATTTATCGGTAGAAGAGATTCTACCCGAGACCAAAGACCCTGAGCTTTCAGGGATCCCCAGACCGCGCCCCAGCCCATCAGACTGGCGTCGGTCGTGACAATGACCCACTCTGGTCTGCGGAAGGTCATCCCTTGTGACAGGTTGTCCAGGGACAGCCACCAACGGAATGAGTCTCTGGTCCTCTGATTTACTTGTATCTTCGGAGACAAGTCTGAATAGTCCCCATTCCACTGACTGAGCATGAACAGTTGTAATGGTCTTAGATGAATGCGCACAAAAGGAACTATGTCCATTGCCGCTACCATCAAACCTATCACTTCCATGCACTGCGCTATGGAAGGAAGAGGAACGGAATGAAGTATCCGACAAGAATCTAGAAGTTTTGTTTTTCTGGCTTCTGTCAGAAAAATCCTCATTTCTAAGGAGTCTATTATAGTTCCCAAGAAGGGAACCCTCGTTGACGGAGATAGAGAACTCTTTTCCACGTTCACTTTCCATCCGTGAGATCTGAGAAAGGCCAGGACAATGTCCGTGTGAGCCTTTACTTGAGGAAGGGACGACGCTCGAATCAGAATGTCGTCCAAGTAAGGTACTACAGCAATGCCCCTTGGTCTTAGCACCGCCAGAAGGGACCCTAGTACCTATGAGAAAATCCTAGGAGCAGTGGCTAATCCGAAAGAAAACGCCACGAACTGGAAATGCTTGTCCAGGAATGCAAACCTTAGGAACCGATGATGTTCCTTGTGGATAGGAATATGTAGATACGCATCCTTGAAATCCACCTTGGTCATGAATTGACCTTCCTGGATGGAAGGAAGAAGTGTTCGAATGGTTTCCATCTTGAACGATGGAACCTTGAGAAACTTGTTCAAGATCTTGAGATCTAAGATTGGTCAGAACGTTCCCTCTTTTTTGGGAACTATGAACAGATTGGAGTAGAACCCCATCCCTTGTTCTCCTAATGGAACAGGATGAATCACTCCCATTTTTAGCAGGTCTTCTACCCAATGTAAGAATGCCTGTCTTCTTATGTGGTCTGAAGACAACTGAGACCTGTGGAACCTCCCCCTTGGAGGAAGCCCCCTGAGCGAAGAGAGAGAGTCTGCCCCCCACCAGATCCGGTCCCGGATCGGGGGCCCGCATTTCATGCTGTCTTGGTAGCAGTGGCAGGTTTCCTGGCCTGCTTTCCTTTGTTCCAGCCTTGCATAAGTCTCCAGGCTGGATTGGCTTGAGAAGTATTACCTTCCTGCTTAGAGGACGTAGCCCTTGGGGCTGATCCGTTTCTGCGAAAGGGACGAAACTTAGGTTTATTTTTGGTCCTGAAAAGACCTATCCTGAGGAAGGGCGTGGCCCTTGCCCCCAGTGATATCAGAGATAATCTCTTTCAAGTCAGGGCCAAAGAGTGTTTTTCCCCTTGAAAGGAATGTCAAGCAATTTGTTCTTGGAAGACGCATCCGCTGCCCAAGATTTTAACCAAAGCGCTCTGCGCCACAATAGCAAACCCAGAATTTTTTCGCCGCTAACCTAGCCAATTGCAAGGTGGCGTCTAGGGTGAAAGAATTAGCCAATTTAAGAGCACGAATTCTGTCCATAATCTCTTCATAAGAAGAAGAATTACTAATAATCGCCTTTCCTAGCTCATCAAACTAGAAACACGCGGCTGCAGTGACAGGGACAATGCATGCAATTGGTTGTAGAAGGGAACCTTGCTGAACAAACATCTTTAGCAGACCTTCTAATTTTTTATCCATAGGATCTTGGAAAGCACAACTATCTTCTATGGGTATAGTGGCGCGCTTGTGTAGAGTAGAAACCGCCCCCTCGACCTTGGGGACTGTCTGCCATCAGTCCTTTCTGGGGTCGACTATAGGAAAACAATTTTATAAATATGGGGGGAGGTACTAAAGGTATACCGGGCCTGTCCCATTCTTTACTAACAATGTACGCCACCCGCTTGGATATAGGAAAAGCTTCGGGGGGCCCCGGGGCCTCTAAGAACTTTTCCATTTTACATAGTGGTTCTGGAATGACCAGATAATCACAATCATCCAAATTGGATAACACCTCCTTAAGCAGAGCGCGGAGATGTTCCAACTTAAATTTAAAAGTAATCACATCAGGTTCAGCTTGTTGAGAAATGTTTCCTGAATCTGAAATTTCTCCCTCAGACAAAACCTCCCTGGCCCCCTCAGATTGGTGTAGGGGCCCTTCAGGAACCATATCATCAGCGTTCTCATGCTCTACAGAATTTTCTAAAACAGAGCAGTCGCGCTTTCGCTGATAAGTGGGCATATTGGCTAAAATGTTTTTGATAGAATTATCCATTACAGCCGTTAAATGTTGCATAGTAAGGAGTATTGGCGCACTAGATGTACTAGGGGCCTCCTGTATGGGCAAGACTGGTGTAGACGAAGGAGGGGATGATGCAGTACCATGCTTACTCCCCTCACTTGAGGAATCATCTTGGGCATCATTTTTACTAAATTTTTTTATGACATAAAATACATATAGTTAAATGAGAAGGAACCTTGGTTTCCCCACAGTCAGAACACAATCTATCTGGTAGTTCAGACATGTTAAACAGGCATAAACTTGATAACAAAGCACAAAAAACGTTTTAAAATAAAACCGTTACTGTCACTTTAAATTTTAAACTAAACACACTTTATTACTGCAATTGCGAAAAAGTATGAAGGAATTGTTCAAAATTCACCAAAATTTCACCACAGTGTCTTAAAGCCTTAAAAGTATTGCACACCAAATTTGGAAGCTTTAACCCTTAAAATAACGGAACCGGAGCCGTTTTTATATTTAACCCCTTTACAGTCCCTGGAATCTGCTTTGCTGAGACCCAACCAAGCCCAAAGGGGAATACGATACCAAATGATGCCTTCAGAAAGACTTCTCTATGTAACAGAGCTCCACACACATGCAGCTGCATGCCATGCTGTCCTCAAAAACAAGTGCGCCATACCGGCGCGAAAATGAGGCTCTGACTATGATTAGGGAAAGCCCCTAAAGAATAAGGTGTCAAAAACAGTGCCTGCCGATATAATCATATCAAAATACCCAGAATAAATGATTCCTCAAGGCTAAATATGTGTTAATAATGAATCGATTTAGCCCAGAAAAAGTCTACAGTCTTAATAAGCCCTTGTGAAGCCCTTATTTACTATCTTAATAAACATGGCTTACCGGATCCCATAGGGAAAATGACAGCTTCCAGCATTACATCGTCTTGTTAGAATGTGTCATACCTCAAGCAGTAAGAGACTGCACACTGTTCCCCCAACTGAAGTTAATTGCTCTCAACAGTCCTGTGTGGAACAGCCATGGATTTTAGTTACGGTGCTAAAATCATTTTCCTCATACAAACAGAAATCTTCATCTCTTTTCTGTTTCTGAGTAAATAGTACATACCAGCACTATTTTAAAATAACAAACTCTTGATTGAATAATAAAAACTACAGTTAAACACTAAAAAACTCTAAGCCATCTCCGTGGAGATGTTGCCTGTACAACGGCAAAGAGAATGACTGGGGTAGGCGGAGCCTAGGAGGGATCATGTGACCAGCTTTGCTGGGCTCTTTGCCATTTCCTGTTGGGGAAGAGAATATCCCACAAGTAAGGATGACGCCGTGGACCGGACACACCTATGTTGGAGAAAACAAACCATGTATGTTGAAACATCTTAATTAACATGTTTTCCAACTTTTTATCCATGGGCTCTTTAAAAGATGAACTATCCTTGAGGGGAATAGTTGTCCACTTCGCGAGCGTGGAGATAGCACCATCCACCTTAGGGACAGTACCCCACAGCTCAAGCTGAGAGTCCGGAATGAGGAACAGTTTCTTAAAGGAAGAAGAAGGGGAAAAGGAAGAAGGGGAAATAGAAGAACCTAATTGCTCCCATTCATTCTTAATAATGTTAGCCATCTTAACAGGAACCGGGAAGGCCTGAGTTTCCGGAACCTCCAGAGTAGCAAGCACTTGCTTCAGCAAAAAGCGCAAATTCTCTATCCTAAACCTAAAGTCAGGCTCCTCTGCAGCCGGAGGTTTAGATGACATGGATGCCGACCCAGAAGGGGCCTCCTCCGAAGAGTCGGAGTGGGCCTCGTCATTGTATAATGCCTCTGACATTTCCATAGACAACCCCTGGGCCGGGCCGCCATGATACACCCTACGCTTGCGCTTAGCAGAACATGGTAAGGCATGGATCACTTTTGATACCGCCATTTGCAGCTGATCCGCAAAATCTGACGGCCAACGAATCTCTCCCGCAGGAGTAATGGTTGGACCCTGGGGCGCTGCATGTGTAATTGGAGATGAATGCAGGGAACGCACCTCACGGGACAGGGAACTCTCAGAGGTGGGCGGCTCAGTAGTACTAGACATCCGTTTACTTTTAGATGACGTAACTTTATTAAGGCATGTGGAACATAGTTGAGCAGGCTGTTCTACCAGAACCTCCTCACAATAAACACAGGAATGAGACCTTGTTAAAGAGGGAGACCCATATAACGCATCAGAGTCCTTCATAGCTTGCGCTGTTATCACGGACAAGATTTAACTTAATAAATAGGCACCTTTATACCTCCAATGGCCGGGGCACTCACCACCTCCTATGACCCGGACAACAGAAACCGTTTTGTCACCTGTGCCGCTGATCAACAGAGGAAGAGAAATAGTCACACCCGGTCACAAGGAATGCCTGGCAGGACCACCCCTGCCTAAGGAGAAAACGTGTCAAAAAAGGGCCGCGCAATACTCCCGTAAGTCACCTGAAAGTTCCACACATTGCCAGAGCCTCATCTCGCACATAACACAGCAATGACACAATAAACAATATCATATATAAACCCCCCTGTTCAATAATCCCCTTTCCAGGAATATTAACCCTTGATTCTTTAAAGATAAAAGGCGTCACACTGTGACCCTGTCTTCCGTGTTATCATTATGTAATAAAAAATGAAATGCTCTTACCAGAATCTACGCCGTGGAACCGGAACACGGCCCTTCAAGTGTGACAGGTTAGTAGCTTCGCTTCTGACATGGACTTGAGTGTAAAAGGCAGGCAGCGAAACTCGTCAATGCTGATTGCTTGTGGAGCTATTAATATGAGTCGGGATGGTTTCGCAGAAAGACTCTCCCTGTATCTCCGAACTCTAACTTTTGCCCAGGCTTTCACTGAGAGGCTGACAGGACTACTTAAAACTCCAGTCCCAATGCGAAGAGTACTACCCTCGATAAGAGACTACTCCGATCTTCGGCACTTCTCTGCCGTCCTCCTGTGACGAAAGGCAAAGAATGACTGGGGGATGAGGGGAGTGGGGGAGGTTTTTAAGCCTTTGGCTGAGGTGTCTTTGCCTCCTCCTGGTGGCCAGGTTCTTAATTACCAACATTAATGAATGAAGCCGTGGACTCTCCTCCCCTTTAGATGGAAAAGTATTCTTTGATGGACTGGAATACAGATGTCAAACTTCCCCAACCCACATTATAAAGATATATTTCTTAGTGTAATTTAAAAACTGTTAGAAAAGCTTTGCAAAAACTAAAGTCATGGATTTGAGTGGCCTTAAATGTGACAATCTCATGGACATCTGTGTGAATCAGTTCATATATCACTTCTTATGGATTGGCTTAGATACCAAATGAGAACTATGCATCAGACATAGCTATTTTACCAAATGAAGTTTCATGAGTACACAGTAGTGCACATAGGGAGTTGCCAGCCACCCCTCATTTACAAGTCAAATAGTGCAGTACTTGTGTAGTATATATACACATCTTGCACTACAGAGAGTAGCCAGTAGGTGGCTCTAGAATGTCTCTCATGATCATTTACCTTCCTAACTGTAAAACACAAACCACTTTTTATCCACATTTTATTAGTATTTATCATTTTCATTCCTTTAATTAGAACCAATATATTTACTTATTTACTTTCACTTGTTTTTGCTGTGACACACAGTTTCATGCATGCATCAATCTTACCTTACAAAACACTCCAGGCTAAGAATTTAGGCTCTGACCAATAGTTTCTATCTGAAATAGGGTTCCGTTCTTTACTCCCACCTGACTGCATTTGCAGAATGGTAAAACATCTCGTAAGTGTTTTTTTTCTTCCAGTTATTATACCAGTTTTCACCTGTAACAACATCAGGCAGCACAGTATACACCAGCATGCAGAACAAGCATATCTCCTTGGATCAGATCACTCAATTATGTATTTTCAACTCAGACCAGTTCTGAGGGCAGTTATAGTAAATCAACCCTGCAAGAAACCCTGCTACAGCACCAACAGATTTATGGAAGCTGGAGAGTTGTTGGTAGCCGGATAATAAAAAGCAAACTCTAATAGTATACTATACAAACACCACAATATGGTATATTCAATAGGAAACCTCATATATTCTTTACCACGGTTGCTATGTCTTCCAAGAATCTTAATACTGTACAGGGAACACAGAATCATCTCTAACACAGTAAAGGAACATCTTCCCCCTTCACATTACACACACACACACACGGCACATGCGTACACAGCACAGACCTGCACACGGTACATACGTACAGGTCACAGACTTGCACCAGACACATGCGTACAGATCACAGACCCACACACTGCACATGCGTACAGAGCACAGACCTACACACGGCACATGCGTACAGATCACAGACCCACACACTGCACATGCGTACAGAGCACAGACCTACACACGGCACATGCGTACAGAGCACAGACCCACACACCGGCTCATGCCTACAGAGCACAGACCCACATACGGCACATGCGTACAGAGCACAGACCCACACACGGCACATGCGTACAGAGCACAGACCTACACACATAGCACATGCGTACAGAGCACAGACCTACACACATAGCACATGCGTACAGAGCACAGACCTACACACGGCACATGCATACAGATCACAGACCCACACACTGCCCATGCGTACAGAGCACAGACCTACACACGGCACATGCGTATAGAGCACAGACCTACACACGGCACATGCGTACAGAGCACAGACCCACACACGGCACATGCGTACAGAGCACAGACCTACACACGGCACATGCGTACAGATTACAGACCCACACACGGCACATGTGTACAGAGCACAGACCTACACACGGCACATGCGTACAGATTACAGACCCACACACGGCACAGACCTACACACGGCACATGCGTACAGAGCACAGACCTACACACGGCACATGCGTACAGAGCACAGACCTACACACGGCACATGCGTACAGAGCACAGACCTACACACATAGCACAAATGAGTAGAGCACAGACCTACACACGGCACATGCATACAGATTACAGAACCACACACGGCACATGCGTACAGAGCACAGACCTACACACGGCACATGCGTACAGATTACAGAACCACACACGGCACATGCGTACAGAGCACAGACCTACACACGGCACATGCGTACAGAGCACAGACCTACACACGGCACACGTATAGAGCACAGACCTACACACGGCACATGCGTACAGAGCACAGACCCACACACGGCACATGCGTACAGAGCACAGACCTACACACGGCACATGCGTACAGAGCACAGACCCACACACGGCACAAGCGTACAGAGCACAGACGTACAAACGGCACATGCGTACAGAGCACAGACGTACACACGGCACATGCGTACAGAGCACAGACCTACACACGGCACATGCGTACAGAGCACAGACCTACACACGGCACATGCTTACAGAGCACAGACCTACACGCGGCACATGCGTACAGAGCACAGACGTACACACGGCACATGCGTACAGAGCAAAGACGGCACATGCGTATAGAGCACAGACCTACACACGGCACATGCGTACAGAGCACAGACCTACACACGTATAGAGCACAGACCCACACGCCACATGCGTACAGAGCACAGACCTACACACATAGCACATGCGTACAGAGCACAGACCTACACACATAGCACATGCGTACAGAGCACAGACCTACACACGGCACATGCATACAGATCACAGACCCACACACTGCCCATGCGTACAGAGCACAGACCTACACACGGCACATGCGTATAGAGCACAGACCTACACACGGCACATGCGTACAGAGCACAGACCCACACACGGCACATGCGTACAGAGCACAGACCTACACACGGCACATGCGTACAGATTACAGACCCACACACGGCACATGTGTACAGAGCACAGACCTACACACGGCACATGCGTACAGATTACAGACCCACACACGGCACAGACCTACACACGGCACATGCGTACAGAGCACAGACCTACACACGGCACATGCGTACAGAGCACAGACCTACACACGGCACATGCGTACAGAGCACAGACCTACACAAATAGCACAAATGCGTAGAGCACAGACCTACACACGGCACATGCATACAGATTACAGAACCACACACGGCACATGCGTACAGAGCACAGACCTACACACGGCACATGCGTACAGATTACAGAACCACACACGGCACATGCGTACAGAGCACAGACCTACACACGGCACATGCGTACAGAGCACAGACCTACACACGGCACACGTATAGAGCACAGACCTACACACGGCACATGCGTACAGAGCACAGACCCACACACGGCACATGCGTACAGAGCACAGACCTACACATGGCACATGCGTACAGAGCACAGACCCACACACGGCACAAGCGTACAGAGCACAGACGTACACACGGCACATGCATACAGAGCACAGACGTACACACGGCACATGCGTACAGAGCACAGACCTACACACGGCACATGCGTACAGAGCACAGACCTACACACGGCACATGCTTACAGTGCACAGACCTACATGCGGCACATGTTTACAGAGCACAGACCTACACGCGGCACATGCGTACAGAGCACAGACGTACACACAGCACATGCGTACAGAGCACAGACGGCACATGCGTATAGAGCACAGACCTACACACGGCACATGCGTACAGAGCACAGACGTACACACGGCACATGCGTATAGAGCACAGACCTACACACGGCACATGCGTACAGAGCACAGACCCACACACAGCACATGCGTACAGAGCACAGACCCACACACGGCACATGCGTACAGAGCACAGACCCACACACAGCACATGCGTACAGAGCACAGACCTACACACGGCACATGCTTACAGAGCACAGACCTACACACGGCACATGCGTACAGAGCACAGACCCACACACGGCACATGCGTATAGAGCACAGACCTACACACGGCACATGCGTATAGAGCACAGACCTACACACGGCACAAGCGTATAGAGCACATACCTACACACATGGCACATGCAAACAGAGCACAGACCCACACATGGCACATGTGTATAGAGCACAGACCTACACACATGGCACATGCGTACAGAGCACAGACCTACACACATAGCACATGCGTACAGAGCACAGACCCACACGTGGCCCATGCATACAGATTACAGAACCACACACGGCACATGCGTACAGAGCACAGACCTACACACGGCACATGCGTACAGATTACAGAACCACACACGGCACATGCGTACAGAGCACAGACCTACACACGGCACATGCGTACAGAGCACAGACCTACACACGGCACACGTATAGAGCACAGACCTACACACGGCACATGCGTACAGAGCACAGACCCACACACGGCACATGCGTACAGAGCACAGACCCACACACAGCACATGCGTACAGAGCACAGACCCACACACGGCACATGCGTACAGAGCACAGATCTACACACGGCACATGCGTACAGAGCACAGACCCACACACGGCACAAGCGTACAGAGCACAGACGTACACACGGCACATGCGTACAGAGCACAGACGTACACACGGCACATGCGTACAGAGCACAGACTTACACGCGGCACATGCGTACAGAGCACAGACCTACACACGGCACATGCTTACAGTGCACAGACCTACACGCGGCACATGTTTACAGAGCACAGACCTACACGCGGCACATGCGTACAGAGCACAGACGTACACACAGCACATGCGTACAGAGCACAGACGGCACATGCGTATAGAGCACAGACCTACACACGGCACATGCGTACAGAGCACAGACGTACACACGGCACATGCGTATAGAGCACAGACCTACACACGGCACATGCGTACAGAGCACAGACCCACACACAGCACATGCGTACAGAGCACAGACCCACACACGGCACATGCGTACAGAGCACAGACCCACACACAGCACATGCGTACAGAGCACAGACCTACACACGGCACATGCTTACAGAGCACAGACCTACACACGGCACATGCGTACAGAGCACAGACCCACACACAGCACATGCGTACAGAGCACAGACCTACACACGGCACATGCTTACAGAGCACAGACCTACACACGGCACATGCGTACAGAGCACAGACCCACACACGGCACATGCGTATAGAGCACAGACCTACACACGGCACATGCGTATAGAGCACAGACCTACACACGGCACAAGCGTACAGAGCACATACTTACACACATGGCACATGCAAACAGAGCACAGACCCACACATGGCACATGCGTACAGAGCACAGACCTACACACATAGCACATGCGTACAGAGCACAGACCCACACGTGGCCCATGCGTATAGAGCACAGTCTTCACAGGATATGCAGCCAGTGAAACAAGTCTGCCTGCCTCACATGATTCCAACTAACACCACACAAATGTAAACTCAAACACAGTACAGAGACACGCAACACCCATATGTATTATAGAGAACCTAAGCACACTTTCCTTAGAGGGCACAGGAACCGTGTTCACACCACACACACAAAAGGTAGGCACATAGCAAACCCTGACACAAGGTATATAGATAATCTTCAGCCTCATAGTCTCATGGAAATGGGATACACACTACTTGCGCTATATGGTAGCGTGAGACATGGACATATCACATGGTGCAGGGATGCAATATTACACGCTCCGATGGTACCCGGGACACACTGCACCCCCCCTCAACACAAGGGGACATTTCTCATTACAACCTCTGCTGGAATTAATCAAGGTGAAAATTGCAATCAGTCTCCTGCTAAGAGGAAAGGCAGTATGACACGTGCACGTGGTATATAGCTGGGGTTAACAATATAGGGTGGCATAAAGTTGCAAATAGGAAGATGAGAGCAGAGGCTTCAAAAATGTAGCAGAGGCAGGATGGCTTTACCTGGCATAATTGATCTGAGAGAGCAGTCACTGTGTGATAGAAGGGATGGCTTAAGTGGTGTGTGATGTGACAAAGGGTGGGGAGCCTAGTGGGAAAGAAAAAGGCATGATGTGGCAAAGTGTGGGAGAAACAGTAAGGAAGAGTAAATCTGGCATTGTGATGAAATGGGAGATTGGCATAGTGTGGCAAAACAGATGGCATGGTGGAGCAGATGGGCACCAGTGTGGTAGATGTAGGCTAGAATCTAGTATGTTAAGGAGGCTTAAATGATGTGGCAGAGTAAAACTGGTATCATGTAGCAGAATTAGTCTGGCATGGCAGCTGGCGGCTAGATTGTGCCACAGGCTTAAAGGTATAGTGGAAACATAACATGATATAAAAGAGAATGTCTTGTACAGTGCAGATAAAGGAACCTGGCATATTGCATCAGAGGTGGATGGCACCGGCAACCATGCATGGTATGCAAGAGGCTGTTTGGTATAGCTGAGAGAGCTTTGCATGAAGGGGGCGGTTCTAGTAGACAGGTATGTTGTTGTGGCAGAGGGAGCTTGTATCCAAGCTGAAAAATGATGGTATGGCAGGAGATTGGCAAGCTATTGCAAAGAGGGGCTGGCACAGGGTCTGTAGACAGAAGCATGACTTACAGGGCAATGCGCACACACGGGCTGGTAACATAGTGAGGCAGTAATGTTGCAATGCTGTAAAACCTGGGCTTTTCATGAAGCATTAAAGGGACATAACCCCCCCCCCCCAAAAAAAAAAAAATGTCACAATTCAGACAAAGCATACAATTTTAAACAACTTTCCAATTTACTTCTATTATCTAATTTGCTTTTGTCCTCTTGGTATCCTCTGTTGAAAAGAATACCTGGGTTGGCTCAGAAACTGGGAACTAGCTGCTGATTGGTAGCTGCACATACATACCTCTTGCCATTGGCTTACAGATGAGTTTAGCTAACTTCCAGTAGTGCATTGCTTCTGCTTCAACAAAGGATACCAAGAGAATAAAGAAAAATGATAATGGAGGTAAATTGAAAAGTTGATTAAAATGGTATGCGCTATCTGAATCATGAAAGAAAAAGGTTTTGGTTTCATGTCCCTTTAACTTCTCCATATTTCTGCTATTATAGTAAAGAGTTAAATATGTCACTGTGGACTGCCAACACAACTGTTTATATCAGCACCCATCTCTGATGCTAAGAGTTAATAAGGGTAGCCTGTCTCCTCCCAGCATCTGCTGCCCCTGAGAATCCAGCTGTCCAAACGTTATTGGCAGCAAAATGTCAGATCCCTAAGATGAGCACACGGGCAATAATCACATGCGATCACGCCAGCATGCGTGACACACGGCACAGGCAAGAGCTTCTCCGGCTGAGCCTGGCATTGGGGGCACGCTGAACCGGCACAGCCGTCTGACTCTAATACACCTTGAGTTGCAATTAGTGGTCCTGTCATTTTCGGCCGCTCTTGCCAATTAATTAAGCCTGTCAAACGGAAAAACAGCGGCACTCACAAATTAATTAATATCAGGAGAGACGCTGCAACTCAAAGCTGCTAGAACTTCCCCAGGATAAAAAAAAAGGAAGGAAAATAAATAGAAACATGGTGAGAGTGAGGGAGTGATGAACAGAAGCCAGAGAGACAGAGAGAGACAAGGGAGAGTGGGAAATGATACAATATATAGAAGGGAAAAGAGAACACAGATTAAGATACTAAAGCTGAGGTTGCGAGAAATTAAAATGGGGAATAAGAACGGTAAAACAGGTTGAGAAACATAAAGCAGATAGATACAAATACAGGAAGATATGGAGACAGGAAAAAGGGAACATTAAACATATATAGGGAGAGTGACATGAACAGAGCTAAAGACAGGGAGGAATACAAGCAGAGATTTAGGAGAGACATTATAGGGGGAAAATGAGACTAGAGATACACAGGGGAGATACAGAGAGGGGTAAACAGGAGAGAAAAAGAGATACATGAACAGAAATACAGAGAGATATAAGCAATCCAGAGGGAGACGCACAGAGAGATATAAGCAATCCAGAGGGAGACGCACAGAGAGATATAAGCAATCCAGAGGGAGACGCAGAGAGAGATATAAGCAATGCAGAGGGAGACGCACAGAGAGAGATATAAGCAATCCAGAGGGAGACGCAGAGAGAGATATAAGCAATGCAGAGGGAGACGCACAGAGAGATATAAGCAATCCAGAGGGAGACGCACAGAGAGATATAAGCAATCCAGAGGGAGACGCAGAGAGAGATATAAGCAATGCAGAGGGAGACGCACAGAGAGAGATATAAGCAATGCAGAGGGAGACGCACAGAGAGATATAAGCAATGCAGAGGGAGACGCACAGAGAGATATAAGCAATCCAGAGGAAGACGCAGAGAGCGATATAAGCAATGCAGAGGGAGACGCACAGAGAGATATAAGCAATGCAGAGGGAGACGCACAGAGAGAGATATAAGCAATGCAGAGGGAGACGCACAGAGAGATATAAGCAATCCAGAGGGAGACGCACAGAGAGATATAAGCAATCCAGAGGGAGACGCACAGAGAGATATAAGCAATCCAGAGGGAGACGCAGAGAGAGATATAAGCAATGCAGAGGGAGACGCACAGAGAGAGATATAAGCAATCCAGAGGGAGACGCAGAGAGAGATATAAGCAATGCAGAGGGAGACGCACAGAGAGATATAAGCAATGCAGAGGGAGACGCACAGAGAGATATAAGCAATCCAGAGGGAGACGCAGAGAGAGATATAAGCAATGCAGAGGGAGACGCACAGAGAGAGATATAAGCAATGCAGAGGGAGACGCACAGAGAGATATAAGCAATGCAGAGGGAGACGCACAGAGAGATATAAGCAATGCAGAGGGAGACGCACAGAGAGATATAAGCAATCCAGAGGGAGACGCACAGAGAGATATAAGCAATGCAGAGGGAGACGCAGAGAGAGATATAAGCAATGCAGAGGGAGACGCACAGAGAGAGATATAAGCAATGCAGAGGGAGACGCACAGAGAGATATAAGCAATGCAGAGGGAGACGCACAGAGAGATATAAGCAATCCAGAGGGAGACGCACAGAGAGATATAAGCAATCCAGAGGGAGACGCACAGAGAGATATAAGCAATGCAGAGGGAGACGCACAGAGAGATATAAGCAATGCAGAGGGAGACGCACAGAGAGATATAAGCAATCCAGAGGGAGACGCACAGAGAGATATAAGCAATGCAGAGGGAGACGCACAGAGAGATATAAGCAATGCAGAGGGAGACGCACAGAGAGATATAAGCAATCCAGAGGGAGACGCACAGAGAGATATAAGCAATGAAGAGGGAGACGCACAGAGAGATATAAGCAATGCAGAGGGAGACGCACAGAGAGATATAAGCAATCCAGAGGGAGACGCACAGAGAGAGATATAAGCAATGCAGAGGGAGACGCACAGAGAGATATAAGCAATCCAGAGGGAGACGCACAGAGAGATATAAGCAATGCAGAGGGAGACGCACAGAGAGATATAAGCAATGCAGAGGGAGACGCACAGAGAGATATAAGCAATCCAGAGGGAGACGCACAGAGAGATATAAGCAATCCAGAGGGAGACGCAGAGAGAGATATAAGCAATGCAGAGGGAGACGCACAGAGAGATATAAGCAATGCAGAGGGAGACGCACAGAGAGATATAAGCAATGCAGAGGGAGACGCACAGAGAGATATAAGCAATGCAGAGGGAGACGCACAGAGAGATATAAGCAATCCAGAGGGAGACGCAGAGAGGGATATAAGCAATGCAGAGGGAGACGCACAGAGAGATATAAGCAATCCAGAGGGAGACGCACAGAGAGATATAAGCAATGCAGAGGGAGACGCACAGAGAGATATAAGCAATGCAGAGGGAGACGCACAGAGAGATATAAGCAATGCAGAGGGAGACGCACAGAGAGATATAAGCAATCCAGAGGGAGACGCACAGAGAGATATAAGCAATCCAGAGGGAGACGCACAGAGAGATATAAGCAATCCAGAGGGAGACGCAGAGAGAGATATAAAAGAAAAGAGGGAAACATACAGGAATAGACATTCAAAGAGAAAAGCATAAAGAAGAGACTTTGACAGAGGGAGAGTCAGAAACAGAATGGTTTGAGTATAGGAAGCAGAGAAAGAGGGAAATATAGGGCCAGAGTACCTGAGGGAAATGGGTAAAGAGCGAAAGAGACGGTGATGAAGAAATGTTGTTCGGTGACAATAAAGACAAAACAGAAGGAAGAAAGGGAGAGACAATATAGCACACACAGATACATTATAAACATGAGGAAAAAGCAGCAAGGGAGAGATAAGAAAGAGATGAGCAAGATGTGGGGAAGAAATGACTGAGATGAGATTGGGAGGGGGAACTGGCAGAGAGAAACAAATAAAAAGAGAAACTGTGATTGAGAGAAGTGTAGAGAGACGGGGGATGGAGCCAGAGAAAGTGTAAGAGCGAATAGGTAATGAGAGAAAAGGAATAGGAGAGGGATGAGAGATTGGCACCAGCAAACTGGCAGAGAAGAAAGTTAAACTGCCCTTGTTCTAATTGTTAAATTTGATGGTCCATGGAGGGGGCCCCTCTGATTAAATCCTCCCCATGCGCCCCGCAGCCTCTTGCAGGTTGGGCAGCTGCAGTGTCAGAGCTGGGGAGCTTATTCATATCATTAAGCCCCAGAGAACTTAATTGAAAGAAGAGCCAGGCCTGGACCTTGACACGCAGGAGGTCAGAGTAATCGCTGCCGGACATATTTAACATTAAGATAATCAGCCTATTAATTACCCTTCGGATCATTAAATCAGCCAGTTGCAAAATGAAATTCCTGCCTCTATTACTCAGCTGAGAGACCACAGGGCCTCCACTCAACATCTATCAGTGTGAGACTGAGCCAGCAAAAGAAGAGGGGGAGAGGAGACAGAATGAGAGTAGATAGGATGGAGAGAGAAATAGGGACTACAGAGAATGAAAAAGAGAGACTGGGAGAGAGAGGAGGAAGAATGGAGAAACTGCAAGAGTGAGTGTGACAGAGAATGAATAGGAGAGTGACAGCCGGAGAGAGAGAGACTGAAAATGGGATACCGAGAGAGCCTGAAGGGGAAGAAAGATGGAAAGAGAGAGTATAATAAAAGAGAGAGGCTGCAAAAGAGGTGTAGATTTAGAGGAGGAGAGAGTGAGTAAAACTTAATAGGCAAGAAGGGGACACAGTTCTGGATATAGAGGGAAAAAAGAGCAGACAGACAGAAAGCAGGAGAGAAAGAAGGAAGTAGGGAGAAGATGAGGAGACAAACAAGAGAGACAGTGAGAAGAAGAGGGGAGACTGGGAGCAGATTGTTAGGAGAGCGATAAAGTGAGGAATTAAATAGTGACCGAAGAGGGGATAATGGGAGAAGGAAAATAGAAAGGACTGAAAGGAGAAAAAGACTAGGAAAGTGGTGAGAACAATAAATGTAAATGTTGTTTTTAGGGGAAAACTAACCATATGAAGAAGAAAAATTATTAAAGGTAGAAAAACATAGAAAACAAATCCATATGAGGGAATCAATGAACTAATAAAAAGGGGGATATTAGCTAATGAGGGAAAGCAAAAATGGGAAATAGTATAAATACTTCAAAGAACAGCGCCATCTTTTCAATCCTGTTTGAAGCATTACAAGGGTTAAATTCACACCAAGCCAAGCTGGCCCTTGGAACAGAGCAAGGAGATCACAGCCAGACGAGGCCCTGATTACAGCACGTTAACGAGGTGAGGTGACCCTGGCTGGCAGAGACAGGAGCCAGAGTAAGTAAATAGTGAGGGGAGGCGTGGGGGGGCTGCCTGCTCTCCACTTAGCAGGATAATAAAGGAAATCATCCTTGATTATCAGTGCTAATTTGGACACTGCCGGTAGCTTGTTATGCGAGCGCTGAGTAGCATTTAATTAATTCAATTGCTTGTTAATGGGGGAAGTGACATGTGGGGAGCAGATGGGTCTGTGGGTCAGCGAGTCCTATCCTCTCCCCTCCTTTACTCCAAAAACGATGGCCTCGGCTGCAGTAAGTGCGAACAGCGGATGTCAAGAATAGGCCTTAGCAAGCACAATAGATTGCAAGCTCTATGACAAGATACGTAAAGCGTAAGCACGGGTCTGCGAGTTACAGCGGATTCTGAAGAGCACTGTACCTTCCTATTGTCACACAATCAGATTACTATATGGAAAAGGTCAGTCACTTATTGAAAGAATAAAAAACATCACAATTTTAGCATTACACACTACAAAATACCTACAGGGAAGGGAGGACCCACATGACAGCTCATACTGATAGTAATAATGTGATAAATGTGCATAGAAACCTGCTCTCCCTCAGTTTTGTTCTTTGAAAACCTCTTCATAGGACTGTGTAGGAAACAGCTCTCACCAACTCACCACAGAGAGAGGTTCATTTACATAAAACACAAATATACTAAATGATCTTGGCTGTTAATTTGGAATAGAAGATATATGCAATATCTGTGACTCTGTGCCACTGCCTATACAATCTTGGGACAACTAATTTCTTGAAGGCCAGAGGGGGCTGCAATGCATTGAAAAACCTGCCCTGAAGCCATCTCCAGCAGCCAATGGGTTAAACCATACCACCCCTCTGTCAAGTATCTGCCCCTTAAAGGGACATTCTAAAGTAAAAAGTACAGGATTTATATTGTTACAGTGTGTCATTTTTTAATTAAAAACCCTAGATAACTATCACCTAGATTACAAGTTTTGCACTAAACAGGGTGCGAAACGCCAAAAAAGTTGCGTTATTTCACCCTCCATAGCGCTGCTATTACGAGTTACTGACAAGCCTCCTTGTGCGTGCGATATGGTGGTGTTAAGCTCCATACCGCACAAAATCCAAGGGCTCATTTGACGTGCTCGTGTACGCTTTCCCCCATAGACATCAATGGGGAGAGAGTGTTAGAAAAAACCTAACACCTAAAGTGCAGAATGAAAAATCTCTGTAACGCAACCCCATTGATCTCTATGGGGAAAAAAAAGTTACGTTTAAACCTAACACCCTAACATAAACCCTGAGTCTAAACACCCCTAATCCGCCGCTCCCCGACATGGCTGACACCTAAATAAAATTATTAACCCCTAATCTGCTGCTCCCGACATCGCAGACACAAATAAAAGCTATTAACCCCTATTACGCTGCTGACCTCAATCAAGGTTTTATCCCCTAGTCCATAGCTCCTCGACACTATAATAAAGTTATTAACCCCTAATCTGCTGCTCCCTGACATGGCTGACACTAATTAAAGTTAATAACCCCTAATCCGTCACTCCCCGACATCGCTGCCACTATAATAAAGTTATTAACCCCTAAACCTCTGGCCTCCCACATCGCCGTCACTAAACTAAACCCCCACATTGCAAAATACTAAATTAAACTATTAACCCCTAAAACCTAACAGCCCCCTAACTTTAAATTAGAAAATAAAATATAACTATATTTAAATAAATAAAAACTTACCTGTGAAATAAAAATAAACCTAACATAACTATTCTAATAAAAATAAAAAAATACTACCAATTATATTCTACACAAAATGGATACTATTACGCATTAATACTGTTACAAAGTTTGCCAGTTGTACACCCACCAGATCGAACTTTGGTGCCAATTATATTTATGTGCTTACAAACTAAGAGGTAACCCTGGCTCTGTCACCTCTCAGATTTACTATTAGCTATCTTTATGTGAGTGTTGCTATTTGAAAAGGAGATACTACGTTGTATGAACAGCACAGCACATTTACCTGAATACAGTTCACGATTAGCAACCCCAATACTCCTAAGCCTAGTCCACATAGCTGCAAATCTGTTTGTACTCCTTAGATTTGATTGATTTGTCCCACAGAAAAAAACAAATATCTCAAAATATTAAGCACTTCTACTAAGAAGATTAGACCTGTATGTTAACTTACATCTGTTCCTTAATTCCCAAGTTTAGACCCCAATTCACCACCAAGATAATACCCATCTTCTTTAGGGCCCTCTATATGTCCCAGATTAGAACAATGTGCTTCACAGATGACACTGGCCTTCCCCCTGGTCAGATTTATATCTAGATTAGGCCCATGCAGTGGCGTATTTATGTTTTGTGCTACCCTAGGCACTCAAAATTCTGCTGCCCCCCTCTCCGCAAAGGTTTTAGGCCTTTTTTCCCACTTAATTTTTTTTGGGTCAGTGTGTAAAATGTTTTGTTTTTTCATAACAATTCAAAAGAAAATGGGCTAGCAAAACACTTGCATACAGGTGGGTTGAATTGCATGCATCTCATACAATTTTCTCTCTGAGAGAAGTGAGAGAAACGAAGGGGAGGGGGAAAAGGGAAGGGAAGGAAAGCAGGAAGAGAGAGAGAGAAAGAGAGATAAGAGAAAAGTGGTGAGGGAAAAAAAGGAGTGAAAGAAGGGAGCAAGGGAGGGAGTTTAGAGAAAGAAGGGAGGGAGGGAAAGAAGGGAGGGAGTGAGTTGAGGGAGGAAGGGAAAGAAGGTAGAGGGGAAGGGAGGGAAAGAAGAATACACTTTGAAACAATCACTGCCCTTTACATGCAACGACATACAGTAATTACCGTTATTCAAGTAATAAAACTTTTTAAGTGTCCGTTTACTATTTACTCTGTGGGTTCATGAATGCAGAGAAAGCTAACTATTAGTAGCTAACATACATTAGCACAGAGTTTATGATTAGACATCACAAGCTGATCTAAGCAGTGCATAGGCTCAAACGGAAACCCTCTGCAATACCTTAAGGACCAAGTTTAAGCTCCATTGAGGAGCAGACTGCCTAAAGACAGGCCTGATTCTAGACAGAGCCTGAACAAAAGATTGAATGTCAGGAAACTCAGCGAGTCTCCTGTGCAACAAAACTGATAATGACGAAATCTGTCCCTTTAAGGAACTGACGGCAAGACCCTTCTCCAAACCTTCTTGGAGAAAAGACAGAATCCTGGATACCTTCACCTTGTGCCAAGGATATCCGTGCTTCTCACACCAGGACAAGTAAGTCCTCCACACCTTATGGTAGATGCGACGAGTGACTGGCTTCATTGCCTGAACTAGAGTGTCAATCACACTTTCAGAAAAACCTCTCTTGGCTAAGACTAAGCATTCAATCTCTGCGCAGTCAGCCTCAGAGAAACTAGATTTTGATGTTGAAAGGGACCCTGTTCCAGCAGATCCCTGCGACAGGGTAACTTCCAAGGCGGACAGGATGTCATCCCCACCAGATCCGCAAACCACGTCCTCCTCGGCCACGATGGAGCAATCAGGATGGCCGAAGCTCTCTCCTGCTTGATGCGTGCCACTACACGAAGTAGAAGTGGTAACGGTGGAAAAATGTAAGCTAGGCTGAATCCCCAAGGCACCACTAAGGCATCTATCAGCTCTGCCTGGGGATCCCTCGACCTCGACCCGTATCGGGGTAGCTTGCAATTGAGTCTGGACGCCATGAGATCTATCTCTGGCGTTCCCCATCTAAGAGATCTGGAATGTGGATCGCTGAGAGTGAGCAGTTGTGGGACTCCACCCACTCCATAATCCGAGACACCTCCCTCATTGCTAGGGAGGCTCCTTGTACCCGAATAATAGTTAATATGGTGAAAAATATTGTGACACTACTCACAACCCCTTGTGTTAAGTCTATAGTATATACCAATAAACTATTATGTGCGAGTACACAGATACATTGATATTAGTATATGATCAAATAAATACAAAGGAAAAGGGGGGTGCTGACTGTCATAAGTAGATATAAATAAGCAAAAGAAAGAGTTGACAGTAACTCAGCACTCAAAGGTAGTCAATATCAAAAACAATTCCTACGTAAGGACAGAGGAGAACGCCTGAGTCAGGGATATAATAAAACTTAACTTTTACTATATATAATATTAAAAAGTATATAACACAGTGTGTGAATATAGAACAAAAGTGTGCTTAAAACTTGGAATAAAAATATGTAAATATATTACATGATGTGTTAGTTGCCACAAATACACTATAAAGTTCCAGAAATCAATAGGTTAATTGTAATCAGCCACACAGCCCAGCACAGACCAGTACAAGGGGTTCACGATTGCAAAAGAAAACTGACTGTAAAAGAGGATTGACCTCGTCACCAATTACTCTGATCTATGCAATACTGGAGCCCAGGTAAGCGCTGTTCTGTGTGCCTGCAAATATATCGTTATCAGAATATTATGAGGACATGGCCTCCGTTATTTCAATCAAAGGAGATGTCCTAGAGATACTATTAAGTGGCTAGAACTAACACAATACGCCTGATGCGCATTTCGCCGCTAGCACGGCTTTATCAAAGGCTAACCCGATTCCGGCTAGCTCCCTAGTCTTTATTACACTAATAGCCAATCACCAGTGAGTGTGCGTGCACACCCACTTAGGCACACCTATCACTGAAGACCTGTTATAATTGGTTGACAAACCGTCACATTGTTAGGCATGACCGGATGACGTAATCGTAAACAAAACTCCGATATATCATGAAGCATCATGACAGTTTAGTGAAAAATATTCTCTAGTGATATCTCCGGCAGATGAGATCTGTATATACAGATGGTAACAAAACAATAACTTACATACCAATACGATCACATTATAAGGAGATATAAATGATATACAAATAGTAACATCAAAGACAGTTGGGCACAAATACCATAATATTGTTAGGAAATAGTGATCACACTCCGTTGCAAAGTGAAATCTGTTGATTGTCTGGCAATCTGATATACTAATACCACACACACTGATTAAGTATCAGAACAAGTGTACAGATAGAATTTCTAAGTTAAACCACTTGCCATTATTCATTAGCTCAAAAAAGAGATAAGAACAATATATATATCATTTATATCTCCTTACAATGTTATCGTATTGGTACGCAAGTTACTCTTTTGTTACCATCTGTATATACAGATCTCATCTGCCGAAGATAGCACTAGAGAATATTTTTCACTTAACTGTCATGATGCTTCATGATATATCGGAGTTTTGTTTACGATTACGTCATCCGGTCATGCCTAACCATGTGACGGTTTCTCAACCAATTATAACAGGTCTTCAGTGATAGGTGTGCCTAAGTGGCTGGCTATTCGTGTAATAAAGACCGGGGAGCTAGCTGGAATCGGGTTAGCATTTGATAAAGCCGTGCTAGCGGCGAAATATAGTATCTCTAGGATATCTCCTTTGATTGAAATAATGGAGGCCATGTCCTCATAATATTCTGATAACGATATTTGCAGGCACACAGAACAGCACTTACCTGGGCTCCAGTATTGCATAGATCAGAGTAATTGGTGACGAGGTCAATCCTCTTTTACAGTCAGTTTTCTTTTGCAATCCGTGAACCCCTTGTACTGGTCTGCACTGGGCTGTGTGGCTAATTACAATTAAAGTGAATGTAAAGTCAGCCTCTCCCGGGAATGCCACAGTAATCGTCACTGAAAAATAGATGAACTTTAATTCATCATTTTCAAAGAATTACTTTGTTTTTGCTTAAATTTACCTTTTCAGCTGCTCGTTTTCAGTAATGCTCATCCGCCCGCCATCTTTCCTGTTTGAGTGACAGATTATGATAATTGCTTTAGCCCAATCATTGCTTCTACCACAGGGGGACAAACCCCTTTTTTTCTACGTCACTTGCTCCGAATGCGCATGCGGTAAAGCTGAAATCCTGTACTCAGTTTAGACGCGCGTTCACAGGTTGCGCATGCGCTATATAAAAACTGATTTTAATTCATTACAAGGCGATTTCTCTAATGAAAGTCTAAGGAGCTAAAAAATATGCCGTTGCGCTCTATGCAACGATAATATTCAATGAATGTATTCATTGAATACTATGTAGCTAGTCAATATTATCGCCTTTCAACGCATGCGCTGTTGATGAAGTCCACAGGAGCGCGCTTGGAGACTATGTATAGAGAACGCTCTATACGTTACACGGAGGAGAAGTAGGAAGTAGGGGCTGGGAGGAGTTGGGCTTGTAAACGGCAGCAAATTGGTGAGATAAATATATACATAGGCATTTATTTTTTAGAAAAAAAAAGTTACGGTTTATCTCATAGACACATTTGGAATAATAATGAGGCATAAAACCAATGTAAATTGACATTCACTTTAACCTATTGATTTCTGGAACTTTATAGTGTATTTGTGGCAACTAACACATCATGTAATATATTTACATATTTTTAATCCAAGTTTTAAGCACACTTTTGTTCTATATTCACACACTGTGTTATATACTTTTTAATATTATATATAGTAAAAGTTAAGTTTTATTATATCCCTTACTCAGGCGTTCTCCTCTGTCCTTACGTAGGAATTGTTTTTGATATTGACTACCTTTGAGTGCTGAGTTACTGTCAACTCTTTCTTTTGCTTATTCAGCTCCTCGTACCCCCCTGTTGGTTGATGTAAGCCACCAATGTAATGTTGTCGGTCTGGAATCTGATTAAGCTGAACGACCCCAGAAGAGGCCACGCCCTCAGAGCGTTGTAAATTGCTCGAAATTCCAGAATATTTATCGGAAGGAGAGACAACTCCCGGGACCATTTTTCTTGTGCCCTTTCTGGCACCCCAAAAAGCTCCACATCCTGCGAGACTCGAGTCCGTGGTCACAATCTCCCAGGACGGTCTCAAGAAGGATGTCCCCAGGGACAGATGCTCCGGACGGATCCACCAAGAGAGGGAGTCCCTGGTCCGAACATCCATGGATATCCGCTGTGATAGATCTGAATGATCGCCGTTCCACTGTTGTAACATGCACAATTGAAGAGGCCTGAGATGGAACCTGGTGAAGGGGATGACGTCTATGCTGGAAACCATGAGCCCGATCATCTCCATACACTGAGCCACTGAAGGGCTTGAGAAGGACTGAAGGGCAAGACAGGTGGACGCAATCTTCCTGCGTCGTTGCTCTGTGAGAAATATTTTCATGGACATAGAGTCTATTATCGTGCCCAGGAACTCCACCCTGTTGCTGGGAACCAGGGAACTCTTTCCTGAGTTGATCTTCCAACCGTGAGATTGGAGCAATAAAAGAAGAGCCCTCGAATGATCCTCTGCGAGGCTGAACAACGGCACCTGGACTAGGATGTCGTCCAAATAGGGTGCCACAGCAATGCCCCTGGATCTGGCCACTGCAAGAAGCGCCCCCAGAACCTTTGTGAAGACTCTCGGGGGCCGTCACCAGACCGAAGGGGAGGGCCACAAATTGGAAGTGTTGGACCAGAAACGCAAATCTTAGGAACTTGAAGTGGTCCCTGTGAATTGAAACATGAAGGTAAGCATACTTCAAGTCTATTGTCGTCATGAACTGTCCCTCTTGAAATAGGGGCAGAATATATCTGATTGTTTCCATTTTGAATGATGGAACAGCCAGAAACTTGTTTAAACACTTTAGGACCAGAATCGGCCGGAATGTGCCCTCCTTCTTTGGAACCGCAAAGAGATTTGAATAGTACCCAAGACCTCTTTCTGTTCAGGGTACCGGTACGATAACACCTAGAGAGGAGAGATCCCTCACAGATTCTAGAAAGGCCTCTCTCTTTTCCGGTCTTGAAGAAAGGTTTGACAAGAGGAATCTGCCCCTGGGCGGATGGGACCTGAACCCTATCCTTTAACCCTGGGCGACAATCTCCAGAACCCAAGCGTCCTGAACGTCCTGCAACCAGGCTTTGGAGAACAGAGACAATCTGCCCCCATACGTGGTCCGGAGACTGGTCGGGGGCCGCCCCTTCATGCCGATTTAGTATCAGCGGGCTTCTTGTTCTACTTGGACTTTTTCCAAGACAGAGCAGGTTTCAAAATTCCCTTGGACTGACCCGCTTTCGCGGCGGGCTGCTGGCGCTAGGCCTTGTCCGCGCAAAAGGCACGAAAAGTAGATCCTTTAGGTTTAGCCTTCTTATCCTGCGGTAGGAAAGCTCCCTTGCCTCCCGTAACCGTGGATATGATCAAATCCAATCCTGGACCGAACAGAAACTTTCCTTGAAAAGGCAGGGACAACAGCCTCGACTTAGAGGTCATGTCCGCAGACCAAGACTTTAGCCACAGAGCTCTGCGAGCTAAAACGGAGAATCCTGAAACCTTTCCGAAGGATTTGCATATTGGCGTCACAAATTAAAGAATTGGCGACCTTCAACGCCTTAATCTTATCCTGTATCTCGACGATGGAAGTCTCCCTCTCAACCATATCACACAGGGATTCACACCAATATGTCGCAGCTCCGGCAACAGCTGCTGCCGGTTGAAAAACAAACCCTGTGTGCTGAAACATTTTCCTTAACATGTTTTCCAACTTTTTGTCCATGGGTTCTTTAAATGACTAACTTTCCTCGAAAGGAATAGTCTTCCACTTGGCAATTGTAGAGATAGCACCATCCACCTTAGGGACAGTCCCCCACAGCTCGAGCTGAGAGTCCGGAACGGGGAACAGTTTCTTAAAGGAAGAAGAAGGGGAAAAGGAAGAACCTAATCGCTTCCATTCATTCTTAATAATATTAGCCATCTTAACAGGAATCGGGAAAGTCTGAGGCATCACCCTGTCCTCGTATACCTTATCAAGCTTAGGAGCATGCGCTTAGCAGAACGTGGTAAGGCATGGATCACTTTCGATACCGCTGTTTGCAGTTGATCCGCAAAAACTGACGGCCAACAAATCTCTCCCGTAGGAGTAATGGTTGGACCCTGGGGGGCTGCATGTGTACTCGGAGATGAGAGCAGGGAACGCACCTCATGGACGGAGAACCCTCAGAGGTGGACGGCTCAGTAGTACTAGACATCCCTTTAGTTTAAGATGTCGTAACTTTATCAAGGCATGTGGAACATAGTTGAGCAGGCTGATCTACCTCACAATAAACACAGGAATGATACTTTGTTAAAGAGGGAGTACCCTCTAATGTGTCAGAGTCCTCCATAGCTTGTGCTTTTATTATGGACTAGACTAGCTGAATAAACAGGCACCTTTATATCCTCCAATGCCCGGGGCACTTAACACCTCCTATGACCCGGACTACAGAAACTGCTTTATCTCCTATGCCGCTGATCAACAGAGGAAGTGGAAACCGACACACCCGGTCACCTGCATTAAGGAGAAAGCGTGCCAAAACCGGCCACGCAAATACTCCCGGAAGTCAACGTGAAGTTCCACCATTGCCAGAGCCACATCTCGCACATAATGCAGAAATAACACAATAAACAATATTATGTATAACCCCCCCCCGTTCAATAATCCCCTTACTAGGAATATTAACCCTTGATTCCATAAGATAAAAGGCGCCACACTCTGACCCTGTCTTCTGTGTTATCATTGTGTATAAAAAAATTAAACGATCAAACCAGAATCAATGCCGTGGAACAGGAACACGGCCCTTCAAGTATGACAGGTAAAAGCATCGCTCCTGACATGGACTTGAGTGCAGAAAGCAGGCAGCAAAACTCGTCAACGCTGATTGCTTGTGGAGCTGTTAATATGAGTCAGGATGGTTTCGCAGAAAGACTCTCCCTGCATCTCCGGACTCTAACGTTCGCCCATGCTCTCACTGAGAGGCTGACAGGACTACTTAAAACTCCAGTCCCATTCCGAAGAGTACTACCCTCCATAAGAGAATACTCTGAATCTTTGGCACTTCTCTGCCATCCTCCTGTGATGAAAGGCAAAGAATGACTAGGGAGTGGGGGAGGTGGTGGCCAGGTTCTTTATTCCCAAAAGTAATGAATGAAGCCATGGACTCTCCTCCCCTTTAGATGGAAAAATCTACTACTCATTTGAAGTACAGACTAAGTGCTATTGCATTGTCTTTTTATCATGCATGTGTTGATTATGCAAACTTGCTGTGTATTTACTGGTCATTTAAAGGGACATTTAATTGTTTTGTTCTGTGTTGAATCTAAAAGAGGTTTAATAACTATTGCAGGTTTTGTTTCTTGAAGAGCAAATGTCCCTGTGCTACAAAAAATACTTTCATTGTTCACCAATAAAGCTATGGGAGTTGTCCTTATCAGTCAGTAAGCTTCTGTACATAATAATGCACTTCCTGTTAGTTTAAAAATACTAATAACCAGCTTTAACGGAGCACATTTTGCTATGTGTTACTTTAACCGGCATTTCTTTTTAGAGTTTATTAACAATTATAATCATTACACATTTTTCAAATTAAACAATGAAGGGTGTTGAAGGGATCTTTACCTGGGACTTTCTGAACATGGCTTGACATGCCCCTGACTGCTCCCCTCCCATATGCTGTTAGCCAGTTCATTCCCGATGGCAGACATAACTTTAATCAGTTCAGATGGCCAGTCATCGAGGTCCAGGGAGCGTACTCGGGACAGGTGAGTACCGAGGTTTCTGTGGATCCCAGAGCATTCAATGCACATGAGAGCTCCCAGATTTAGGCTGGCCCAGTCTGGGTCTGAGGAGGAAGAGAGCGCAGACATAGTTGTTATAAATTAATCTTAATGTTTCTTTGTTACAAAGAGGTTGTGAAGTTTGATTTCTTTTTATTAGGATGAGCTGAAAAATGTTTTTATTTGCATGTAGAAAAACAAAATGTATGCCTACCTGATGAATTCATTTCTTTCATGACAGTGAGAGTCCACATGACACCCCAACATGCCAGATATTTAAATCCTTCCCACTTAATCTGAACCCTCAGTCATATAGCTAAGTAAATGGAAAAAATAGAAAAGCGGGAAAGCCAAAAGCTGGGCAAATAAGGGCAAAACAAGTACTGCTGCCAACGGTACAAAACAAAGGGCGGGGCTTGTGGACTCCTCACTATCATGAAAGAAAACAAAATTTATTTATTAATTTATGTTTAATTTCTTTCATGATGGTGAGAGTCCATGAGTCCTCATTTGTGGGAATTCTCTCCTAACCACTAGAAGGAGGAAAAAGATACCACAACATCCTTGAGCTTTAAATCCCTCCCACTTTGCACGATCCTCAGTTATACATTAGCCAAGTAGATGCGGGAAAAAGAAAAGAAGGAAAGATAAAGAGGGGCAAATAAGTGCAAATGAAGTACTGCGGCCACCTAAACAAACAATAAGGGCAGGGCTTGTGGACTCTCACCACAACAGAAATTAATCAGGTAAGCATAAAAGTTTTTTTTGATCAGTTGGTGAAATTCCACAAGTCATTAGGTGTGGGCATCTATACCCAAGCAGTGAAGTCTATGAAATCACTATGAAATATGGGGGTAGGGGAAGACAAACAAAGAAGACAGGTCTCAGAAGAAGCATACATATCAAAGTGATAAAACTGAAAAAGTATATATAGAAGATCAAGCAGAAGTCTCATTACGAAAGGCCCAAGAATTGGTAAATGCTCTAGTGGAAAGAGCAGTAATGTGCCCTGGGGAGGAGTCTTCCCACAATCAACTTTGCCATATAAATTAAGGCTTCAAATCAAGCAGCTAAAGTAACATCCATAGCTTTCTGCCCTTTGCAAGGTCCATAAAAAATAACAAAAAGAGAAAAAAAAGTCGGAAATCATTAAACCTTCCAAATAATATTTGAGAGCTCCTAGAACATTCATAAAGATGTCGCTCCTAAGAATTTTTAGGAGCTGGACAAAAAGAAGGAACCATAAATCCCTGAATGATAGTCTGTATATACCATCACAGAAAGAAAGGAATATCTAGTGAGAAGAACAGACTTATACTGATAAGAAGTAATAAACGAAGGTTTGCAGGACAAAGATGAAAACTCAGAAACCCCTCTAGAAGAAGAAATAGTCAGAAGAAAAAGAACCTTTCAAGATAAAAGCTGAAGCTCTAAACCATGCATAAGACTCAAATGGAGGAGTTTGAAGAACCCTCAAAGATTAAGATCATGATTTCAAGGAGGAGAAACTGACTGATTCGAACCAGAACAAAGGTCTGAAAATCTGGAATTTTAACTTTTCTCTTATGGAACAAGACAGAAAGAGTCAAAATCTGACCCTTAAGAGAACCAACTGACTTTTCAGCTGTAGCCTTTGTGAAAAAAACAAGCGAAAAAGGTTTTCCAAACCTTAAGATAAATAGGTCTGCTGAGAGTTTTCTACTGAATGAAGTTTCAGAAAAATCTCTTTGAGACAGTACTAAGCGTTCAATTACCAGATTCAGAGTTTTGAGATCTTGATAAAAGAAAAGACATTGAGAAAGAAGATCCCTTCTAAGAGGAAAACTGTAAGTTGGGTACAAGCACATTTGAGCTAGGTCTGCAAATGAAATCCTGCAAGGCCAATCCAAAGCAATCAGAATTTCTGAAGGTGTTTCCTGCTTGAGTCTGGCTATCACTCTGGATAGCAACACAAATGTATAAAAGATGTAAATCAGGTTTAATGACCAGGGAACCACTAGGGCATCTATAAGGGTTCTGAGACCTGGGCCAATAATGTGGCAGTTTTTGAAGTAAGAGGCCTTAAGATCTATCACTGTCTTACTTGAACGTCTCAACTAACAACAATCTGCCCAAATGATGAAGCAGGACTCTTTCCTGATTGCTAAGGAACTGCAAGCTTCTTCCTGATGATATTAGCCAATGCTGTGACATTGTCTGACTGGAATGAAGGAAAGGTTCCTGCCTGAGGACAGGCCAACTATGGAGAGCCCTGAAGATTGCTTGGAGTTTCAGAATGTTTATGAGTAACCTCGCCTCCTGAGGAGACCACACTCCCTGTGCTCTCCAAGACTACCAGACAATACCCCAACCTAACAGCTTGGCATCTGTGGAAATCACTACTCACAATATAAGAGGCCCCCTAAATCAAAGAATGATGAGTCTTGCACTACGTAAGAGACCGTATTGTCCTGTAATCTAACAGGAATTTCTGATACATATCCTTGTGGTTACCATTACACAGACACAGCATTTGTAATTGGAGGGTCCAAAGAAGAAGTCTGGCTAATGGAACTGCATCCAAGGCATCCACCGTGAGACCCACAGCTTCCATGCATAGCCCAACAGAAGGAAAAGGATTGAGCTGAAGATGAGCGCAGGCCTGTTGCAATTTTATTCTGCAATGATCTTTCAGAGACAGACGCATAGTCACTAAAACGATTATGAACCCCAGAAAAGACACAAAGAGAGTTGCGCTCTTTGCAAGATTTATTTTCCAACCATGACTTTAAAGCACTTAAGAACCAACGGAGACAACAAAGCTCCAAGCCTCTTCATAAACACTCTGGGTGCTGTAGCCAGATTGAATGGAAAGGCCACAAACTGATAATGCTTGTTTAGAAAAGCAAATCTTGGTAATTTGACAAGACCCCTGTTTATTCAGATTAGCCCCCCCCCCCAAAAAAAAATCTGAAAGTTTGCCACACCAAATATTAGTAGCTACACTGATAGCAGCTGCCTTAAAGTATTTATCAATCCTCTTAACTGGTTGACAAACTGTAGCAGGAAAATCCTCTACTTCTAAAACAATTAAAAGTTAACTGTAACAAAGCATAAATATACTCAAGCCTAATATTAAAGGATAAATCTTCTGCCTCAGCAGCAGAGTCCTGAGACTCAAAGTCCATCTTCAGAGGAAGAATCTTCAGAGTCATAAACACCCTTATCAACGGGTAACTTAGAGGGTTCACTCCTAAGGCAAGTCACCGATGAGCTTAAGTCCAAAGAAGGACCACCTTCCAATCCTTGCATGCGTTTGTGCTCAACAGCTGGAGGCATAACAGCTAACACTTTATTAATAGCAGAATGAATATACTTACATTTCTAAGAGAGGCAGAAAACCTTAAACATTCTGAAAAGAAGGCACAGTAGTAAAACCCTGTTTAGAGTTAGAAATGGACTCAGCACATAAGGTACATAGCTGAGCAGGGACACACACCTGAGAATCTCAACATAGCAAACTCAAGCTGGTAGAGTTTAACTCCTGTGAGTACAAAAGCCAACCACACTAAATTTAGAGACAGTAACCTCATATAATATATGGTGTATAAATATATGCATGTGAGTCATGTGTAGATATTTATACTAGTAGCCAGTGCGCAATAAAGGTGCAAAATACTTACCTACCAGCACGTTCGTGCACTGTTCTTACCTCGGATGCAGCAACATGCTTCCAGTAGACAAGCCCATTCTGGTAAGTGCAAGCACGATGCAAAAAATCTATCACAATTAACCGCATTCTACAACCCTTGGGATTGGCTTATAAATCCCCATTTCACCTGGTGAGGGATGTGGATCCACAAGGAGCAGCACATTGTAGAACAGGGGATTGGCAGATAAATCCACACTTGACCTCAGAGGCCTGTGGCATTTCCCACTGAGACAAGATCTTTCACTGCTTGGCTGGAAACTCCTGGTATAACACTCTGTCCAACAGGACCCTGTGAGGAGGAAATGAGCCTCAGAAAGCCCTTCTCAATGAATAGATCTACACTTCAATCTTTCACCTCACTCCCTCAAGGAGGCAAAATAAATGAATAAGTCTTAGGGGGAAGCGGGAGGGGTTCAAATATCTGGCATGTTCAGGTATTTTTTTCGTCATCCTAGTGGTAAGGAGGGTAATTCCCACACATGATGTCTAGTGGACTCTCACCATATGATGAAAGAAAACACTTTACAGTGTAAGATGATTTAAAAAAAAAAAAGCAGACCAAAAAAAGTTTAGGTTCACCTGTAAATAAGCATGAGGTGAGAAGTATGTGCCCTGACTTAACAGGAAAATAATATGATACATTTTTTGGAAAGTATGCTCCATCTGGACTACAAGGAATGTATAATTTCTATTAAACGTAAAGTAAAAATTATAATGCATCTGGAATATGCACAAAGAGACATTTTCAAGAAATTATACTCACTCTGTGCATCACAGTCCACACAGTGGGAGTTTCCTGGCAGGTTTC
Source organism: Bombina bombina (assembly GCF_027579735.1). NCBI lineage: Eukaryota > Metazoa > Chordata > Amphibia > Anura > Bombinatoridae > Bombina > Bombina bombina. The sequence goes on from NC_069499.1 coordinate 586,993,693, forward strand.
GAATTGACTGAAGAGCAAGAGCCTCATTTTGGCTTGTGAGTCGAGACTGAGACAAAAAAGAAAAAGAAGGTATTTTCCATATAACATAGAACGATTAAAGGACATGTCAAGAAAAGTGAGTGCAAGTGAGGCAGTATAAGTTAGTAATAGAGCTGTGAGCCAAAGAACAAAAAAAGTTAGTGGATGAACACAGTAAGGTATAAGAGAAAGATAATAAAGGAGAGCGGCAGGTAACAGTATATATATAGTGAATTGCTGGATGTGAGCGTGAGTGATATCGGAGTATGAGAGGGAGAAAATTGTGAATCTCACCTTGTTTTTGCTGCTCTCACAAGACTGCAAACTTGCCAATATTTGGCTCTCTATAGCCTGTACCCAGGCATCCCTCTCTTCATAGCTTGTGGCTTCAAAGTGCCAACTCTGACCAGTGAGGGAGACAATAATAAATTCAAAGTTCTCCTCTTGTTCTGTAAAAAAGAGAGAGAGAAAACACAAAAGAAGGTTTAAACTGGAAGGAGATGAGGCAGTGAGCACTATTATATGTATTATATAGGAATTCCTCAGAGATATTGCAGGTTTGGTTCCAGACTACCGCAATAAAGTGAATATAGCAATAAAGTGAGTTGTTTTGCTTCCCAGTGCATATAAAAGTTATGTTTACACTATACTGTAGTCTATTAAGTGCAATAGCATTATGTCTAAAAAACAATGTACATACCTTCATTAATATATATATATATATATAACATATATATATATATATATATATATATATATATATATATATATATATATATATATATAAATATAAATTATGCCTGCCTGATAATTCTTTTCTTCTGACGGGAAGAGTCCACAGCTGCATTCATTACTTTTGGGAATACAGAACCTGGTCACCAGGAGAAGGCAAAGACACCCCATTCAAAGGCTTAAATACCTCCCCCACTTCCCTCATCCCCCTGTAATTCTGCTAAGGGAACAAGGAACAGTAGGAGAAATATCAGGCTGAAAAAAAGTTGCGAGAAGAACAAAAAATTACTGCCGCCTCATAGACAAAACATGGGCGAGAGCCGTGGACTCTTCCCGTCAGAAGAAAATGATCAGGTAAACATAATTTATGTTTTTCTTCTTAAACTGGAAGAAACCCGAAGCCCAGGTAACTGCACATTAGTTACACCAGCAAAGTTGAGCTAGAGACCCCTCAGTCCCAGAATCCGTTGAGCACAAACAGCCTCCGAGGAGTCATTCACACGGCTCTCGACTCACAAGCAGAGTACCCGACCGAAAGACAAGGACCACTACCTGCCCCCAAAAGGGAGAACAGATTCCCATGAGAATCCAAAGGATCATTCCACACGGCTCAACAAACATAGAACCCACGCTTGTCTTACGATAGTAGCGCCCAGGGAAACGAACTCTCTAGAAACACAAGGACCTGATAAAAAGAAATCAATACTCAGGGAAACATGTCCCAAAGAGGACTCGAGGGACACCCTTATATCCCTGACACAGTACCATACATAAGGCATAAGTTCCCTGTTACCTCGTATCAGATCGAAATTAGCAGGCTAGGCAAGCATAGACAGCAGAAATAGGATAACTATCCCAGCAGATAACCAAGAGCTCTCGAAGAGAACACCAAACCGTCTGAACAGGAACTCTCAATGACTAGCTTCCAGGTAGGAAGCCATTGTGGAACCCAAACCACAGAAAAGCTTTTTAAAGCCTGCTAGCACACATTCAAGGTGGAAATAGTTGTAGCTGGTCTCAAACTGCAAACCTTCTGAATACTGGGCTCCAAGGAGCGTCCTCTCCCAGCACCAGACGCCAGTAGAAAAGAGGAGGACAGCAAAAGTCCTCCCACCGAAGAAAACGGTCATCACTGCATAGATTAACTGATCCCCGACCTTCCCTCCAGGGTAATGGTCCCAGCCCAAAGGCTAGTCAAAGACCAAATACAAGAGTCACAGACCTCTGGAAGAAAAGGATGTATCTACGAGGAGCAAAGCCCCCGAGTAGAACTCTGACTGCTACTACAAACGGCATGCTACCGTGATTCATGACAGACTTTGTGCTCAGGTACGAGACCCCCTACACACTGCTGTCTTCCCTAAAGAGGAACACTTCTCAATGTAAAAGGGTTCTCAAACCCACAGCATCTAAATATCAGAATCCAACATCTAGCAGGAGCCAATCAGGGTTCAAAACCCCAGCCTCCTGCTGCAGGAACGGTGGAACCAGTTACTACTCCACATCTCCTTCTCCAGGATTCTGAAAACGCAAGAAGGGAAAAAAAAACCTTAACATGCAAGAAAACAAGGACCCACAGGTCGCCACAGATACTAAGGTAACTCTGAACCAGGAGAACCCATCCCCCACTCTAGGAGAGAAAGGGACTAAAGCAACGGAAACCACCCTACCATAGAGGCGAGATACCTCGGCCATATCGCCAACCCAGTTGAAAGACACCTGGAGTCTACAAGGAACATCAAATGCCAGTAGGGACCTAGCACCTAAGCCACAGGCAGATAGGCATCTCCAATGAGAAACAGAGCCCCCCCCCCCCTCAGAGAGGAACGCGGGACCACAAACACCTAAAATGAGACAGAACTGTCCACACCCAATCCAGGGAGAGACATAGTCCTAGGCCAGAGTCCTGGAAAAACAGAATCGATCGAAAGATCTAACTTCTGAGGAACCCTAAGCTGCCTCCTATGATTAGGAGCGCACCATCTAAAGTCAGTAGACTTGGCGATCTAGTAACAGCCTCAAACCCAAGAGTCTGAAAAAACTCCTGAACAGTTTAAGGATTCGGCACCCAGTGCTCCTGGATCGCAAGGAGGAAAAAATCTCATAGACAAGCGTAACCACGTGTTACACACGCTGGCAAGGTAACAACCAACACCCGAAGGTGAATGTAAACCCTGGACTTTGCTTGCTATCCCAGAGAGATAGACATACCCTCCACAAAGCCCCAAACAGAGCATAAATGGTCAACTACCTGACCCATAAGGGCGACCGTCTGAAACCGACCTCGGCTCTTCACTGTTAAGCCCCAAGGCTAGCATTGCAAGTACAACGTAGATAACCCCCCGAACGTCGAAGACCATGGTCAGACCAAGGGTATTATATGGAAGAGACAACAGCCAGAGATCCCTGTAGGATTGATCTTCCAAAAAACCCTTTAACAGGGTAAAAGCTGGAAGCCTCGCAGCTACCCACAGAAGGTAGGGAAACCCCTGCACTCCACCTCTTAGAGTAATGCAACTCTGAGCAAAGGAAGAAGGACATGCCCGCACTTCCAGACCAGATGACCCACCCAAGGCGGGAAGGAAGGAGACTCCGCCACCGCAAGAAAATGTTTATTAGGCTAAAGAGTCCGCATCCGGAAGAACCTCAAGTGAAGACGCAAATCGTTCACCACTCGGAACACTAGACCACATAGGTCACTCACATCTCAACTCAAAACAAATGGAACCACAGTTCTGAGTCCCCGGGGACCTGAAAGAACCATGATGACGTCTGAAAAGACAGATCCATATCCCAGGCGAGTAGCCAGAAAAAGCCAACCTTAGATCGGCACACACAACCCTCCATTCAGAGGCATTGTATCTACACACTAGGCCTCTTCGAAATAGAATCCGAGCCAGAAGTACATATCCATAAGCCAAGTGACATTCAGAATCCAACAGGAATAAATCAGCACCATGAGGGTGACATGAACCCAGGTAACAGCAGAAAAGCATCTGACCAGTACCTGACTGGTATAAGGACACTCCAGAACTGTCCAAGGTCCAAGAAAATTCGACCCGAAGGATCGATAAATGATCTAGAAAACATAATTCTATTATTCAACAAGTGCGCAACTTCCGTGGAAGTGCCCACGTGACCACAAAATTGCAAGTATCGGTTCCAGAGAAGAACGTTTTCAAAAACGGAAATCTAACAGACATGATCTTAAGAAAAACAAAATAAACACATCCATCCGGATCAAAAATAAAAGAAAGGCAGCAACCATAGGGTGAATGCCCAAGGTTAATGAGAACGCCAACGGTACCAGCCGATCCGAGGCCCCTTTCACCCAAGCTCAGAACTGGAACCGAAGCATCAAGAAAAAATAAAACGAAGATGTTAAGGAGATTGGCTTCATCCCCAAACACTGCATCCAATTTGCCATCCAGCATCTAAGGCCTCGGATACCTTGGCCCACTAGGACTGGAATACTCTAACATCGCCAAAACGTGCCTTGAAAGTACACGAAGAAGTGCCAGCCTATAACGGATGGCAAGACCCTGACCCTGAGGTTGGGGTCCCTGAAGCCTCAGAGGCCAACGCTTCCCCAGGAGGCCTAACTGAATCAGGCGATCCCATACCCGATGGGCCCTGGTTAACAGAACACGGACAGTATTTTAGAAATATTTCACTTGGGAGATATAAATGAGACAGCGCCATAGAAATCGCCATGCGGAACCGTGCTGTAACCTCTGAAGGAAACAAGCCACCCTCCAGAAAGGGAGTAAAGGTCATAGGGACACCTGCTTGCGTAGCCGAGAAAGGGTCTGGGTCACGCGCCTCACGGGACATGGAAACCTCGGAGGCAGATGGTTCAACGCACTCTAAGCTCCCCTGATTCGGGAGAAGAGAGTACTCTAGAACAGCAATCGGAACATAACTGATGGGCATTGATTACCCGGGCCATTTCATATTCATCACAAGACGCATTCTCTGTGTCTAAAATATCAGAATCCTCCATAATCTTGGGATTACAAAAATGACAAAAACAACTGGCACCCTCTTTACACCCCCAATTGCTGGGGCACTCACCACCTCCTGTGAACCAGACAACCCATGAGCTAGGCTCTCACTGTCACACACAGTCAGCATACGGAAGTGAGAAATAAATGTAACCGCACCCATCACGAGGTGCACCGTGACAGTCACACAAAGGGCACACAATCTCGAGAGATTGCGTCATTAAGATAAGGCCGTTATGTTCCGAAAAAGCCGTGAGCCTAGGTATTGCTACACATTAGCAGATAGAACCATATAACAAACATGTTTAAGTCCCCCCTGTTCAATACCCCCCCTCAGGAGATATTAACCCATGATTACTTATTAAGATAAAAGGAGTCCCACTGGGACCCTACCTTATTTCGTTAACATTACATTCACATATCAAAATAAAATTAAACAATATTACCGGAATCTACGCCGTGGAACAGGAACACGGCCCTTCAAGTGTGACAGATAGTAGCCTTGCTTCTGACATAGACTTGAGTGAATAAAGGTAAGCAGTGAAACTCGTCAACGCTGATTACCAAGGAGCTGTTAATATGAGTCAGGATTGTTTCGCAGGAAAACTCTCCCAGCATCTCCGGACTAACTTTCATCCATGCTGTCACTGAGAGGCTGACAGGATTACTTAAAACTCCAGTCACATAGTAAAGAGTAATAGCCTCCATAAAAGACCATCTTAAACTTCTGACACTTCTCTGCCATCCTCCTGTGATGAAAGGCAAAGAATGACTGTGGGATGAGGGAAGTGGGGGAGGTATTTAAGTTTTTGGCTGGGGTGTCTTTGCCTTTTCCTGGTGGCCAGGTTCTGTATTCCCAAAAGTAATGAATGCAGCTGTGGACTCTTCCCATTTAAGAAGAAAAAGACTTTATTGCTAAAAAATGCTAAGCACCATCTGAGCCTTCAGTAAATCATAATCTTTTTGCTGGTGGTGTCTATATATAGGTGTGTATATATGTATATTTATGTGTTTATATGTGTATATATGACGAAAAAATAATCGCTAATAGACTTGCTCCACACAGGGTTGCCACAAACGTTCAAATTGTAAAAAGAGCAATATCTGCGAAGCGCAATAAAACGAGGCATGCCTGTATATGATGCAGCCTGGCAGCTTTGGCTGTAAGGATAAACCAAAACTGGAGTAGAATTGTTTGGTGAGGAAAGAGGAAATTCCTGACTAGCAAGAGAGAAACAAGATTCCTGTTCAAGTTATATGAAATCCTGTTTCATAGAAGGTTGCAGCTTATCTTATGGTCTATGTTCACTAATAGGCCCAGCCTTATGCATTGTTATGGGGGTTATAAGTACTAAAAACCAAGCAGATGACCGTGAGATATGCCTTCTTGGTCCATAATTTTTTTAGACAAATAAAAATAATACAAATAATTATAATGGATTATGCATACATTATGGTATACAGATACCAGTGAGCACTCTGAACCCAATTACAAATCTTACAGAACTCTCCCTGCCTTATATGTGAGTTTACCTTCCACTTTTACCATCTAACTTTCCTGAATAAACTGAAACAAACATCCATACACATATGCAAGTCTTCCTTGGGGTGCAATTTCCTCTCCCTTACTCACACAAAAAACAGAATTTATGTTTACCTGATAAATTACTTTCTCCAACGGTGTGTCCGGTCCACGGCGTCATCCTTACTTGTGGGATATTCTCCTCCCCAACAGGAAATGGCAAAGAGCCCAGCAAAGCTGGTCACATGATCCCTCCTAGGCTCCGCCTACCCCAGTCATTCGACCGACGTTAAGGAGGAATATTTGCATAGGAGAAACCATATGGTACCGTGGTGACTGTAGTTAAAGAAAATAAATTATCAGACCTGATTAAAAAAACCAGGGCGGGCCGTGGACCGGACACACCGTTGGAGAAAGTAATTTATCAGGTAAACATAAATTCTGTTTTCTCCAACATAGGTGTGTCCGGTCCACGGCGTCATCCTTACTTGTGGGAACCAATACCAAAGCTTTAGGACACGGATGAAGGGAGGGAGCAAATCAGGTCACCTAAATGGAAGGCACCACGGCTTGCAAAACCTTTCTCCCAAAAATAGCCTCAGAAGAAGCAAAAGTATCAAACTTGTAAAATTTGGTAAAAGTGTGCAGTGAAGACCAAGTCGCTGCCCTACATATCTGATCAACAGAAGCCTCGTTCTTGAAGGCCCATGTGGAAGCCACAGCCCTAGTGGAATGAGCCGTGATTCTTTCGGGAGGCTGCCGTCCGGCAGTCTCGTAAGCCAATCTGATGATGCTTTTAATCCAAAAAGAGAGAGAGGTAGAAGTTGCTTTTTGACCTCTCCTTTTACCGGAATAAACAACAAACAAGGAAGATGTTTGTCTAAAATCCTTTGTAGCATCTAAATAGAATTTTAGAGCGCGAACAACATCCAAATTGTGCAACAAACGTTCCTTCTTTGAAACTGGTTTCGGACACAGAGAAGGTACGATAATCTCCTGGTTAATGATTTTGTTAGAAACAACTTTTGGAAGAAAACCAGGTTTAGTACGTAAAACCACCTTATCTGCATGGAACACCAGATAAGGAGGAGAACACTGCAGAGCAGATAATTCTGAAACTCTTCTAGCAGAAGAAATTGCAACTAAAAACAAAACTTTCCAAGATAATAACTTAATATCAACGGAATGTAAGGGTTCAAACGGAACCCCCTGAAGAACTGAAAGAACTAAGTTGAGACTCCAAGGAGGAGTCAAAGGTTTGTAAACAGGCTTAATTCTAACCAGAGCCTGAACAAAGGCTTGAACATCTGGCACAGCTGCCAGCTTTTTGTGAAGTAACACAGACAAGGCAGAAATCTGTCCCTTCAGGGAACTAGCAGATAATCCTTTTTCCAATCCTTCTTGAAGGAAGGATAGAATCTTAGGAATCTTAACCTTGTCCCAAGGGAATCCTTTAGATTCACACCAACAGATATATTTTTTCCAAATTTTGTGGTAAATCTTTCTAGTTACAGGCTTTCTGGCCTGAACAAGAGTATCGATAACAGAATCTGAGAACCCTCGCTTCGATAAGATCAAGCGTTCAATCTCCAAGCAGTCAGCTGGAGTGAAACCAGATTCGGATGTTCGAACGGACCCTGAACAAGAAGGTCTCGTCTCAAAGGTAGCTTCCAAGGTGGAGCCGATGACATATTCACCAGATCTGCATACCAAGTCCTGCGTGGCCACGCAGGAGCTATCAAGATCACCAACGCCCTCTCCTGATTGATCCTGGCTACCAGCCTGGGGATGAGAGGAAACGGCGGGAACACATAAGCTAGTTTGAAGGTCCAAGGTGCTACTAGTGCATCCACTAGAGCCGCCTTGGGATCCCTGGATCTGGACCCGTAGCAAGGAACTTTGAAGTTCTGACGAGAGGCCATCAGATCCATGTCTGGAATGCCCCACAGCTGAGTGACTTGGGCAAAGATTTCCGGATGGAGTTCCCACTCCCCCGGATGCAATGTCTGACGACTCAGAAAATCCGCTTCCCAATTTTCCACTCCTGGGATGTGGATAGCAGACAGGTGGCAGGAGTGAGACTCCGCCCATAGAATGATTTTGGTCACTTCTTCCATCGCTAGGGAACTCCTTGTTCCCCCCTGATGGTTGATGTACGCAACAGTTGAATATCGCTCTCAGTTCCAGAATATTTATCGGTAGAAGAGATTCTTCCCGAGACCAAAGACCCTGAGCTTTCAGGGATCCCCAGACCGCGCCCCAGCCCACCAGACTGGCGTCGGTCGTGACGATGACCCACTCCGGTCTGCGGAATGTCATCCCTTGTGACAGGTTGTCCAGGGACAGCCACCAACGGAGTGAGTCTCTGGTCCTCTGATTTACTTGTATCTTCGGAGACAAGTCTGTATAGTCCCCATTCCACTGACTGAGCATGCACAGTTGTAATGGTCTTAGATGAATGCGCGCAAAAGGAACTATGTCCATTGCCGCTACCATCAAACCGATCACTTCCATGCACTGCGCTATGGAAGGAAGAGGAACGGAATGAAGTATCCGACAAGAGTCTAGAAGTTTTGTTTTTCTGGCCTCTGTCAGAAAAATCCTCATTTCTAAGGAGTCTATTATTGTTCCCAAGAAGGGAACCCTTGTTGACGGAGATAGAGAACTCTTTTCCACGTTCACTTTCCATCCGTGAGATCTGAGAAAGGCCAGGACAATGTCCGTGTGAGCCTTTGCTTGAGGAAGGGACGACGCTTGAATCAGAATGTCGTCCAAGTAAGGTACTACAGCAATGCCCCTTGGTCTTAGCACAGCTAGAAGGGACCCTAGTACCTTTGTGAAAATCCTTGGAGCAGTGGCTAATCCGAAAGGAAGCGCCACGAACTGGTAATGCTTGTCCAGGAATGCGAACCTTAGGAACCGATGATGTTCCTTGTGGATAGGAATATGTAGATACGCATCCTTTAAATCCACTGTGGTCATGAATTGACCTTCCTGGATGGAAGGAAGAATAGTTCGAATGGTTTCCATCTTGAACGATGGAACCTTGAGAAACTTGTTTAAGATCTTGAGATCTAAGATTGGTCTGAACGTTCCCTCTTTTTTGGGAACTATGAACAGATTGGAGTAGAACCCCATCCCTTGTTCTCTTAATGGAACAGGATGAATCACTCCCATTTTTAACAGGTCTTCTACACAATGTAAGAATGCCTGTCTTCTTATGTGGTCTGAAGACAACTGAGACCTGTGGAACCTCCCCCTTGGGGGAAGCCCCTTGAATTCCAGAAGATAACCTTGGGAGACTATTTCTAGCGCCCAAGGATCCAGAACATCTCTTGCCCAAGCCTGAGCGAAGAGAGAGAGTCTGCCCCCCACCAGATCCGGTCCCGGATCGGGGGCCAACATTTCATGCTGTCTTGGTAGCAGTGGCAGGTTTCTTGGCCTGCTTTCCCTTGTTCCAGCCTTGCATTGGTCTCCAAGCTGGCTTGGCTTGAGAAGTATTACCCTCTTGCTTAGAGGACGTAGCACTTTGGGCTGGTCCATTTCTACGAAAGGGACGAAAATTAGGTTTATTTTTTGCCTTGAAAGGCCGATCCTGAGGAAGGGCGTGGCCCTTACCCCCAGTGATATCAGAGATAATCTCTTTCAAGTCAGGGCCAAACAGCGTTTTCCCCTTGAAAGGAATGTTAAGTAGCTTGTTCTTGGAAGACGCATCAGCTGACCAAGATTTCAACCAAAGCGCTCTGCGCGCCACAATAGCAAACCCAGAATTCTTAGCCGCTAACCTAGCCAATTGCAAAGTGGCGTCTAGGGTGAAAGAATTAGCCAATTTGAGAGCATTGATTCTGTCCATAATCTCCTCATAAGGAGGAGAATCACTATCAACCGCCTTTATCAGCTCATCGAACCAGAAACATGCGGCTGTAGCTACAGGGACAATGCATGAAATTGGTTGTAGAAGGTAACCCTGCTGAACAAACATCTTTTTAAGTAAACCTTCTAATTTTTTATCCATAGGATCTTTGAAAGCACAACTATCCTCTATGGGTATAGTGGTGCGTTTGTTTAAAGTGGAAACCGCTCCCTCGACCTTGGGGACTGTCTGCCATAAGTCCTTTCTGGGGTCGACCATAGGAAACAATTTTTTAAATATGGGGGGAGGGACGAAAGGAATACCGGGCCTTTCCCATTCTTTATTAACAATGTCCGCCACCCGCTTGGGGATAGGAAAAGCTTCTGGGAGCCCCGGGACCTCTAGGAACTTGTCCATTTTACATAGTTTCTCTGGGATGACCAACTTGTCACAATCATCCAGAGTGGATAATACCTCCTTAAGCAGAATGCGGAGATGTTCCAACTTAAATTTAAACGTAATCACATCAGGTTCAGCTTGTTGAGAAATGTTCCCTGAATCAGTAATTTCTCCCTCAGACAAAACCTCCCTGGCCCCATCAGACTGGGTTAGGGGCCCTTCAGAACCATTATTATCAGCGACGTCATGCTCTTCAGTATCTAAAACAGAGCAGTCGCGCTTACGCTGATAAGTGTTCATTTTGGCTAAAATGTTTTTGACAGAATTATCCATTACAGCCGTTAATTGTTGCATAGTAAGGAGTATTGGCGCGCTAGATGTACTAGGGGCCTCCTGAGTGGGCAAGACTCGTGTAGACGAAGGAGGGAATGATGCAGTACCATGCTTACTCCCCTCACTTGAGGAATCATCTTGGGCATCATTGTCATTGTCACATAAATCACATTTATTTAAATGAATGGGAATTCTGGCTTCCCCACATTCAGAACACAGTCTATCTGGTAGTTCAGACATGTTAAACAGGCATAAACTTGATAACAAAGTACAAAAAACGTTTTAAAATAAAACCGTTACTGTCACTTTAAATTTTAAACTGAACACACTTTATTACTGCAATTGCGAAAAAACATGAAGGAATTGTTCACCAAATTTTCACCACAGTGTCTTAAAGCCTTAAAAGTATTGCACACCAAATTTGGAAGCTTTAACCCTTAAAATAACGGAACCGGAGCCGTTTTTAACTTTAACCCCTTTACAGTCCCTGGTATCTGCTTTGCTGAGACCCAACCAAGCCCAAAGGGGAATACGATACCAAATGACGCCTTCAGAAAGTCTTTTCTAAGTATCAGAGCTCCTCTCACATGCGACTGCATGTCATGCCTCTCAAAAACAAGTGCGCAACACCGGCGCGAAAATGAGGCTCTGCCTATGATTTGGGAAAGCCCCTAAAGAATAAGGTGTCTAAAACAGTGCCTGCCGATATTATTATATCAAAATACCCAGAATAAATGATTCCTCAAGGCTAAATATGTGTTAATAATGAATCGATTTAGCCCAGAAAAAGTCTACAGTCTTAATAAGTCCTTGTGAAGCCCTTATTTACGATCTTAATAAACATGGCTTACCGGATCCCATAGGGAAAATGACAGCTTCCAGCATTACATCGTCTTGTTAGAATGTGTCATACCTCAAGCAGCAAGAGACTGCTCACTGTTCCCCCAACTGAAGTTAATTGCTCTCAACAGTCCTGTGTGGAACAGCCATGGATTTTAGTGACGGTTGCTAAAATCATTTTCCTCATACAAACAGAAATCTTCATCTCTTTTCTGTTTCTGAGTAAATAGTACATACCAGCACTATTTCAAAATAACAAACTCTTGATTGAATAATAAAAACTACAGTTAAACACTAAAAAACTCTAAGCCATCTCCGTGGAGATGTTGCCTGTACAACGGCAAAGAGAATGACTGGGGTAGGCGGAGCCTAGGAGGGATCATGTGACCAGCTTTGCTGGGCTCTTTGCCATTTCCTGTTGGGGAGGAGAATATCCCACAAGTAAGGATGACGCCGTGGACCGGACACACCTATGTTGGAGAAACATATATTTTGGAGGCAGATAAAAATCTAGTTCCAATATTCCTTTCAAACGTGAATAACAATGGTAGAATGTTAAACCCAAATTTACAAATTCTAGAAGAAGAGTAAAGGCATGATGTATTCAGTATAGACATTTTGGTTTTAAATGAGAATAGGGGTCTGAGCACAAGCTCTGACAGGTGAAAAAATGATTGAGCATACATTTTAAAAGTGGGAAAATAGTATGGATTAAAAAGGTTAAGACAACATGAGTCCTATATGAAGATAGTATTGGTCTTATCCTTAGTCCTAGATGCAGACACATTAATCTTAAGATGGGTAATAAGGGTGGACACATGCAGTTTGTGAAAATATGAGTTCTATGAAAAGGAACATACGTCTGAAAATGTGTTTTGAAAAAGAAAACATTAATTCTAAGAGCTGAAACCTTGGTTTTCTTCATAGGTTTTTAAAGGGAGAAACACAACCCTGAAAGTTTTCAGAGTGGTAAATGGTCTTGGCAAGAGGGAGGTGCACTAGCATGGCGTCTCTGAATGAAAGACCCTGCATGTGTCATAAGTGTAGGGGCAAGCTGAAAATGTAAGGATATAATGTATATGAACATTGATTACAGTTGTGGTGATATCAAGCCTGATAGTTCTAAACACAGGACATGGGCTGCAGAAAAAATTGTAAAAATTGCTAGCCTGAGAATGGACGCAAAGAGTGGAACACCGGGCTGAAAATTGAATTGTTCTTGGTGGGATCAAAGAGTGGGATATGAGAATGTGGCCTTAAACAATGACCTGTACATGGGCCGATGCAAAAACAATTCTAACATTTACTCTCTGCACATTAATAGAGCAGAACCATAATATCACATTGTTAAAACTACTTTTCAGGATTTAAAAATAGCTAAAGGTTCAGCTCACCAATCAGCAGGAGGCACTGAACATTTTACTGACAGCTGTATGAAAGACTGAAAAATAAGCAAGTCAATCTCTCATCTCAAGAGAAACCATCCTTAACTACATTGAACTTTTTTTTTTAAAAAAATATATACACATCAACAAAACCTGAAATGCACTCAATCTAATAAAACAATATCCCTATAAAAAGAAACTTTCAATAAAGCCTAATTTAACATTCTTTTTACATTTGTGAATTGTATCTTCACCCTAAATTAAAGGGTGTGTTTTTTAAGCAAAACAGAACAATAGCACAGCCATAAAACAAGGCAGGCACTGGTACATGAGAGAACAAAGGCAATTGGTAGCTAAACAATTTCTCAACATATTATCGCCATTATTTCTATTTCTAAAATTTACTCACAAAAAAAAATCAGTGTGACCCCTTGTGAAAAGGATGGACACACCTGCCTGAACTAAGGACTAGAAAATAACAACAATTCCTGACACGGACCTTTATTTATCAACCACATGTTTAAAATAAGGATTCAAAAGTTTAAATGGTTGGAGATGCAGGACATGCTTAAATTTCAAACTTTCTATAATACAAGAATATAGGAATTATTAACTTTTTTTTGTCTTTGAATAAAGTTTCCCCCCTTGAATTTCCACAGTTTAAGACATATGATATACAAAAAAACTTGTATTGGGGAAATAAAATGAAGGCATTGTACAAAAGCCATTATATCTTTTCCCACATACATATGCACATAAAAATAATACAGGGAAATATTACTTTTTAGAACTTCTTAATTTTTTTAAAATCTATCCTGCAAGCTTTCAAGCAAAATCTGTAGAATATGTTGGTTAAAGGCATGACTAAAGTTTCCATTGAACAACAGAGACATTTCATTTGTCCTTCAAGAACAAAATTATGTCCTTCCCATGTAACCAATAATAAAAAACCCCCAAAACAACAGACTCACTTCATAGGATTAGTGTTACTGTACCTGCTGCATTTAGCAGAGTTACTGAAGGTCAGCTAGGGAACTGCAAATGCCTATGAGCAAAATAGCTGCCCCTCTAAAGAGTGAACCTGGAACCGTCCAACAGGAGAGGAGGCAAGCCAGGGATCCAGCCAGTCAATGAAGGGTGCAAAACTGCAAGCAGGTGATTTACCCGCTAAAACAGCTGCACTTACGATCCATGAAGTAAAAGCAATTCTTTATTGGCAAAAAGCGGATAAAATGTACACACCTAAACCTCAGGAGGGGGACTCCGTCTCTGACATGTTTTGCGCTTTTACAAGCGCTTAATCATAGATAGGTGAGCCCAGGTGAGAACACTATTTCAAATGTGTGTGGGCCAATCGCATAGCGAGAAGCATGGAACCAATCGATATGAATATATACGAATAATGCATATACGCTAAATGCCGATAAACCCTAAACAGCACATAATATGATACAAAGTAAAACAAAATGTACAAAATGCCTAGCACTCTCTTACTAGCAAAAGGTGCTCTAATTGTTTTATTTTTTTCCCCCTTACATTTGATTATGATGGTTTGGAAGACACTACCCTATGTGCCACCATACTTTTTTGTTTATGTTTTTACAAGCAATATTAGCTTATCTAATGTTTGTTCTGCAGAATCAGGATGATTCCAAAGGGATTCAAGCCAAATGTTGAGGTCATACTAGACATAAATGCAGTGGAAATAAATGGAACTTTATTTAGCCTTCAAAAAGGTGGTCTGTCTAGCCATAGGATCCTTGAAGGAAAACATTTTTTCAAAGAAATAGTGTAACAACTCTATTTGGGAAAACAGTTGTATGCTTTTCAGGAATATCCTTCCAGAGTTCCAATGAAGGCTCTGAAAATGGATATAAAAGATCCTCATTTAATACAGAATTAAAATGTTTGATGATTCATGATGAAGTGCAAGATCATGGACCTTCCCACTTAAAGGGCCATTATAGCCAAAAAAAATATGACATGCTCTAACAGATTAAAGATTATTGACCCTAGACTATAGTGTGTTTAACCCACGCAAAAGGGGTTAAACACACAGTAGAAATACTACTCAAGATTCACAGAGCACCGCTGGTTTTGAGAAGAAAATATCACTGATTCAATCAGCAGCACTAGTCACGCAACTCAGACATGGAGCAAACACTGTAGTTTGAATCAGCAGTGTTTTCCACTCAGGACCAGAAGTGCTCTGCTAGTCTTGAGCGGTATTTCTATTGAACAGTATTTAAGGTCGATAGTCTTAAAATTACATGCTCTGGCGGATTAGTGAATGCTATTTTTTTTTCTCACTATAATACCATATAACACTCAAAATATTAGATTCACAATCCACCCAGAAATAGCTTACAAATGAAAAGCAACTACAAAAGCTGGACATGGATCAAACACTTTGTACTCTCTGTAAGTACAATTAGCCTTGCCATAACGTCATACTTGCTTGAGTAGGGAAATATTTATTTTCAGACTACCATAAAGGCCACTTTTACATAGAACAGAAACAGCTCCACTAGTAAAACATGGTGGTACAACCTCAACACTATCTTTCAACATCCCATGCAAGGAACGTGGAGACATGGAGGTATAATGGAAAAGAAGAATGGCCATGGCAAAACTCTAGGAATAACCTTGTATGTTCTCAGGTCTGCATGACTGGGCCTAAATTGTCCAGTGGTCAGGGTACCTGGAGGAATTTACTCTTAGTACATCACTCAAATACATTAGTTAGGACATTTAAAGGTTCATGAACAGCAAATTTGTTTTCATGATTTAGACTGAACATTCCATTTTAAACAACTTTCTAATTTACTTCTATTCTTTGATGCAAAGCATATCTAGATAGGCTCAGTGGCTGCTGATTGGTGGCTGCACATAGATGCCTTGTGTGATTGACTCACTCATGTGCAATGCTATTTCTTCAGCAAAGAATATCTAAAGAATAAAGCAAATTAGATAATAAAAATAATTTGAAATGTTGTTTATAATTGTATTCTCTATCTGAATCATACATGAAAAAAATGTGGTGTTTAATATCCCTTTAAACAAAAATCCAAAAAATAAAACAAATATTTACAAAGTTGAAATTTCACAATGAGAATAATAGATCTCAAGGTTAGCATGAGAATAATAAAATATTTTTTTACGTTCACAGTAACAGATCATTAAGAATAAAAAAAACAGACAGTGCACACCTCCCTGAACATACAGCCACAGTTTGTGTATAATTTTTTGTTATACAATACTCACAATATGGTTATTTAAAGAGTTCACCTTTATGAACATAGAGAAAGTGGTCACATTTTGCACTTACACCCTTCTGAACATGCAAAAACATCTGACACCTTCCTTAACATACAAACCAAAATAACATCCTGCGCTTAACATACAGACAGAACTTACTACTATGGACACAAACAGCGCATGCTCTCTTGGATAACATGCAGACAATAGGTCAAAAGAAACCATTCATACTTTTTGTAATATAGAGACAATGTTTACTATTTTCTGGACATAAAAACAACACCCAAACTTTCCTAGTCACACAGAAACACCACTCATGCCCTCCTGAATATACAGACAGCACAAATACGCATATGCTCCTGGACACACAGACACAGAACGCATATGCTCCTGGACACACAGACACAGAACGCATATGCTCCTGGACACACAGACACAGAACGCATATGCTCCTGGACACACAGACACAGAACGTATATGCTCCTGGACACACAGACACATAACGCATATGCTCCGCCTCCTGGACATACAGACACAAAACGCATATGCTCCTGGACACACAGACACATAACGCATATGCTCCGCCTCCTGGACATACAGACACAAAACGCATATGCTCCTGGACATACAGACACAGAACACATATGCTCTGCCTCCTGGACATACAGACACAGAACGCATATGCACCTGGACATACAGACACAGAACGCATATGCACCTGGACACACAGACACAGAACGCATATGCTCCTGGACATACAGACACAGAACGCATATGCTCCTGGACATACAGACACAGAACACATATGCTCCTGGACATACAGACACAGAACGCATATGCTCCTGGACACACAGACACAGAACACATATGCTCCTGGACACACAGACACAGAACGCATATGCTCCGCCTCCTGGACATACAGATACAGAACGCATATGCTCCTGGACACACAGACACAGAACGCATATGCTCCGCCTCCTGGACATACAGACACAGAACGCATATGCTCCTGGACATACAGACACAGAACACATATGCTCCTGGACATACACACACAGAACGCATATGCTCCTGGACACACAGACACAGAACGCATATGCTCCTAGACATACAGACACAGAACGCATATGCTCCTGGACACACAGACACAGAACGCATATGCTCCTGGACATACAGACACAGAACGCATATGCTCCTGGACACACAGACACAGAACGCATATGCTCCTGGACACACAGACACAGAACACATATGCTCCTGGACATACAGACACAGAACGCATATGGTCCTGGACACACAGACACAGAACGCATATGGTCCTGGACACACAGACACAGAACGCATATGCTCCGCCTCCTGGACATACAGACACAGAACGCATATGCTCCTGGACATACAGACACAGAACGCATATGGTCCTGGACATACAGACACAGAACGCATATGGTCCTGGAACTACAGACACAGAACGCATATGCTCCGCCTCCTGGACATACAGACACAGAACGCATATGGTCCTGGAAACACAGACACAGAACGCATATGGTCCTGGACACACAGACACAGAACGCATATGCTCCTGGACACACAGACACAGAACGCATATGCTCCTGGACACACAGACACAGAACGCATATGCTCCGCCTCCTGGACATACAGACACAGAACGCATATGGTCCTGGAAACACAGACACAGAACGCATATGGTCCTGGACACACAGACACAGAACGCATATGCTCCTGGACACACAGACACAGAACGCATATGCTCCTGGACACACAGACACAGAACGCATATGCTCCGCCTCCTGGACATACAGACACAGAACGCATATGGTCCTGGAAACACAGACACAGAACGCATATGGTCCTGGACACACAGACACAGAACGCATATGCTCCTGGACACACAGACACAGAACGCATATGCTCCTGGAAACACAGACACAGAACGCATATGGTCCTGGACATACAGACACAGAACGCATATGCTCCTGGACACACAGACACAGAACGCATATGCTCCTGGACACACAGACACAGAACGCATATGCTCCTGGACACACAGACACAGAACGCATATGCTCCTGGACACACAGACACAGAACGCATATGGTCCTGGACACACAGACACAGAACGCATATGCTCCTGGACACACAGACACAGAACGCATATGCTCCTGGACACACAGACACAGAACGCATATGCTCCTGGACACACAGACACAGAACGCATATGCTCCTGGACATACAGACACAGAACGCATATGCTCCTGGACACACAGACACAGAACACATATGCTCCTGTACATACAGACACAGAACGCATATGGTCCTGGACACACAGACACAGAACGCATATGCTCCGCCTCCTGGACATACAGACACAGAACGCATATGCTCCTGGACATACAGACACAGAACGCATATGGTCCTGGACACACAGACACAGAACGCATATGCTCCGCCTCCTGGACATACAGACACAGAACACATATGCTCCGCCTCCTGGACATACAGACACAGAACACATATGGTCCTGGACACACAGACACAGAACACATATGCTCCTGGACATACAGACACAGAACGCATATGCTCCTGGACACACAGACACAGAACACATATGCTCCTGGACATACAGACACAGAACGCATATGCTCCTGGACACACAGACACAGAACGCATATGCTCCTGGACATACAGACACAGAACGCATATGCTTTGCCTCCTGGACATACAGATACAGAACGCATATGCTCCTGGACATACAGACACAGAACACATATGCTCCTGGACATACAGACACAGAACGCATATGCTTTGCCTCCTGGACATACAGATACAGAACGCATATGCTCCTAGACACACAGACACAGAACACATATGCACCTGGACATACAGACACAGAACGCATATGCTCCTGGAAACACAGACACAGAACGCATATGCTCCGCCTCCTGGACATACAGACACAGAACGCATATGCTCCGCCTCCTGGACATACAGACACAGAACGCATATGGTCCTGGACACCCAGACACAGAATGCATATGGTCCTGGACATACAGACACAGAACGCATATGGTCCTGGATATACAGACACAGAACGCATATGGTCCTGGACATACAGACACAGAACGCATATGGTCCTGGACATACAGACACAGAACGCATATGCTCCTGGACATAAAGACACAGAACGCATATGCTCCTGGACATACAGACACAGAACACATATGCTCCTGGACATACAGACACAGAATGCATATGCTCCTGGACATACAGACACAGAATGCATATGCTCCTGGACATACAGACACAGAACACATATGCTCCTGGATATACAGACACAGAACACATATGCTCCTGGATATACAGACACAGAACACATATGCTCCTGGACATACAGACACAGAACGCATATGCTCCTGGACATACAGACACAGAACGCATATGGTCCAGGACACACAGACACAGAACACATATGCTCCTGGACATACAGACACAGAACGCATATGGTCCTGGACATACAGACACAGAACGCATATGGTCCTGGACATACAGACACAGAACGCATATGCTCCTGGACATAAAGACACAGAACGCATATGCTCCTGGACATACAGACACAGAACACATATGCTCCTGGACATACAGACACAGAATGCATATGCTCCTGGACATACAGACACAGAACACATATGCTCCTGGATATACAGACACAGAACACATATGCTCCTGGACATACAGACACAGAACGCATATGGTCCAGGACACACAGACACAGAACACATATGCTCCTGGACATACAGACACAGAAAACATATGGTCCAGCACACACAGACTATGCTAAAACAATTCTGTACTGCAAAAATGTTTTCAACATATTCACGGTGCTCATTCTCTCCTAGATACACAGAGAAAAGCACATTATCTCTAGGGCTGACAGACAACCCTAACACCCCATTATGAATCACAGATATACTGTATGAAACTAAAAGCTTTTACATAAAGAACTTAATGACAGACAAATGAAGGCTCCTTGGGGACATGTGTATTTCAGGTAAGCATGCTGTGCCATGACACAGGAATTACATGCACCAATGACAAATTCCAGGGAAGTTATTACATTTATTTGTAAGCATTCCAGGTAGTGAGAGAGTTAATAGGGATGGAGGGTAAAGCTGAAAATCTTAAATAAATAAAACTCCAATCTTTTATGAAATAAAACCCAGCACACAATGTGCCCCCCAATCTCAATTCAGCAAGTCAATTTGTGACCTCTGACCTTTATGACCTTTAACAAACGGCAGCCTGAGCATGCAAATGGCGTCCGCCATAAGAACAGCGGGGGAGAGGCGGGGGGAGGGCAGCAGTGCTTGGAAACGAGAGACACGCTGGTGAGGGGGGGGGGGGTGAGAAGAAAACAAAAAACAAATTAAAAAGCTGTTACTTAAATGTCACAGAGCACAATTGTATTTGGCTACAGATCATTACACCTGATACAAACACATTACAGACGTACGCATAACACACACATATATAAAAAAAATTATATATAAATATATATACACATGATGAAGTGGTAATGACCGGGGAGATGGTCCCTCTGCCAATGTGGAACAAGAAAAAGTATGCTTTTACCCTTAATGATTTAACTGTTTCATTCACAGGACTTGGCTTGGATACTGTTTGCATAGTACTCCTAAGGTGCTGGGCTTCTATTAGTAGAGTTAATACAATTCTCCTTGAAATGCAGTTTAAAGCGCACAGCAGGCTGTGGGCATCTGCTGCATACAGTGATGCTGAGAACCACTAAAATCTTCTAATTATAGCTAATATAGCAAGACCTAGCCTCATACAGCTTACAGGACAGAACAAAAAAACTCTCAAAGCCAGAGTAAATTACAAAAAGAGAAACCACTGCTGCCAACCAACAGTGTACACCATGCTCATATTTGTGTACTAGAGCTCAGAATCCTTAAACAGTGTTGAATGCACTTTTAATACTGTACTGGAAAGCGTACGTGCGTGTGAGACTTCATAATTATATAGCGACACGTGCTAATATGTGTGCACAGATGATATATCTATATCTATCTATCGTGCACACACATAAAAATGCATCAGTATATATAATTACTTATTAATGTGTTTAAATATTCTACAATATACATAGTACATACAGAATGTTTATATATTGTGAATATTCCCATTAATTTATGGCACAGCATGTATGTATATGCATAGTGTGGTATGCTTAAAGGAATATAGATACTCTACATCAACATATACTGCAGAAAGTCCATGTTGTATTGCTATTTTTCCAAATATAAAGTACTGCCCTATTGCATTTGATTTACTATTTAATGTTGGTGCCTTAAAGGGACATTAGCTCAAAATACAAATGACACAAATGTATTTCAGATTTTGATTAATTAGCAGCACATTTGTATGATCAAAACGGCTTCTAGTAAAATGTATAATTATCTCTATAGCTTTTACGGTGTGCATAGCATATGTACATATGTCCCATACACCTGCAATGAATCACTGCTACTCCCCAGAGAGCATACATTAAGTTTCTGCCATAAATGCTACTGCTGGTGTTAACACTAGCATGTAGTGAGCAAAAATGTCTCACTGAGGATGTCACCTATGTTTGTTTTTTTGGAAAGTGGAAGTTCAAAAAGATGTTTTGGTATATGAAGTGTTAAGGCCTTAAGGCCAAGGTTTAAAATACCTTATTCACAGCCAGACAGAACAAACCCAAACCAAAGACATATCAATTTAATAAAAAATGCAAATCATGAGGCATTTCTGTGCATGTAATGACATTTAATCATGACATTTAGAGTGTGGCGACATTTTGATGGGCTACATAACTGCACAAGGATTTTTATACTGCAGTATTGGTACTCTGCATAATTATATAGTGCAGCATTCTCATAATATATATTACTATGCACCATTATATAGTCCAGCCTACAGATCAGGAATGGAAGACCTACCTCCACACTGCTTGGTATCAGTTGCTTCAATTGTAGTGTTAAATTATTTATCTATTAATTTAATGCTATATATTAGCATTTAATCTTAAATTATTGATATATATTATAGATCTGAACAAAAAGATAATTATGTTTCGTTAATGTCCTTTTAAATTTTAGAAAAGTATCATGGGCAGTCTCAGAACGATTTTCGATCCCTGGTATAAACAATTTGTCTCTTAATATTGGGTGCCACATTCATGTTTATGGATCATCATCATATAGCTTTACATTCTTATATCCTTATTAGATGCTCCTTCTGACTAGTATTTATGTAGCTACTATCTTGACTGCTATATAATGAAGCGTAAATGGTGTCCAAACTATTCATTAAAAAATCCAAATTGGATTTGTTTTTAACCCCAGGCTATAAACTAATGTTACAAATTCACAAAACCATGCCCCTACATAATTAAACTAGATAAGCAATGCTTTGTTGAGACATATTGGTATGAGTGCCACAATCCTACATATATAGACAGGTACAGAGAGAGTAGACATTGGGTCATAACAATAACTATGCAGAGGGGCACATCCTGTCCAAATTTGTCAAATTAATTTATGAGCTGCATGAAGGATTCATGTGGTTGGATAATGTGTATGTTACTTATGTGGAAATATGTAGGAATAATGTGAAATGCCACATTACTATGTTCTATGCAACAGTAGTTCCAGTGAAAAAGACGTAAAACATATTGGGCCAAATTACAAGTGCTACTGAGCATGTGCAAAAGTGCACAGTGTATATGTATATGCATCAGTGTTCTCCATAAGAAAGTTTGCCAGACGGGTGCCATTATGAAAGAGCCGGGTGGGGGTAGCGTAATATTATAGCATTTTCTGTCATTTATAAAAGTTACTTAAGCTATCCAAAGCACAAATTAATTGCATAATTTAACAAACTGATTACATGATAATTAAACAACAAACATTTAAAAATTTAATATTAACTATTGTTATCTTAATATTGGCTTAAATTTTAGCTGGGTGGTCAGTAAAATCACCCGGGTGGTCAGTAAAATCACCCGGGTGGTGTACCCTCTAAAAATGCCCTGGGGAGAACGTCATGCATTGTGTGATTGGCTAAGGGCTAAGGGAGGAGGGAAAATTGGATTAACTTTGAAATTTGATCGAAAGTATTCTACTGCTCATCTTAAATTCAAAATGTGCATTTGGCAATTATTCAAATCTTCTGTATTTTGTAGTCCTTTAAGGTGGACACTCTAGTTTTTATGCCTGGAAGTTTTGTAAATATACCAGACGTAGCCCCAAATCCACATTTATATCAAGATCCTATTGACAGTATTTATTCTACAGAATATATAGAGGATTAAACAGTGAGCCAGTGATGTGCTAGTTGAAAAAACTGCCGTGCAGAAGAGGGTGGATTCACACACAAGGAAGGTAAGTATAGTATTTGCTGCAAAATTGCCAATTTATTAAAAAAAAATCAAACAAAAGGCTATCCCTTATGTTACATAATTCTGCATATAGTGCAGAATTATGTCACATTACCCAACGTTTACTGTCCTTTTAAGTATCCAGAGTAGGTCCAAGTGCCACATCTAAGAAACTGCAACAGAGATAGAAAAGTCGCCAGATGACGAATGATGGTGGTTTGTGGGCTGAATTTTTTTTTATGCTAAATCATGGTGCCTTTTTTTTCAAAAAAGTCATGTGTGTAACTAAAAACAACAACTTTTACTAAATATTAGCAGGCATCACTACTGGTGGTGGAAATTGGAATCCAAAAAAAAAATCGAGTTTTAACAATATAAAAATATGGATGCTAATGAGAAAAAAAACATTGTGATCATCATAATTTACAATAATTCAGCATTTTATTCATCAAAAACAATAAAGACAAAATAAAAACACACAGATGGATAACAATGTCAAATAACGTTTGCATACTTAAAGGGGTTGTCTAAAACAAAATATCCTAGTAGCAAAACACTACTAAAATCATCACTGTCCTTATAAAATATGTGTTCTGGTGGGGTTAAACATTGAACAATGTAAAAACCCAGGTGCAGCTTCTGCATAGAGACCATTCTTGAATTGATGTGTTAGTTTATAAGATGGACAAGGACACATACAAATTAATGTCCATTGGTGTAGAAGCAGCATAATAAAGTTAGCAAGTAGAATCAAATACAAAATGGGCAAATTATTCCAAAAATGTGTTAAAAAATAAACCAAAACAAAACATTGTTGAAGATGTTTCATTGTTGTTGGGTCTATCTTTTTACAACTAGTGTTTATTATAAATGAAAATTGTTAGAGACAGTAAAGTCCAAAATAAACTTTCATGATTCAGATAGGGCATGTCATTTTAAACAACTTTCCAATTTACTTTTATCACCAATTTTGCTTTCTTCTCTTGGTATTTTTAGTTGAAAGCTAAACCTAGGAGGTTCATTTGCTAATTTCTTAGACCTTGAAGGCCGCCTCTAATCTGAATGCATTTTGACAGTTTTTCACCACTAGAGGGTGTTAGTTCATGTGTGTCATATAGATAACATTGTGCTTATGAACGTGGAGTTACCTAGGAGTCAGCACAGATTGGCTAAAATGCAAGTGTCAAAAGAACTGAAATAAGGGGGCACTTTGCAGAGGCTTAGATACAAGGTAATCACAGAGGTAAAAAGTGTATTAATATAACTGTGTTGGTTATGCAAAACTAGGGAATGGGTAATTAAGGGATCATCTATCTTTTTTAAACAATAAAAATTCTGGTGTAGACTGTCCCTTTAACACAGGGCTTGAAATATCTTGAGAGACAGAAATATTTGGCTACTAAAATTCTAGGCCTGTCTCTTACCTTTCTAAATTCTTCTATGTAGATCAACTCATACAATTATTTCCTGTCTCTTAAAATGATAAAGGCAGTCTCCTTGTTATTCTGGGTCTCATAAAATCCAAGTAAATATGTCAAGTTCTCTGTTAACACACTGTGTCCTCTTCCCACTTAGTTCACTAGTCTCAAAATAGTTTGGTCTTCTCTCTAAATTCAATAAGGTGTATGGCACACTTTGAACAACCACTGGGAAGGAAATGTGCCCCCCCCCCCCATAGTTCCATAGGAGATCTCTACTAACAAAATAGGAGGATGGAATGAGTTTGACTTCTCAGGTATATAAGTACAGGGTAATGGAATGTGATACAGTCTCAAACAGGGAGAATAAGCCAGATTTTCTTTGCAACTGAAATAAGTGTAGGCAAGTCAGTAAAAATAGTTAGAATAGAATCAACAATATGACATATCTCCCCCTTAGTGCACTAAAGACTACATTTACAACTTTGGCAACATAATGGCCAACCTATGTAAAAGTGAGAGAAAGTCAATATGTGTAAGCAGATTAAAAGGCCAATTTATTAAAGGTCTTGCGGACCTGATCCGACAGTGCGGATCAGGTCCGCAAGACCTCGCTGAATGCGGAGAGAAATACGCTCTCCGTATTCAGCATTGCACCAGCAGCTCTTGTGAGCTGCTGGTGCAATGCCGCCCGCTGCAGACTCGCGGCCAATCGGCCGCCAGCAGGGGGTGTCAATCAGCCCGATCATATTCGATCGGATTGAATTCCGGTGATTCCTGTCCGCCACATCAGAGCAGGCAGACAGGGTTATAGAGCAGCAATCTTTAGACCGCTGCTTCATAACTGCTGTTTCTGGTGAGTCTGAAGACTCGCCAGAAACACGGCCATTCAAGCTCCATTCGGAGCTTGATAGATAGGCCTCAAAGTGTAAAGTTGAAAGTGTATGAGAAAAAAACATAATTTATGTAAGAACTTACTTGATAAATTAATTTCTTTCATATTGGCAAGAGTCCATGAGCTAGTGACGTATGGGATATACATTCCTACCAGGAGGGGCAAAGTTTCCCAAACCTCAAAATGCATATAAATACACCCCTCACCACACCCACAATTCAGTTTAACGAATAGCCAAGAAGTGGGGTGATAAGAAAGGAGCGAAAGCATCAAACAAGGAATTGGAATAATTGTGCTTTATACAAAAAAATCATAACCACCACAAAAAGGGTGGGCCTCATGGACTCTTGCTAATATGAAAGAAATGAATTTATCAGGTAAGTTCTTACATAAATTATGTTTTCTTTCATGTAATTGGCAAGAGTCCATGAGCTAGTGACGTATGGGATAGCAGATACCCAAGATGTGGAACTTCCACGCAAGAGTCACTAGAGAGGGAGGGATTAAATAAAGACAGCCAATTCCGCTGAAAAAATAATGAAAAAAACTGAAATTATAAGCAGAAGAATCAAAGCTGCCTGAAGTACTTTTCTACCAAAAACTGCTTCAGAAGAAGAAAAAAACATAAAAATGGTAGAATTTAGTAAAAGTATGCAAAGAAGACCAAGTTGCTGCTTTGCAAATCTGATCAACAGAAGCTTCATTCTTAAAAGCCCAGGAAGTAGAAACTGAAACTGACTGACTGATGCCAAAGAAATGGCAGAAGCCATCTGACCTTTCCTAGAACCAGAAAAGACAACAAATAGACTAGAAGTCTTCCTGAAATCTTTAGTAGCTTCAACATAATAAATAATAAAGTTCTAACTACATCCAAAGAATGTAAATATCTCTCCAGAGAATTCTTAGGATTAGGACACAAAGAAGGAATAACAATTTCTCTACTAATGTTGTTAGAATTCACAACTTTAGGTAAAAAATTAAATGATGTCCGCAACACCGCCTTATCCTGATGAAAAATCAGAAAAGGAGATTCACAAGAAAGAGCAGATAACTCAGAAACTCTTCTAGCAGAAGAGATGGCCAAAAGGAATAAAACTTTCCAAGAAAGTAATTTCATATCCAGAGAATGCATAGGCTCAAACGGAGGAGCCTGTAAAGCCCTCAGAACCAAATTAAGACTCCAAGGAGGAGAAATTGACTTAATGACAGGCTTAATATGAACCAAAGCCTGTACAAAACAATGAATATCAGGATGATTAGCAATCTTTCTGTGAAAAAGTACAGAAAGAGCAGAGATTTGTCCTTTCAAGGAACTTGCAGACAAACCTTTTTCCAAACCATCCTGAAGAAACTGTAAAATTCTAGGAATTCTAAAAGAATGCCAAGAGAATTTATGAGAAGAACACCAAAAAATGTAAGTCTTCCAAACTCGGTAAAAGATCTTTCTAGACATAGATTTCGAGCCTGTAACATAGTATTAATCACTGAATCAGAGAAACCTCTATGACTAAGTATTAAGCGTTCAATCTCAATACCTTCAAATTTAATGATTTGAGATCCTGATGGAAAAATGGGCCTTGAGACAGAAGGTCTGGCCTTAACGGAAGTGTCCAAGGTTGGCAACTGGCCATCCGAACGAGATCCGCATACCAAAACCTGTGTGGCCATGCTGGAGCTACCAGCAGTACAAACGAACGCTCCATTAGGATTTTGGAAATCACTTTTAGAAGAAGAACTAGAGGCGGAAAGATATAAACTGGTTGATAATTCCAAGGAAGTGACAACGCGTCCACCGCTTCCGCCTGAGGATCCCTGGATCTGGACAGATACCTGGGAAGTTTCTTGTTTAGATGAGAAGCCATCAGATCTATTTCTGGAAGTCCCAAGATTTGAACAATCTGAAGAAATACCTCTGGGTGAAGAGACCATTTGCCCAGATGTAACGTCTGGCGACTGAGATAATCCGCTTTCCAATTGTCTATACCTGGGATGTGAACCGCAGAAATTAGACAGGAGCTGGATTACGCCCATATAAGTATCCGAGATACTTCTTTCATAGCCTGAGGACTGTGAGTCCCCCTTGATGATTGACATGTGCCACGGTTGTGACATTGTCTGTCTAAAACTAAAAAATAAACGATTCTCTCTTCAGAAGAGGCCAGAACTGAAGAGCTCTGAAAATCGCACGGAGTTCCAAAATGTTGATGGTAATCTTGCCTCCTGAGATTCCCAAACCCCCTGCGCTGTCAGAGATCCCCATACAGCTCCCCAACCTGAAAGACTAGCATCTGTTGGTTGGACGAACAAAAGAAGCCCCTTGAATTAAACGATGGTGATCCAACCACCAAGTCAGAGAAGATCGAACATTGGGATTTAAGGTTATTAATTGTGATATCTTTGTATAATCCCTGCACCATTGGTTCAGCATACAAAGCAAAAGGGATCACGTCCGATGCAGCAGTCATGAGACCTAGAATTTCTATGCACAAAGCTACCAAAGGGAATGATTGAGACTGAAGGTTTCGACAAGCCTAAACCAATTTCAGGCGTCTCTTTTCTGTTAGAGACAAAGTCATGGACACTGAATCTATTTGGAAACCCAAAAAGGTTACCCTTGTCTGAGGAATCAAGGAACTCTTTGGTAAATTGATCCTCCAACCATGTCTTTGAAGAAAAAACACAAGTTGATTCGTATGAGATTCTGCAGAATGTAAAGACTGAGCAAGTACCAAGATATCGTCCAAATAAGGAAATACCGCAATACCCTGTTCTCTGATTACAGAGAGAAGAGAACCGAGAACCTTTGAAAAGATCCTTGGAGTTGTTGCTAGGCCAAACGGAAGAGCAACAAACTGGTAATGCTTGTCTAGAAAAGAGAACCTCAGAAACTGAAAGTGATCTGGATGGATAGGAATATGAAGATATGCATCCTGTAAGTCTATTGTAGACATATAATGCCCTTGCTGAACAAAAGGCAGAAAAGTCCTTATAGTCACCATTTTGAATGTTGGTATCCTTACATAACGATTCAATATTTTTAGATCCAGTACTGGTCTGAAGGAATTCTCCTTCTTTGGTACAATGAACAGATTTGAGTAAAACCCCAGACCCCGTTCCAGAACTGGAACTGGCACAATTACCCCAGCCAACTCTAGGTCTGAAACACATTTCAGAAACGCCTGAGCCTTTACTGGGTTTACTGGAATACGTGAGAGAAAAAATCTTCTCACAGGCGGTCTTACCTTGAAACCTATTCTGTACCCTTGTGAAACAGAGTTCTGAATCCAAAGACTTTGAATCGAATTTATCCAAACATCTTTGAAAAATCGTAACCTGCCCCCTACCAGCTGTGCTGGAATGAGGGCCGCACCTTCATGCGGATTTGGGAGCTGGGTTTGACTTTCTAAAAGGCTTGGATTTATTCCAGACTGGAGAAGGTTTCCAAACGGAAACTGTTCCTTTAGGGGAAGGGTCAGGCCTTTGTTCCTTATTCTGACGAAAGGAACGAAAACGATTAGCAGCCCTACATTTACCTTTAGAATTTTTGTCCTGAGGCTAAAAGGCTCCCTTCCCCCCCGGTAACAGTTGAAATTATTGAATCCAACTGCAAACCAAATAATGTATTACCTTGGAAAGAAAGAGAAAGCAACGTTGACTTAGAAGTCATATCTGCATTCCAAGACTTAAGCCATAAAGCTCTTCTAGCTAAAATAGCTAAAGACATATACCTGACATCAATTCTAATGATATCAAAAATGGCATCACAAATAAAGTTATTAGCATGTTGAAGAAGTTTAACAATGCTATAAGCATTATGGTCTGACACTTGTTGCGCTAAAGCCTGCAACCAGAAGGTGGAAGCTTCAGCAACATCAGTCATAGAAATAGCAGGTCTTAGAAGATTACCTGAACATAAATAAGCCTTCCTTAGAAAGGATTCAAGCTTCCTATCTAAAGGATCCTTAAAAGAAGTACTATCTGCCGTAGGAATAGTAGTACGTTTAGCAAGAGTAGAGATAGCCCCATCAACTTTGGGGATTTTTTCCCAAAACTCTAATCTATCAGATGGCAAAGGGTACAATTTCTTAAACCTTGGAGAAGGAGTAAATGAAGTACCCAGACTATTCCATTCCCTAGAAATTACTTCTGAAATAGCATCAGGAACTAGAAAAACTTCTGGAATAACTACATGAGGTTTAAAAACTGAATTTAAACACTTATTAGTTTTAGTATCAAGAGGACTAGACTCCTCCATATCTAAT
The DNA here is from genome assembly GCF_027579735.1 of Bombina bombina. Classification (NCBI taxonomy): domain Eukaryota; kingdom Metazoa; phylum Chordata; class Amphibia; order Anura; family Bombinatoridae; genus Bombina; species Bombina bombina. Next base: position 587,024,065 of record NC_069499.1, read on the forward strand.
GCAATCAACACTTCTTTAAGTAAAGAACGAATAAACTCCTTCTTAAACAAATATGAAGATTTATCAGTGTCAATATCTGAGACAGAATCTTCTGAACCAGATAGATCCTCATCAGAAATAGATAAGTCAGAATGATGGCGGTCATTTAAAAATTCATCTGAAATATGAGAAGTTTTAAAAGACCTCTTACGTTTACTAGAAGGAGGAATAACAGACAGAGCCTTCCGAATAGAATTAGAAACAAATTCCCTTACATTAACAGGAACATCCTGAACATTAGATGTTGAAGGAACAACAACAGGTAATGGATTATTACTAATGGAAATATTATCTGCGTTTGATAGTTTATTATGACAACTTACACAAACTACAGCCGGAGGAACAGTTACCAAAAGTTTACAACAAATGCACTTAGCTTTGGTAGAACTGACATCAGGCAGCGTCTTTCCAGAAGTAGATTCTGATCCAGGGTCAGGTAGTGACATCTTGCAATATGTAATAGAAAAAACAACATATAAAGCAAAATTATCAAATTCCTTAAATGACAGTTTCAGGAAAGGGAAAAAATGAAAAACAAAACAAGCCTCTAGGAACCAGAAGCAACTAAAAAGTGAGACTGATATAATGTGAAAAAAAACTGGCGCCAAGTATGACGCCCACATTTTTGGCGCCAAGTATAACGCCCACATTTTTTGGCGCCAAGAATGATGCCCATATTTTTTGGCGCCAAAAACGTCCGCAACACACATACTTCAAAAATGACGCAACCACGTGAAAACTTCCGGCGTCAACTATGACGCCCGGAAATGACGAATTTTTGCGCCAAAAAAGTCTCGCGCCAAGAATGACGCAATAAATTTAAGCATTTTCTGCACCCGCGAGCCCAACAGCCCGCAATTTAGAAAAAAAGTCAATTGAAAATGTTTAAGGTAAGAAAAAAATAAATTCATATGCATTTTCCCAAAAAAATGAAACTGACAGTCTGAAAGAAGGAATACTGATTATCCTGAATCATGGCAAATATAAGTTTAATACATATATTTAGAACTTTACATATAAAGTGCCCAACCATAGCTTAGAGTGTCATAAATAGAAATAAGACTTACTTACCCTAAGACACTCATCTACATATAGTAGATAGCCAAACCAGTACTGAAACTAGAATCAGTAGAGGTAATGGTAAATAAGAGTATATCGTCGATCTGAAAAGGGAGGTAGTTGAAGAAATCTCTACGACCGATAACAGAGAACCTATGAAATAGATCCCCTAGAGGAAGACCATGGTATTCAAATAGGCAATACTCTCTTCACATCCCTCTGACATTGACTGCACTCTGAGAGGAAAACCGGGCTTCAGCCTGCTGCGAAGCGCATATCAACCTAGAAATCTAGCACAAACTTACTTCACCACCTCCATGGGAGGCAAAGTTTGTAAAACTGAATTGTGGGTGTGGTGAGGGGTGTATTTATAGGCATTTTGAGGTGTGGGAAACTTTGCCCCTCCTGGTAGGAATGTATATCCCATACGTCACTAGCTCATGGACTCTTGCCAATTACATGAAAGAAAAGCAATTGGGAAAGATTTTCAAAGGGACAGATTTGGGAAATGAGAAAGTGGTGCTTAAAAGATGTGTAGTAAGGGGAGGGGTTTCTGAGGAGTTAAAAACTCAAAAAAAGGTTTAAGGAATAAGACGGGTGTGAGAGACGGATTAGGATTTAGAAAGTAAGAGCAATGTTTTGTGAGATGAGGGGAACATGATCTAAAAAGTGAGAAGTGATAGAACAAAGAAGATGAAGAAAAAGGAGTTCTCTGGTGAAAGGAGGGATGATTTAGGAAAGTGTGAGGAAGTTTGTTGGTGTGTCGGGAAACTAATTTAGGAAGGGAAATTACAGGAATAAATATGGTATGTGAGAAGGAAAAAGGTTATGAAAGTGATAATAACGGATTCGCCCCTTAAGGAAAAGAGTTTTTTTACAGTGATGAATTGTGAGAGGGAAGATGAAAATCAGGAGGGAAGCGTTTGGGAAATGAGTGATGAACCTGGAAAGTGATAGGGAGGACACTGGTAAGAGACAGATTTTGGAACTGAGTAGGATGGTTTTGGGAAATGAGAGGGATGAATAAATAAATAAAAAAAAAAAAGGATTTTGGAAGTGAGGAGGGGATGTGGGAAATTGGCGGGTATAAGAAGTGAGAAGGGATTCAAGATGTGTGAGGTATGTGTTTGAGGAGGGAGGAGAGTTTAATTTGTGAATAGGGTTTGGGGAGAGAGTAATAGGGGTGTTTGGGGAAAAAGAGGAACTCACTCTTATTATTTAGTGAGAGGTAAGGCTTTGGAGACCAATTTACGGGAAACAAGTTTTGGGGATTGAGAAGGGAGGTTTTTTAAAATTAGTAAGATTTGAGAAGCAAAAAAATAAATAAAAAATAATATATATATATATAGAAAATTAGAGGGTTTGGTCTGAGGTGTAAAGGGAATGAAAGGATAAATCTAGGAATTATGGCAAATGAATTTTGGAAAGGAAAGGGAGGGATTTGGAAAAACACTCTGTACTCCTCTTCTTCGTGGGAAAGTACTCATGTCCTAAAACACAAATGCGCACACACATGCACGCACTAAAGGCTGATTTTATAGACAAAAACCTCCTACAGAAGTATATACATTATCAAACTAATACAGACACTGTCATCATCAGTATACAGTCCTCCATGTGTATCATGAGGTTATATAGATTCTCACCATTGCTATACAGTGCAGTAAGCAGGTATAATATTGCTATACAATGCAACATGTACCATAAAGGGAAAAAAATAACCATCATTGCTTTACATTGAATGATATACATAATACAGGGAAAGCAGATATAATCAGCATTGATATAGAGCGCAGAAGGTACATTATAATGTGCAGAGATACACCACATCACAATACAGTACTGCTTGTTATTATCATGTGCAGATATAACCTGAATCATTTAATGGCACTTCAAATACAGTTTTATATATGAGATCAGCTTCAGATGAAACAAAAATTGGAAATGAGGGAGCTCCAAAGAGGAGAAGCACTGGTTGTGATTTGGGAGTGCACATGCAGGGAACAGCGCATGCAGTGAGTGAGGATTTACGTGTTACCTTCTGTGTTGGCGTGGCTGCTGTAAACATTTCGCAGGCTGCCAACACGGTTTAATTTCCATGCTTTGCGTTTAGCTGCATCCAATCCAGAGAGCAGAAGGGAAGGAGAGAAGAGAAATAAATGGGGAAAAAAAGAAAGGAGATAGCTATGAAGGAGCAAGATGCTAACGTGAGAGGGTGGGACTGGGAAGTTTGGTGCCAGAAGAGGAGAGGAACTAGAAATCAGAGTAAAAAGCATATATTAGGTGAATAAGAAGCGACAAGGGAGAATAATTTGTGACCAAGGAACCAATAAAAAGATCAGCAGGGAGAGAAGGGAGCAAGGAAAAAGGTGAGGTAAGGCAAGACATAGTATATTAGGAATGACACAATGAGTGTAGGGAATTAAGAGGGGGGAGGGGGGTTAAATGCTTGGAAGTAAATAAACTCTATGCTGGGAAACATTATCCAAATAACACAGTTCTCACCAGCATGTAATTGTGCATAGTACCCCAAGACAAGAGTGCATGTGTCAGGCCTATAAGAGAGCAATATGTCTGGCCATGTATGTACCAAACTTGTTTGTATCAGAACCTGAACCAGTGTATGGTGATCCTTATCCTCCAGCTACTGATGAGGTCTTAGCCAACACACAGTCAGATGGCACGTGCCCCTAGATGAGTTATATTGCTCAGAGCTTGTATGGTGCATCGTCTCATTTGCAAAAATGATGATCATGCTAATATGTGTCAGAGGTTGATGCAAAACATAGGATACAACACACAAAAGTGCTTTGTTCTTTGTAAAGACAAGACACGGCTCATTAATACAAAAAGTTGCCTCCCACAGATCACACCAATTGTTAGAACTACTGTAACAACTTACATACAGCGCAATACATAATATATCATCTGCTATGATTTGCAATGCACCAATATGTACAGTGTCTTCATGAAAAACCATTCATGTCAGTAAAATTGACATGATGTAACCCCTGAACGTTAGTGAAGAGAATATCTCATTTCCAACAAAGAAAAAGTTTTCTTCTTTGTAAGTGCAGCCAAGACGCAAAAGAAAATTTTGATGGGTGATTCAAAAGGTAAGTGTAAAAAAGCACTGTAGAGCAATTTTTTTATTCTATACAGGTTTTTTTTTTATTGCTTTCCCTGAATCCACGCCATCTAGAATTGAGCTATGGTAAGCTTATTAACTAGGAATACAAACTGAAAAAAATATGACTTTTTTATTAAAAATAAAACATACTTTTTGCTACTTACACTCACATATATATTAATCACACACACACACACACATATATATATATATATATATATATATATATATATATACAGTATATATATATATATCAATATGTAAACACACATGCATGTATGGTGAATACTGGTTCTATGGCAAAGTGTGCTAGTGAGAGTGTATTTAAGAAGAGGCATAAGTGTGGTGATCTGATGATCTATGTTACTAGTTAAATATGTTAAATATATAGAGGAAGGTAATGTAATTGTGAAATATTATTTTCTTTTGAGCTTGGCTCTCACAGTTGGCAATGGTTCTCCAGATACAGGTGCACACCAACCAAAACCTTATGTGTGTATCATATGCCCCAATAGACTAAAAGTATGATCAATATATATTTATTCATCCTGCTTCAACTTAGGATATTTTAAAGGGATTTTTTATACTAAAATAAGGGATATTTAACTTAAAAAAATAAAATAAAAAACTACAGGCAATCAGGGCCAAATTTATTTCAGTGGGTGTACCATAGTTCTTCCAAAATATGTTTTCACCCCATTTTACACACACACACACACACACACACACACACACACAATATATCTATATATATATGCAGTATATGTTCACAGTATCCCACAAAAATGAGTACACCCCTCAAATTTTTGTAAATATTTTATTATATCTTCATATGACAACACTGAAGAAATGACACTTTGCAACAATGTAAAGTAGTGAGTGTACAGCCTGTATAACAGTGCAAATTTGCTGTCCCCTCAAAATAACTCAACACACAGCCAATGTCTAAACTGTTGGCAAAAAAATTGAGTACACCACTAAGTGGAAATGTTCAAATTGGGCCCAATTAGCCATTATCGCTCTCACAATCTCTCATACTGGTCACTGGAAGTTCAACATGGCACCTCATGGCAAAGAACTGTCTGAGGATCTGAAAAAAAGAATTGTTGCTCTACATAAAGATGGCCTAGTCTATAAGAAGATTGCCAAGACCCTGAAACTGAGCTGCAGCATGGTGGGCAAGACCATACAGCGGTTTCACAGGACAGGTTCCACTCAGAACAGGTCTCGCCATGGTCGACCAAAGAAGTTGAGTGCACGTGCTCAGCATCATATCCAGAGGTTGTCTTTGGGAAATAGATGTATGAGTGCTGCCAGCATTGCTGCAGAGGTTGAAGCGGTGGGGGGTCAGCCTGTCAGTGCTCAGACCATACGCCGCGCATTGCATCAAATTGGTTTGCATGGCTGTCGTCCCAGAAGGAAGCCTCTTTTAAAGATGATGCACAAGAAAGCTCGCAAACAGTTTGTTGAAGACAGGTAGACTAAGAACATAGATTACTGGAACCATGTCCTGTGGTCCGATGAGACCAAGATAAACTTATTTGGTTCAGATGGTGTCAAGCGTGTGTGGGGGCAACCAGGTGAGGAGTACAAACACAAGTGTGTCTTGCCTACAGTCAAGCATGGTGGTGGTAGTGTCATGGTCTGGACCCGCATGAGTGCTGCCGGCACTGGGGAGCTACAGTCCATTGAGGGAACCATGAATACCAACATGTACAGTGACATACTGAAGCAGAGCATGATCCCCTCCCTTCGGAGACTGGGCAACAGGGCAGTATTCCAACATGATAACGACCCCAAACACACCTCCAAGATAACTACTGCCTTGTTAAAGAAGCGGAGGGTAAAGGTGATGGACTGACAAGCATGTCTCCAAACCTAAACCCTATTGAGCATCTGTGCGTCATCCTCAAATTGAAGATGGTGGAGCGCAAGGTCTCTAACATCCACTAGCTCCGTGATGTTGTCACGTGAGTGGAAGAGGACTCCAGTGGCAACCTGTGAAGCTCTGGTGAACTCCATGCCCAAGAGGGTTAAGGCAGTGCTGGAAAATAATGGTGGCCACACAAAATATTGACACTTTGGGCCCAATTTGGACATTTCCACTTAGGGGTGTATCCACTTTTGTTGCCCACAGTTTAGAGGTGAGGATGCTGCAGTCCGATATGACCAAGGTGATCTAAGGCAGAGGTGTCCAGCTCTACCATTATTGCAGGAAAGCAAGAAGTATAATTCAGGGTGCACTGAGGATGAGGTACTACCTTTCTCTTGTGACAGCACCATAGGGGTGGGTTTGTCCCACTTGAGGATCGCTTACTTATATTTTCACGCACTGGAGGTGCGCTTCTTGCAGGTACAGAACTTTCTCTCTTTCTGCATGCATACACACCCAAACACACATACACACACACACATATATATATATATACTCACAGACACACACATCCTTACTTTTTTACAGATGTTTTACAAAACATCCAGCACAATAAGAAGATATAATTTACATATAATTCTATAAAATGCATTATTAACTATATAATAACTGTTCTAATTAATATAACAGGGTGACATACTTAAAAGACATAAAAGTACAAAATAAAAAAATCACTAATGTCACTTTTTCTTACATGTGTGTTTAACTCCAGCTAAAGGGTTAAACCCATAGTTAGAGTTAGTCCCAGAGCAACAATTCACTACTGGACACTAGCTGAATACACCAGGGGGGAGCCAATAAGAAAAATATTTCAGTAGTTACTAATCACCAGTTAGCTCCCTGTAGTGTGCTGCTGCTCCTAAGTCTACCTAGGTATGCTTTTCAACAAATGATACCAAGAAATTAAAGTAAATTAGAAAATCTCTCTTAACTGCACTATCTGAATAATGAAGATGTAATTTTGACTTTTGTGCATTTAACTGCAGTGTAGTAAGAATAAAATAAATGGTTTGTTATAACCAATGAAAATGATGGGTTTAAATTACAAATCACCAAGATGTTCACAATCTTTAGAGGAGATATTGCTACTATTATGCACTTCTGCTCTTCGCATTCAATAAAAAGAAGTTTATGCACCATCTGACTGCTGTTACTAGGGTCTGATTATAAAAAAACATAATTTCTGTAAGAACTTACCTGATAAATTCATTTCTTTCATATTGGCAAGAGTCCCTGAGCTAGTTACTTATGGGATATACAATCCTACCAAGAGGGGCAAAGTTTCCCAAATGCCTATAAATACACCCCTCACCACACCCACAATACAGTTTAACGAATAGCCAAGTAGTGGGGTAATAAAATAAGTAGTAAAAAAGCATAGAAAAAGAGGAACTGGAAAAATAATTGTGCTTTTATACAAAAATTATAACCACCATAAAAAGGGTGGGCCTCATGGACTCTTGCCAATATGAAAGAAATGAATTTATCAGGTAAGTTCTTACATAAATTATGTTTTCTTTCATGTAATTGGCAAGATTCCATGAGCTAGTGATGTATGGGATAGAATTACCCAAGATAAGGAAGACCACAGAAGAGTCACTAGAAAGGGAGGGATAAAATAAAAACAGCCATTTCCGCTGAAAAAATTAAATCCACAAAAAAATAAGTCTCTCTCATAAATTTCACATACATTTCAAGAAAAAAACTTAAATCATAAACAGAAGAATCAAACTGAGACAGCTGCCTGAAGAACTTTTCTACCAAAGACTGCTTCAGAAGAAGCAAACACATCAAAATGGTAAAAAAAAATTAATGTATGCAAAGAAGACCAAGTTGCTGCTTTGCAAATCTGATCAACCGAAGCTTCATTCTTAAAAGCCCAAGAAGTAGCGACTGATCTAGTAGAATGAGCTGTAATTCTCTGAGGCGGAGACTGTCCCGCCTCCAAATAAGCCTTGTGAATCAAAAGGTTTAAGCAAGATGCCAAAGAAATGACAGAGGCTTTCTGACCTTTCCTAGAACCATAAAAAACAACAAATAGACTAGAAGTCTTCCTGAAATCTTTAGTAGCTTCGACATAATATTTCAAAGCTCTTACAACATCCAAAGAATGTAAAAATATTTCAAGAATATCCTTAGGATTAGGACACAAGGAAGGAACAGCAATTTCCCTACTAATGTTGTTAGAAATCACAACCTTAGGACGAATTTAAACAAAGTCAGCAAAACAGCCTTATCCTGATGGAAAATCACAAAAGGAGACTTACAAGAGAGAGCAGACAATTCAGAAACTCTTCTAGCTTAAGAGATAGCCAAAAGAAACAACACTTTCCAAGAAAGTAGTTTAATATCCAAAGAATGCATAGGCTCAAAAGGAGGAGCATGAAAAGCCTTCAAAACCAAATTAAGACTCCAAGGAGGAGAGATTGATTTAATAACAGGTTTGATACGGACCAAAGCCTGAACAAAATAGTGAATATCAGGAAGTTTAGCAATCTTTCTATGAAATAAAACAGAAAGAGCAGAGATTTGTCCCTTCAAAGTACTTGCAGACAAACATTTATCCAAACCATCCTGAAGAAACTGTAAAATTCTAGGAATTCTAAAAGAATGCCAAGAGAATTTATGAGAAAACCACCATGAAATATAGGTTTTCCAAACCCGATAATAAATCTTCCTTGAAACAGACTTACGAGTCTGTAGCATAGTATTAATCACTGAGTCAGAGAAACCTCTATGACTAAGCACTAAGGGTTCAATTTCCATACCTTCAAATTTAGCGATTCAGGATCCTGATGGAAAATGGCCTGTGAGACAGAAGGTCTGGCCTTAAAGGAAGTGGCCAAGGTTGGCAACTGGACATCCGGACAAGATCCACATACCAAAACCTGTGAGGCCATGCTGGTGCTATCAGAAACACATGCAATTATTCCATAATGATCTTAGAGATCACCATTGGAAGAAGAACTAGAGGCGGAAAAATGTAAGCAGGTTGGTAAAACCAAGGAACTGCTAACGCATCCACGATCTCCGCCTGGGTATCCCTGGACCTGGAAAGGTACCTGGTAAGCTTCTTGTTTAGATGGCAAGCCATCAGATCTATTTCAGGAAGACCCCACATCTGTACAATCTGACAAAATACATCTGGATGGAGAGATCACTCCCCTGGATGTAAAGAATGACGACTGAGATAATCCACTTCCCAACTGTCTACACCTGGGATATGAACCGCAGAAATTAGACCAGAGCTAGATTCCACCCAAGACAGTATCCAAGATACTTCTTTCATCGCTAAAGGACTGTGAGTCCCACCCTAAAGATTGACATATGCCACAGTTGTGATATTGTCCGTCTAAAAACAAATGAATGATTATCTCTTTAATAGAGGCCAAGCCTGAAGAGCCCTAATAATAGCACAGAGTTCTAAAATATTGATTGGTAACCTCGCCTCTTGAGGATTCCAAACTCCTTGTGCTGTCAGAGACCCCCAGACAGCTCCCCAACCTGTGAGACTTGCATCTGTTGAAATCACAGTCCAGCAAGGACGAACGAAAGAGGCCCCTTGAATAATCTGATGATGATCCAACCACCAGGACAGAGAGAATTGAATGTTGGGATTTAAGTATATCAATTGTGATATCCGAGTATAATCCCTGCACCATTGATTCAGCATGCAAACCTGCAGAGGTCTCATATGAAAACGAGCAAAGGGTATCACGTCCGATGCTGCAGTCATGAGACCTAAAACTTCCATGCACATAGCGACTGAAGGGAATGATCGAGACTGAAGGTTTCGACAGGCAGAAACAAATTTCATTTGTCGCTTGTCTGTTAAAGACAGTCAAGAAACTCTTTGGTAAATTGATCCTACAACCATGTTTTTGAAGAAACACCTCAAGTTGATTCGTGTGAGATTCTGCTAAATGAAAAGATTGAGCCAGTACCAAGATTTTGTCCAAATAAGGAAACACTGCAATACCCTGCTCTCTGATTACAGATAGAAGGGCACCTGTTGCTAGGCCAAATGGAAGAGCAACAAATTGGTAATGCTTGTCTAGAAAAGAGAATCTCAGAAACCGATAGTGGTCTGGATGAATTGGAATGTGAAGATACGCATCTTGTAAGTCTATTGAGGACATGTAATGACCTTGCTGAACAAAAGGCAGAATAGTCCTTAAAGTCACCATATTGAAAGTTGGGACCCTTACAAATTGATTCAAATCCTTCAGATCCAGAACTGGTTTGAAAGAATTTTCCTTTTTCGGGACAATGAATAGATTTGAATAAAAACCCAGACCCTGTTCTAAAAGTGGAACTGGTACAATTACCTCTGAAAGCTCTAGATCTGAAACACACTTCAGAAAGGCCTGAGCTTTCACAGGATTTGTTAAAACGCGCGAGAGAAAAAATCTTCTCACAGGAGGTCTTATTCCTAAACCTATTCAATACCCCTGAGAGACAATATTCTGAATCCAATGATTCCGAACGGAACCTGCCCAAACGTCTTGAAATAATTTCAATCTGCCCCCCACCAGCAGAACTGGGGGCTGGCTTTGGTTTCTTATAAGGCTTGGATTTATTCCAACTCGAAGATGGCTTCCAATTGGAGCCAGAGTCCTTAAGGTAAGGAGTGGTTTTCTGTTCTCTATTCTGACGAAAGGAAGTTGATTTATCAGTGTCAATGTCTGAAGTAGGATCTTCCGAATCAGAGGTAGATATATCAGTATGTTGTCGGTCATTACAAATTTCATCAGTATTACGAGAAGTTTTAAAAGACCTTTTACGTTTATTTGAAGGTGATATAGCAGCCATAGCCTTCTGTATCGCATCAGCAATATAATCTTTCATATCAACAGGGATATATTGTACTTTAGATGATGAAGGAACAACAGATACTGTACTAGCACTAATAGAAACCTTTTCTGCATGCAAAAGCTTATCATGACAACTGTTACATACTACAGCTGGTGATATAATCTCCACTAGCTTACTGTCAGTGTGACAGGAATCAGACTGAGACGAGAAGTACAAAAATAATCACACCTTTATTAATAGCAAAAAATAATAAAAAGTCCACAAGTCAAATAACAAGCCAGGAATCAAAACCAGAGCTGGTAGTCAGACGAGTCGAGTCAGGAGCCAAAGCGAGTAGTCAGAAGAGCCGGAATCAGGAACAAGCAGAACAGCAGAGTCAGGAACAAGCCAGGTATCAGGAACCAGGAGGGACGTCAGAAAGCCAGGTAATACACAGGAGCTCTCACAAACAGGTCTGAGACAATTCAAGGGCAAAGCATACTGATCAGAGGCCCTTTAAATAATAAGTGATGACATCACAATTCTGAGACTGCATCCTGTCTCACACGAATGATGTACACCAGTCTGGCCATAAAAGGAAGTGCAGGAAATTAGCAGCATCACAGAGTATGCAAGAGAGGCGAGTAAAATGGCTGCCAGCAGCACATGGCAAACAAAGCAGGGAAAAAACCCTGACACTTAAAACAGATACACTTAGCTTTAGTAGAACTGTGTTCAGGCAGCATAGTTCCTACAGCAGCTTCTGAGACAGGATCAGATTGAGACGTCTTGTAAAATGTAAAAGAAAAAACATTTAAACAGAAATATCTTATTTCAGGAATGAGAAAAAATGCAAACGCTAAAATTGACAAAAAAGCAAATAGCATAGCCCTCTGAACATAAAGAAGGCAAGGAGCATATAGGAAGTGGGGTAAAATAAAATTAAATTTGTTGGCGCCAAGTATGAAGCACGATGCAAAAGGAAATTGAAAAAATATTTTGGTGCCAACAAACATAACAAACACAATTTCGCGCCAAATAACCTTGCGTCAACTAAGACGCAGGAAATTACGAACTTGCGTCACTACAGACGCACATTCACGCCAAAGAATTATTGCGCCAAGAATGACGCAATAAATAACAGCATTTTGTGCCCTCGCGAGCCTAATTTGCCTGCAAATTTTTCAAAAGAAAAAAACAAGTCAAATTGGAAAAAAGACTATACCCCAGGTAAGACAAACTTCCTAAAACATGATTCACATAACGAAACTGCCAGACTTCAAAGGGAAATACTCATAGACCTGACTCATGGCAAATATAAGTAAAATACATATATTTAAAACTTTATATTAATACATAAAGTGCCAAACCATAGCTGAGAGTGTCTTAAATAATGATACATACTTACCGAAAGACACCCATCTACATATAGCAGATAGCCAAACCAGTACTGAAAACTATCAGCAGAGGTAATGGTACATAAGAGTTTTGTTAACCTGAAAAGGGAGGTAGGAGATGAATCCCTACGACCGATAACAGAGAACCATTGAAAAGATTTCCGCGAGGGAAACCATAAAATCTATAGGCAATACTCTCTTCACATCCCTCTGACAAACACTGTACTCTGAGAGGAATTGGGATTCAGAATGCTTAGAAGCGCTTATCATAGAAGAAATCATAAAAATCAAGCACAAACTTACTTCACCACCTCCATAGGAGGCAAAGTTTGTAAAACTGAATTGTGGGTGTTGTGAGGGGTGTATTTATAGGCATTTTGAGGTTTGGTAAACTTTGCCCCTCCTGGTAGGATTGTATATCCCATACGTCACTAGCTCATGGACTCTTGCCAATTACATAAAAGAAAAGGTCACGGCATGGAGAGAAATCATGTAAGATTTTTGTTTTTTTACAATTATATTGTAATGTAGGTCTATCTAACTTCACATTCAGAACCATGAATAGTAATATACACTGTTCTCAAGCTAAAGGTTGTTTTTATAGAATACTGCAAGGGATCTTGCACTACTGAATTTTTTGATAATCTCGCCAGAGCGGAGAGCTTTAGATCACTGGGCCCTAAGCAGATGGTGAAGAAAACTCATAGGACCAGATTTGAAGTGGTGCGCTAACTCAGCTCAAAGTAAAATTTTAATGTGGCCAGTTAAGCAAGCTGAAGTTAAAAATAAAAAGAGCACAAGCGACAGCTACACACTAACTTCAAAATAATTTATATCTATATCAATACATCTATATGAATATATACACATACAGATATTTATTGTATATACAGATATAGATCTATACTATAATTGCGTTTGTAATGTCCGTCGCCGTCGGCAGTTGCGCACGCATCCTCAATGGAATGTTGGCAGCGCGAGGACAAAAGAATTCTGCATCCAGGTGAATTCCAAAAATGCTTCTTTCACCACCCTGCCATTTTCGCAATTCACCAGGATGCAGCGAAGGCAAATGGAGCATTACAAAAGCCAAACATCTAATCGCCCACATTAAAGTATTTTTTTAAAAAAAAACTAACCTCTCGCATTAAGTATTAAAAAAAAAAAAAAAAAATTGTCCGCACGAAATAACAAAACAAAAAAATCCTGCATGAAGTATTAACTCCTAAACCGCAAAACCCCCACATTGTAATAAACCTATTTACCCTATTAACCCCTAAACCGCAAAACCCCCACATCGCAATAAACCTATTTACCCTATTAACCCCTAAACCCCTACATCGCAATAAACCTATTTAAATTATTAACCCCTAAACCGCAAAATCCCTACATTGCAATAAACCTATTTAAATTATTAACTCCTAAACTGCAAAACCCCTACATCGCAATAAGCCTATTTAACCCCTAAACAGCAAAACCCCTACATCTCAATAACGTATTTACCCTATTAACCCCTACATCACAATAAACCTATTTACTCTATTAACCCCTAAACCGCAAAACCCCTACATAGCAATAAACCTATTTAACTTATTAACCCTTTAAACTGCCAAAACCCACAACGCAAATAACTATTTAAATAACTAAGCAGAGTACACTAACCTAACACCCCCTAACCTAACACCTCATTAAATAAACCCAAATTACCTAAACTAATATATTCTAAGTTTAAAAAAAAAAAAAAGCTAACATTACAGAAAAAAAAAAATCAAATTACCAAATTTAACAAAATTAAACCTAATCCCTAGGAAAATACAAAAGACCCCCAAAATAAAAACACCCCCTACTCTAAGAATAAACTACCAGTAGCCCTTAAAAGGGCGTTTTGCAGGGCATTGCCCCAAGATAATCAGCTCTTTTTCAAGAAAATACACAACCCCCCAACAGTAAAAACCCCCACCCACCAAACCCCCCCAAATAAAATAACCTAACATTTAGCTCTTTTTCTGCCCATCCCTAAACTAAATAAAACAAATCCCCCGGAAAAAAACCTTAAAAAATCCTAAATCTAACCCCCAGGTTGGTACTCTCGGTTCCTAAAGTCCGGCGGAGAAGGTCCTGTTCCAGGCGGTGAAGTCTTCTTCCAGGAACATCCTGCGCGGAGCTGAAGACCGCGGAGTTGAAGACCGGTGACTCTGGAACTAAAGACCGGCGACCGCGGAGCCATGGAGCGCATGGAGGATCCTCTTCGTACGATCTCCGCCGTACACTGAATAGTGAATTCAAGGTATGCGATTAAAGATGGCGTCCCTTGAATTCCTATTGGCTGATTTGATTCTTCCAATTCAAATCAGCCAATAGGATGAAAGCTACTCAAATCCTATTGGCTGTTTAAATTAGCCAATAGGATGAGAGCAAGTGAAATTTTATTGGCTATTCAAATCAGCCAATAGAATTTTTTTTTGTAACTTTAAAGGGGGTATTACGTTAGGGTACTGTACTTAGTTATTTAAATAGTTATTTGCGTTGTGGGTTTTGGTGGTTTAAAGGGTTAATAAGTTGAAGGGACACTCAAGTCAAAATTAAACTTCATGATGCAGATAGAGCATGCAATTTTAAACAACTTTCCACTTTACTTCCATTAAGAAAATGTGCACAGTCTTTTTATATTTACACTTTTTCAGTCACCAACTCCTACTGAGCATGTGCAAGAATTCACAGCATATACGTATATGCATTTGTGATTGGCTGATGGCTGTCACATGGTACAGGAGGAGTGGAAATAGACATAACTTTGCAATTTATTTAACAAAAATCTACAACTCTTGAAGTTCAGACTAAGTGCTATTGCATTGTCTTCTTATCAGGCATTTGTTAATTATGCAAATCTACAATGCTGACTGGTCCTTTAAATAGGTTTATTGCGATGTAGGGGTTTTGCAGGTTTAGGGGTTAATAGGTTTATTGCGATGTAGGAGTTTTGCGTTTAGGGGTTAATAGGGTAAATAGGTTTATTGCAATGTAGGGGTTTTGTGGTTTAGGTGTTATGTATATAAAGAAATATACTTAAAGTAGATATAATTTAAAGAGAAGAAACTTTGTATTTATTTAGGACAGTAGTTTGTCTAATTAGAGTGTGGCTATATCTGTAGTTTATTATATAGAAAATATTTTTGATATATTTAAGATAGTAGTCCATTAAAATTATAGTATTGCTACACCTGTAGCTTAAATTTTTTTATAAAAGAAGAGTTACAAAATACGTTGTTTCTACATCTGTAGTTTAACAAATAATTAGACTGCCCTCTGGGCAGGCTTATCGACTTGAATATATATACATAAATAAAAATGACATTGTGTGTGTATACCTGTGTATTTATGTGTTTATATGTGTTTATATGTGTATATATGGATACACACACACACACATATATATATATATATATATATATATATATATGTACACATATACTAATACTTAGATATCAATATACATTAGAGCCCTCCAGTCAAACACCTTGCCATATACCATATCCCTTTTAAAACATATTTATCAATAGTAAAATGATATATTTTGATTAAAAAGTGTGTATATGTGTTTTAACGTGTTTATGTGTTTTGTACAACTTTTTTTTTTTTTTTACCCATAGAGCAGACATCCTCAAACTTGGCACACCAGAGATTTCTGAACTACATTTCCCATGATGCTCAGCCAGCTGTTATGCTGGCTGAGCATCGTGGGAAATGTAGTTCCAAAAAGCTCTGGAGGGCCAAGTCTGAGGATGTCTGCCCTTTACTTCAGGTCTCAAGTTGTGACAAATATTCTAGGGCAGTTTCAGGTTTTGCTTGAGTGCAAACTATAAATTTCAACTTGTAATACCAACTCTAATTAGCGCAGTCACGATATTCATCAAAAAACTAAATTTATGCTTACCTGATAAATTGATTTCTTCTATGGTAAGACGAGTCCACGGATTCATCCTTCACTTGTGGGATATTATCCTTCCCTAAAGGAAGTTGCAAAGAGCACCACAGCAGAGCTGTCTATATAGCTCCTCCCTTAGCTCGACCCCCAGTCATTCGACCGAAGGTACAGGAAGAAAAAGGAGAATTTACATGGTGCAGAGGTGACTGAGTTTAAATCAAAAAAACATAATCTGTCTTAAAATGACAGGGCGGGCCGTGGACTCGTCTTACCATAGAAGAAATCAATTTATCAGGTAAGCATAAATTTAGTTTTCTTCTATAAAGGTAAGACAAGACCACAATTTCCTGATTAATATTGTTATTAGTAACAACCTTAGGAAGGAATCCAGGTTTGGTACGCAAAACCACCTTATCAGCATGGAAAACAAGATAAGGTGAGTCGCATTGCAATGCAGATAGTTCAGAAACTCTTCGAGCCGAAGAGATAGCAACTAAAAACAGAACTTTCCAAGATAGAAGCTTAATATCTATGGAATGCATAGGTTCAAACGGAACCCCTTGAAGAACCTTAAGAACTAAATTAAAACTCCATGGCGGAGTAACAGGTTTAAACACAGGCTTGATTCTAACTAAAGCCTGACAGAACGACTGAACGTCTGGAACATCTGCCAGACGTTTGTGCAGTAGAATTGATAAAGCAGATATCTGTCCCTTTAAGGAACTAGCTGATAGCCCCTTCTCCAATCCTTCTTGGAGAAAGGACAAAATCCTAGGAATCCTGATCTTACTCCATGAGTAGCCTTTGGATTCGCACTAATAAAGATATTTACACCATATCTTATGATAAATTTTCCTGGTGACAGGATTTCGAGCCTGAATCAAGGTATCTATGACCGACTCAGAGAACCCCCGCTTGGATAAGATCAAGCGTTCAATCTCCAAGCAGTCAGTCGCAGAGAAACTAGATTTGGATGCTGGAACGGACCTCGAATCAGAAGGTCCTGTCTCAGTGGCAGAGTCCATGGTGGAAGAGATGACATGTCCACCAGGTCTGCATACCAAGTCCTGCGTGGCCACGCAGGTGCTATCAAAATCACTGAAGCTCTCTCCTGTTTGATTCTGGCAATCAAACGAGGAAGGAGAGGAAATGGTGGAAACACATAAGCCAGGTTGAACGACCAGGGTACTGCTAGAGCATCTATCAGTACTGCCTAAGGATCCCTTGACCTGGACCCGTATCGAGGAAGTTTGGCATTCTGACGAGACGCCATCAGATCCAATTCTGGTGTGTCCCATTGCTGAATCAATTGTGCAAACACCTCCAGATGGAATTCCCACTCAACCGGATGAAAAGTCTGGCGACTTAGAAAATCCGCTTCCCAGTTCTCCACTCCTGGGATATAGATTGCTGATAGATTGGCAAGAGTGAGTCTCTGCCCATCAAATTATTTTGGTAGCCTCTATCATCGCTAGAGAACTCTTTGTTCCCCCCTGATGATTGATATATGCTACAGTCGTGATATTGTCCAACTGGAATCTTATGAATCTGGCCGAAGCCAGCGGATGCCACGCCTGAAGCGCGTTGAATATCACTCTCAGTTCTAGAATATTTATCGGGAGGAGAGCCTCCTCCTGAGTCCACAATCCCTGTGCTTTCAGGGAATTCCAGACTGCACCCCAGCCCAATATGCTGGCGTCTGTCGTCACTATGACCCATGCTGGCCTGTGGAAACACATTTCCTTGGACAGATGAATCTGTGACAACCACCAAAGAAGAGAGTCTCTGGTCTCTTGGTCCAGACTTATCTGAGGAGATAAATCTGCATAATTCCCATTCCACTGTTTGAGCATGCATACAGTGGTCTGAGATGCAAGCGAGCAAACGGAACTATGTCCATTGCCCACCGAATCTATCAAAGTTCCCAGGAAAGGAACTCTTGTGAGAGGGATAAGTGAACTCTTTTGTACGTTCACCTTCCACCCGTGAGATCTTAGAAAAGCCACCACGATGCCCGTGTGAGACTTGGCTAGTTGGAAAGTTGACGCCTGGATTAAGATATTGTCCAGATAAGGCGCCACAGCTATACCCCACGGCCTTAGAACCACCAGAAGGGACCCTAGCACCTTTGTGAAAATTCTGGGAGCTGTGGCCAACCTGAAGGGAACAGCCACAAACTGGTAATGCTTGTCCAGAAAGGCGAACCTGAGGAACTGGTGATGATCTTTGTGGATAGGAATGTGTAGATATGCATCCTTTAAAGGGACACTGTACTCAAAATTTTTCTTTTGTGATTCAGATTGAGCATGCAATTTTAAGCAACTTTCTAATTTACTCTTATTATCAATTTTTCTTCATTCTCTTGCTATCTTTATTTGAAAAAGAAGGCATCTAAGCTTTTTTTTGGGTTCAGTACTCTGGACAGCAGTTTTTGATTGGTGGATGAATTTATCCACCAATCAGCAAGGACAACCCAGGTTGTTCACAAAAAATGGGCCGGCATCTAAATTTAAATTCTTGCATTTCAAATAAAGATACCAAGAGAATGAAAAAAATTTGATAATAGGAGTAAATTAGAAAGTTGCTTAAAAATTCATGCTCAATCTGAATCACAAAAGAAAAAATGTGAGTACAGTGTCCCTTTAAGTCCACGGTGGTCATATATTGACCCTCCTGGATCATTGGCAAAATAGTCCGAATGGTCTCCATCTTGAAGGATGGGACTCTGAGGAATTTGTTTAGGATCTTGAGATCCAAAATTGGTCTGAAGGTTCCCTCTTTTTTGGGAACCACAAACAGATTGGAGTAGAACCCTTTCCCCTGTTCTGTTTTCGGAACTGGGCAGATTACTCCCATGGTATATAGGTATTCTACACAGCGTAAGAACGCCTCTCTTTTTGTCTGGTTTACAGACAATTGAGAAAGATGGAATCTCCCCCTTGGGGGAGAATCTTTGAAATCTAGAAAATACCCCTGGGTTACTATATCTAAAGTAAAGAAAATCCACAGGGAGTAGCAGCAACAGTAAGTGATTATTAGGCACAACACAACATAATCAGCAACGTTTCGGTATTGCTACCTTATTCATGCTAAACATCAAACTTAAAGGGACAGTCAAGTCCAAAAAATCTTTTATTTTTCAAATAGGGCATGCAATTTTAAACAACTTTCCAATTTACTTTTATCAACAATTTTGCTTTTTTCCTCTTGGTATTCTTAGTTGAAAGCTAGACCTAGGAAGGATCATATGATAATTTCTAAGCCCTTGAAGACCGCCTCTAATCACATGCTTTGTATTTGCTTTTCACAGCAGGGGAGAGCTAGTTCAGGTAAACCCTATAGATAACATTGTGAGCATGCCCGTGGATTGTGGCAGACACTGCACTAATTGGCTAAAATGCAAGTCAATAGATAATAACTAAAAGTCATGTGATTAGGGGTGGTCAGAAGATGCTTAGATACAAGATAGTCACAGCAGTAAAAAGTGTATTAATATAACAGTGTTGGTTATGCAAAACTGGGGAATGGGTAATAAAGGGATTATCTATCTTTTTAAACAACAAAAATTCTGGTGTTGACTGTCCCTTTAACTGATTCTATTTATACCTTATCACCACTAGGTGGCGCTGCAGATACAGCTTCCTATTAACCCTTTACATATAATTACCTCTAGTACACATTTCATAGTACTTATCTACTTACTCAAACAATTTGAAACCAATATTCCTTAACAGGATATCCATTAATAGAATCTTAACAAAATCCAATCTCAGTTACAGACTTATATAGAAATAACCTCCTAAAAAAATACAGACATATCTAGATCTTTATTTAACCCATTAGGTTTCATAGTGCCCAATTTCCAAATCCAAAAGCACTCCCGCTGTTTAAGGAGAAGTTCTCTATTCCCTAACCTCCGTGGCATAGCTATTTTCTCAATAATTTGAAACCACAGTTGCCCTATTGAATGGCCTTTTTCAACAAAATGCTGAGCTACCGGGGCTTTTAAATTCTTTGTTGTGATACAACTTTTATGTTCAATTATCCTATCTTTGATAATTCTAGTCGTCTTGCTGACGTAGCCCCACCCACATGGGCATTTAATTAAGTAAATTACATATGTTGTTAGGCAAGTATGATACCCATTAATTTTAAACTTTTTCCCTGTGGTTGGATAAAAAAAGATGGGCCCTTTGGTCATATTATTGCAGCATGAACATCCCAGGCAGGGATAACAACCCTCATTTTTACCTTTAATGAATTTTTGTTTTAACTTAATGTTTGACCCTACATCAGCTCTAACTAATTGTTGTTTTAAATTTAAGCCTTGCTTATATGCTGGCATAGGTAAATTTTTAAATTCCTTTATTTGGGGATTACATTCTGATAGTATAGGCCAATGCTTCTTGACTATGCGTTGGATTTGGTTAGACTGAGCATTAAATTCAGATACAAATAGCACTTACTGTTGCTGCTACTCCCTGTGGATTTTCTTTACTATATCTAAAGCCCAGGAGTCCTGAACGTCTCTTGCCCAAGCCTGAGCGAAGAGAGAAAGTCTGCCCCCTACTAGATCCGGTCCCGGATCGGGGGCTACCCCTTCATGCTGTCTTGGTGGCAGCAGCGGGCTTCTTGGCCTGTTTACCCTTGTTCCAAGTCTGGTTAGGTCTCCAGACTGACTTGGATTGAGCAAAATTCCCCTCTTGCTTTGCGGCAGGGGAAGAGGTAGAGGGACCACCTATGAAGTTCCGAAAGGAACGAATATTATTTTGTTTTGTCCTCATCTTATTCGTCTTATCCTGAGGAAGGGCATGGCCTTTCCCTCCAGAGACGTCTGAAATGATCTCTTTCAGTTCAGGCCCGAATAGGGTCTTACCCTTGAAAGGGATGGCTAAAAGCTTAGATTTTGATGACACATCAGCAGACCAGGACTTAAGCCATAACGCTCTATACACTAAAATGGCAAAACCTGAATTCTTCGCCGCTAATTTAGCCAATTGAAAAGCGGCATCTGTAATGAAAGAATTAGCTAGCTTGAGAGCCCTAATTTTATCCAGAAAATCATCTAATGGGGTCTCAACCTGAAGAGCCTCTTCTAGAGCCTTAAACCAAAAGGACGCTGCAGTAGTTACAGGAACAATGCACGCTATAGGTTGGAGAAAAAAACCTTGGTGAACAAATATTTTCTTCAGAAGACCCTCTAATTTTTTATCCATAAGATCTTTGAAAGCACAACTGTCCTCGATAGGTATAGTTGTACGCTTAGCCAGGGTAGAAATAGCTCCCTCCACCTTAGGGACCGTCTGCCACGAGTCCCGCACGGCGTCAGATATGGGAAACATTTTCTTAAAAGTAGGAGGGGGGAGCGAACGGAATACCTGGTCTATCCCACTCCTTAGTAACAATTTCCGAAATCCTCTTAGGGACAGGAAAAACATAATTTATGTAAGAACTTACCTGATAAATTCATTTCTTTCATATTAGCAAGAGTCCATGAGCTAGTGACGTATGGGATATACATTCCTACCAGGAGGGGCAAAGTTTCCCAAACCTCAAAATGCCTATAAATACACCCCTCACCACACCCACAAATCAGTTTAACGAATAGCCAAGAAGTGGGGTAATAAGAAAAAAGTGCGAAAGCATAAAAAATAAGGAATTGGAATAATTGTGCTTTATACAAAAAAAATCATAACCACCACAAAAAGGGTGGGGCCTCATGGACTCTTGCTAATATGAAATAAATGAATTTATCAGGTAAGTTCTTACATAAATTATGTTTTCTTTCATGTAATTAGCAAGAGTCCATGAGCTAGTGACGTATGGGATAATGACTACCCAAGATGTGGATCTTCCACGCAAGAGTCACTAGAGAGGGAGGGATAAAATAAAGACAGCCAATTCCGCTGAAAATAATCCACACCCAAAATAAAGTTTAAATCTTATAATGAAAAAAACTGAAATATAAGCAGAAGAATCAAACTGAAACAGCTGCCTGAAGTACTTTTCTACCAAAAACTGCTTCAGAAGAAGAAAACACATCAAAATGGTAGAATTTAGTAAAAGTATGCAAAGAAGACCAAGTTGCTGCTTTGCAAATCTGATCAACCAAAGCTTCATTCCTAAATGCCCAGGAAGTAGACACTGACCTAGTAGAATGAGCTGTAATCCTTTGAGGCGGAGTCTTACCCGACTCGACATAAGCATGATGAATTAACAATTTCAACCAAGATGCCAAAGAAATGGCAGAGGCCTTCTGACCTTTCCTAGAACCGGAAAAGATAACAAATAGACTAGAAGTCTTTCGGAAATTCTTAGTAGCTTCAACATAATATTTCAAAGCTCTAACTATATCCAAAGAATGCAATGATCTCTCCTTAGAATTCTTAGGATTAGGACATAATGAAGGAACTACAATTTCTCTACTAATGTTGTTAGAATTCACAACCTTAGGTAAAAATTTAAAAGAAGTTCACAACACCGCCTTATCCTGATGAAAAATCAGAAAAGGAGACTCACAAGAAAGAGCAGATAATTCAGAAACTCTTCTGGCAGAAGAGATGGCCAAAAGGAACAAAACTTTTCAAGAAAGTAATTTAATGACCAACGAATGCATAGGTTCAAACAGAGGAGCTTGAAGAGCCCCCAGAACCAAATTCAAACTCCAAGGAGGAGAAAATGACTTAAAGGGACAGTATACACTCATTTTCATATAACTGCATGTAATAGACACTACTATAAAGAATAATATGCACAGATACTGATATAAAAATCCAGTATAAAACTGTTTAAAAACTTACTTAGAAGCTGTCACTTTGGCTCTGTTGAAAAGGTAGCTGGAAAGCCCACTGCAAGTGGCAAATAAGACACTCCCCCCTCCCCCTTCTTTTGCATATGAAAAGACCCTTTACACAAACAGGAGCAAGCTGGAGTAGGTAGTCGAGCGTATTCACATAAAACTTTGGGGCTTGGTTAGGAGTCTGAAAATCAGAGCAATGTTATTTAAAAATAAGCAAAACTATACATTAATTTAAAAAAAAAACTTTATGGGCTATATAAATAGATTATCTACAAAACATTTATGCAAAGAAAAAATGAGTGTATAATGTCCCTTTAATGACAGGTTTTATACGAACCAAAGCTTGTACAAAACAATGAATATCAGGAAGATTAGCAATCTTTCTGTGAAAAAGAACAGAAAGAGCAGAGATTTGTCCTTTCAAGGAACTTGCAGACAAACCTTTATCCAAACCATCCTGAAGAAACTGTAAAATTCTCGGAATTCTAAAAGAATGCCAGGAAAAATGATGAGAAAGACACCAAGAAATATAAGTCTTCCAGACTCTATAATATATCTCCCTAGATACAGATTTACGAGCCTGTAACATAGTATAATCACAGAGTCAGAGAAACCTCTTTGACTAAGAATCAAGCGTTCAATCTCCATACCTTTAAATTTAAGGATTTGAGATCCTGATGCAAAAAAGGACCTTGCGACAAAAGGTCTGGTCTTAACGGAAGAGTCCACGGTTGGCAAAAGGCCATCCGGACAAGATCCGTATACCAAAACCTGTGAGGCCATGCTGGAGCTACCAGCAGAACAAACGAGCATTCCTTCAGAATCTTGGAGATTACTCTTGGAAGAAGAACTAGAGGCGGAAAGATATAGGCAGGATGATACTTCCAAGGACGTGACAATGCATCCACTGCTTCCGCTTGAGGATCCCTGGATCTGGACAGATACCTGGGAAGTTTCTTGTTTAGATGAGAGGCCATCAGATCTATTTCTGAAAGTCCCTACATTTGAACAATCTGAAGAAATACCTCTGGGTGAAGAGACCATTCGCCCGGATGTAACGTTTGGCGACTGAAATAATCTGCTTCCCAATTGTCTATACCTGGGATATGAACCGCAGAAACTAGACAGGAGCTGGATTCCGCCCATACCAGAATTCGAGATACTTCCTTCATAGCCAGAGGACTGTGAGTCCCTCCTTGATGACTGATGTATGCCACAGTTGTGACATTGTCTGTCTGAAATGAACGATTCTCTCTTTAGAAGAGGCCATGACTGAAGAGCTCTGAAAATTGCACGGAGTTCCAAAAAATTGATCGGTAATCTCACCTCCTGAGATTCCCAAACCCCTTGTGCTGTCAGAGACCCCCAAACAGCTCCCCAACCTGTCAGACTTGCATGTGTTGAAATTACAGTCCAGGTCGGAAGAACAAAAGAAGTCCCCTGAACTAAACGATGGTGATCTGTCCACCACGTCAGAGAGTGTCGTACAATCGGTGTTAAAGATATTAATTTAGATATCTTTGTGTAATCCCTGCACCACTGGTTCAGCATACAGAGCTGAAGAGGTCGCATGTGAAAACGAGCAAAGGGGATCGCGTCCGATGCTGCAGTCATAAGACCTAGAATTTCCATGCATAAGGCTACCGAAGGGAATGATTGTGACTGAAGGTTTTGACAAGCTGATATCAATGTTAGACGTCTCTTGTCTGTCAAAGACAGAGTCATGGACACTGAATCTATCTGGAAACCTAAAAAGGTTACCCTTGTCTGAGGAATCAATGAACTTTTTGGTAAATTGATCCTCCAACCATGATCTTGAAGAAACAACACAAGTCGATTCGTATGAGATTCTGCTAAATGTGAAGACTGAGCAAGTACCAAGATATCGTCCAAATAAGGAAATACCAATACCCTGTTCTCTGATTACAGACAGAAGGGCACCGAGAACCTTTGTAAAAATTCTTGGAGCTGATGCTAGGCCAAACGGTAGAGCCACAAACTGGTAATGCTTGTCTAGGAAAGAGAATCTCAGAAACTGATAGTGATCTGGATGAATCGGAATATGCAGATATGCATCCTGTAAATCTATTGTAGACATATAATGCCCTTGCTGAACAAAAGGCAGGATAGTCCTTACAGTTACCATCTTGAATGTTGGTATCCTTACATAACGATTCAATATTTTTAGAACCAGAACTGGTCTGAAGGAATTCTCCTTCTTTGGTACAATGAAGAGATTTGAATAAAACCCCAGCCCCTGTTCCAGAACTGGAACTGGCATAATTACTCCAGCCAACTCTAGATCTGAAACACATTTCAGAAATGCTTGAGCCTTCGCTGGGTTTACTGGGACACGGGAAAGAAAAAATCTCTTTGCAGGAGGCCTTATCTTGAAGCCAATTCTGTACCCTTCTGAAACAATGTTCTGAAACCAGAGATTGTGAACGGAATTGATCCAAATTTCTTTGAAAAAAAACGTAATCTGCCCCCTACCAGCTGAGCTGGAATGAGGGCCGCACCTTCATGTGGACTTAGGAGCTGGCTTTGGTTTTCTAAAAAGCTTGGATATATTCCAAACTGGAGATGGTTTCCAAACTGATACCGCTCCTGAGGATGAAGGATCAGGCTTTTGTTCCTTGTTGTGATGAAAGGAACGAAAACGATTATTAGACCTAAATTTACCTTTAGATTTTTTATCCTGTGGTAAAAAAGTTCCTTTCCCTCCAGTAACAGTTGAGATAATAGAATTCAACTGAGAACCAAATAATTTATTACCCTGGAAAGAAAGGGATAGCAAAGTTGACTTAGAAGACATATCAGCATTCCAAGTTTAAAGCCATAAAGCTCTTCTAGCTAAAATAGCTAGAGACATATACCTGACATCAACTCTAATGATATCAAAGATGGCATCACAAATAAAATTATTAGCATGTTGTAGAAGAATAATAATGCTATGAGAATTATGATCTGTTACTTGTTGCGCTAAAGCTTCTAACCAAAAAGTTGAAGCTGCAGCAACATCCGCTAAAGATATAGCAGGAGTAGAGACAGCCCCATCAACCTTAGGGATTTTGTCCCAAAATTCCAATCTGTCAGATGGCACAGGATATAATTGCTTAAAACGTTTAGAAGGAGTAAATTAATTACCCAAATTATTCCATTCCCTGGAAATTACTTCAGAAATAGCACCAGGGACAGGAAAACACTTCTGGAATAACTACAGGAGATTTAAAAACCTTATCTAAACGTTTAGATTTAGTATCAAGAGGACTAGAATCCTCAAATTCTAATGCAATTAGGACTTCTTTAAGTAAAGAACGAATAAATTCCATTTTAAATAAATATGAAGATTTATCAGCATCAACCTCTGAGACAGAATCCTCTGAACCAGAAGAACCATTATCAGTATCAGAATGATGATGTTCATTTAAAAATTCATCTGAAAAATTAGAAGTTTTAAAAGACTTTTTATGTTTACTAGAAGGAGGAATAACAGACATAGCCTTCTTAATGGATTTAGAAACAAAATCTCTTATATTATCAGGAATACTCTGAGTATTAGATGTTGACGGAACAGCAACAGGTAATGTAACAGTACTAAAGGAAATATTATCTGCAATATCAAGTTTGACATGACAAACAGTACAAACAACAGCTGGAGGAACAGATACCAAAAGTTTACAGCAGATACACTTTAGCTTTGGTAGCTCCAGCACCAGGCAGCGATTTTCCAGAAGTATCTTCTGACTCAGCTTCAACGTGGGACATCTTGCAATATGTAATAGAAAAAACAACATATAAAGCAAAATTTATCAAATTCCTTAAATGACAGTTTCAGGAATGGGAAAAAATGCCAGTGAACAAGCTTCTAGCAACCAGAAGCAATAAATAATGAGACTTAAATAATGTGGAGACAATAATGACGCCCATATTTTTTTAGCGCCAAAAAAGACGCCCACATTATTTGGCGCCTAAATGCTTTTGGCGCCAAAAATGATGCCACATCTGGAACGCCGACACTTTTGGCGCAAAAAAAACGTCAAAAATGACGCAAACAGAAAAAAAATTTTGCGCCAAAAAAGTCAGCGCCAAGAATGACGCAATAAAATGAAGAATTTTCAGCCCCCGCGAGCCTAACAGCCCACAGGGAAAGTCAAATTTTAAGGTAAGAAAAAATTGATTTATTCATATGCATTATCCCAAATATGAAACTGACTGTCTGAAATAAGGAACGTTGAACATCCTGAGTCAAGGCAAATAAATGTTTGAATACATATATTTAGAACTTTATAAAAAAAAGTGCCCAACCATAGCTTTAGAGTGTCACAGAAAATAAGACTGACTTACCCCAGGACACTCATCTACATGTAGTAGAAAGCCAAACCAGTACTGAAACGAGAATCAGTAGAGGAAATGGTATATATAAGAGTATATCGTCGATCTGAAAAGGGAGGTAAGAGATGAATCTCTACGACCGATAACAGAGAACCTATGAAATAGACTCAGTAGAAGGAGATCACTGCATTCAAATAGGCAATACTCTCCTCACATCCCTCTGACATTCACTGCACGCTGAGAGGAAAACCGGGCTCCAACCTGCTGCGGAGCGCATATCAACGTAGAATCTAGCACAAACTTACTTCACCACCTCCATAGGAGGCAAAGTTTGTAAAACTGATTTGTGGGTGTGGTGAGGGGTGTATTTATAGGCATTTTGAGGTTTGGGAAACTTTGCCCCTCCTGGTAGGAATGTATATCCCATACGTCACTAGCTCATGGACTCTTGCTAATTACATGAAAGAAAACATCAGTGTAGGCAGGTACCTCTAAGAATCTGTCCATTTTACACAATTTCTCTGGAACTACTATAGGGTCACAATCATCCAGAGTCGCTAAAACCTCCCTGAGCAATAAGCGGAGGTGTTCTAGTTTAAATTTAAAAGCCGTCATATCTGAATCTGTCTGAGGGAACATATTTCCTGAATCAGAAACCTCTCCCTCAGCCAGCAAATCCCTCGCTTCAGAACATTGTAAGGGTATATCGGATATGGCTAATAAAGCGTCAGAGGGCTCAGCGTTTGCTCTCACACCAGACCTACTGCGCTTCCCCTGCAACCCAGGCAGCTTAGATAAAACCTCTGTGAGGGTAGTATTCATAACTGCGGCCATATCTTGCAGGGTGAAAGAATTAGACGCACTAGAAGTACTTGGCCTCACTTGTGCGGGCGTTAACGGTTGTGACACTTGGGGAGAATTAGATGGCAAACCCTGATTCTCTTCTGACTGAGAATCATCCTGCGACATACTTTTAGTAGCTAAAATATGGTCTTTACAATTTATTGACCTTTCAGTGCATGAGGGACACATTCTAAGTGGAGGTTCCACAATGGCTTCTAAACATATTGAACATTGACTTTCCTCAATGTCAGACATGTTGAACAGGCTAGTAATGACTACAAACAAGCATGAAAACACTTTATTTAGTGAAAAAAATAATCTTAAAAAAAAGAGAAAAAAGTATACACGTTCTGCAAAACAGTCTAAACACGCACCAATTTTTTCAAAATTTTGTATGTAGACCCACTATAGGTAGCTATGATTGCACCACAGAAAATTTTAACAATTAACCCCTTAATGTCCAAACCGGATCGAAATTAGCCCAGATTCGGAAAAAAAACACTCTCAGCACCTTGCCACAGCCCTGCTGTGGCCCTACCTGCCCTCAAGGATCGTAAGTGTGGGGTAAAAGCTTCGATTTGGCCCAAAACATCCACCAGGGCCGTCAGAAGTTAGAGCTTGCTGTTTACTGACAAAACTAACTGCGCATCTGAGGCGCGAAAATAGGCCCCGCCCATCTCACTTGATGTTTCCTCAGCCTTAAAGAATCGCACCAGAGCGGTTATAACTAGCCATGGGGGTCCTAAGACCCGAAAATTAAGCCTTGTGTGTCCTATTAAAGTTGCCCAAAAACGTTTATTGCCCACAAAATCGTTAAGCACTCCCTCAACAAAAAAAACGTTTGCTCACAAACATTTGATTCAGTGTCAACCATATTAGAAACTGGCCCCATATGCAAGCTAAGTAATGCCCTTCTTTTAGCTCTAGGATTACTGCTTACCCTTACCCTCCTGGGTATAATGTCAGCCTTTCTGAAATACACAGTCTCTCCAGAAAAATATGACTTTACATACCTCATTGCTGCATAGCATGAAACCGTTCCTCACACTGAAGTTTCCTGTACTCCTCAGCCTCTGTGGGAACAGCAATGGATCTTAGTTACAAATGCTAAGATCATCATCCTCCAGGCAGCAGTCTTCATCCATCTGCTGCCTGAGAGTAAATAGTACACACCGGTACCATTTAAAATAACAAACTCTTGCTTGAAGAAATTAAAAACTAATATTTTATCACCTCTTTCATTTTACCCTTCCTAGTACTTAGAGTAGGCAAAGAAAATGACTGGGGGTGGAGCTAAGGGAGGAGCTATATAGACAGCTCTGCTGTGGTGCTCTTTGCCACTTCCTGTAGGGAAGGATAATATCCCACAAGTAAAGGATGAATCCGTTGACTCGTCTTACCTTTATAGAAGAAATATAGGCTGTGCTCGAGCGAAGTCGGGCGTGCTAACCTATTTCTGGTGAACACGCTTTACAATGGACTTGTAATATAAAAGTGGCACTCTAGCGGTAGCAAGGTCAAGAAAACCTTGCTATCGCGCGCTATCATTAGCGTGCCACTTGTAATATAGCCCATAGAGGTTAAATGTATGCTAATTTTCCGACTGTTATGTAATTTTTTTATCAGAGACTTGGAATGTCTTTGATGATGTGGCAATAAGCAAGTATATCTCAGAAAGGTAATTTTCCAGCCTCCAATAGATTTTTAAAAGACCTTTATTTGTTTCTTACAGGGTCCATTATAACAACGACGTTTCAAACCTATACCAGGTTCTTAATCATGTTTTAAACATGATTAAGAACCTGGTATAGGTTTGAAACGTCGTTGTTATAATGGACCCTGTAAGAAACAAATAAAGGTCTTTTAAAAATCTATTGGAGGCTGGAAAATTACCTTTCTGAGATTGACATTGGGGTTTGGCTAACCCTTTCCTGTGCCCCTGATTGAAAAGGTGCTGTCTCTCACTACTATTTTTAATAAGCAAGTATAGTCAATCTGATAATTTCTTCAGCTCAGGAAATTTTCATATTATTACAAACTGCAAACAGGCTCTTACGTTGAGTATATAATTATTCTCTTTGGAGGGTTTGTGCCTGAAGCTGGATTTACTGATATACAAGTGAACAGAAAAAGAAAAGTATTTTGAATACATGTGGTTAGGAACTAAAAGGTATCTACTGATTCAGGTAAATGATTATTTCATAACAGAAGCTAAAGACCAAACACAACTAAAGGGAAGGTAACCAGATAAATGAGGTGAGGGAATATTTCACTTCCTTTTATTCACAGAAAGCATGATGAAGAATAGCAGTAATAAGTAATAAGAGAACAATACAACTTAAAATTCAAACATATTGCCAGGTGAACATTTTTATTTTCTACTGTGGCTGTGGCTAAACCACAAATTAGGTTATCAACAGCTTTTTAACTTTGAGAAGAAGTCTTCTGCTGCCCTGCTCTCCCCGATCATGGCATAACCTCTAGTTTAGTACCTACCTTATTTGGAGAGATAGGTGGATTTGGAGCTCTGTCTTACTCAGTTCTTCACTTTTAAAGACACAAAGACTGATGGATTTAATAGGCAAACTGTTTAGAAGATCACATCTATCTCATATATGACCAAATGCAATGATAGGCACCAATAAGATCCTTCACAGTAGATACATGTCCTTGGTATATGGAAAACAGGAATCAACAGAGCAACCATAGACAGGGTCACTCTCAGAAGACATCTACCCACCAGAACCGATATGCGTCTACTAGAGAGTGAGAGGCATAAATACATATGCTGCACATAACACTACTCACTCTGCTTTGTGTATAATACAACTCACATACTCCATATTACAGCTATATACTCTGTTGTGTGTGTATAAAATTGGTATGCTAACTGCTCTTTTTATAATAGATAAAGTGTTGTACCATGTTTGCTAAATAAAATACAAGAAGCAAGTTTAGTAAGGCGATCGCTGACAGAAATAAAGATGTAAGTTTAAGTCTCTTTCTCAAGTTAACAAGCTAAGAGCCAGATTACGAGTGAAATGAAAAATTGCGCTTTCACGAGTGCAATATTTGCGCTCCACTCCTAATATCAGGGCATGCAAATGTGTGCTGGTATTAGAAGTTGAGCGCAATGCAAACGCAACCTCGTGTTCGCATTGCATGGAAGTTTTGCGCTCACGAGAGTGCACTTCCATAGGCGCCAATGGGAGCCTCGTTCTGATGCCGATAGATACGGCACAGAACCTAGTGCAGCAAAGGGGGTAAGTCGTGCAGTGTTGGGCAGCAAATTTAAAATATATATCCTCATAGACCTAAATGTTCTCCCTATTTTATAATACAAATACACATTCTGTACATAATATACATATGCAAGGTCATCTGTGTATACTAAGTATACACATTGTTCTCTGTATAACAGGCACTTACAGACTACTTGACTACTCTATAATACAGAATTTTTTTTCTACAACTAGTACTATATATAACACTGATACTACTCTTTGTATAATCCAGACGTGTTACTCTACTGTGTATTATACAGATTGTAATAATGCTCTATGTGAAATATAGGGACACTAAAAGCTAGGTGTATAACACACACATTTTTCTCTGTGTATAAAGCAGATACACACCTCTCTTTCTATAACAAATGTACACACTGCTCTGCACAAGTGATAAACGTGCACATGCTAGACGTACTTATGCTGTTCTATATAAAGGGGTCTATACATAAAGCTGCGGCGGACAGATGCGTACATACGTGCCCCTGACCGCCGCAGCTCGCCTCTGGCGGGCTGAATTCCGTTGTCGGAATTCAGCATTGCACAAGAAAGCAATTTTGCGCTCTTGTGCAACGCCACCCCCTGCCCGAGCACAGCCAATCACGCATGGGCACGAGATGTCAATCTCCCCGTTCAGACGAGACCGAGGTGATTGAAATTCTGATGACCGCTGCTTGTTAAATACGGACTGCAGGTTCTCTTGTGAGAACCTGCAGTCGTAGGGGGTTGAAGGCTGGCAAAAGCCTTTGAAAAATCGACCCCAAAATACAGCACATATTCTGCTGTGCCTAGAATACAGACTGAATACGCTATTGTAGATTTTATGCAGACATATATATTACTATGTATAATACAAATACATACGTTCCTTATAATTTAGCAATTATGCACAAAACATACATAATGCAGACAAACATATTGCTCTGGGTTTTATGCAAATATACTTATTTATCTTTTTACAGACACACTATTCTGTACATAATACAGATGCACACCTTATACTACACATACACACAGAGGTGTGTGCTTGCAACTGACCACTTCTTAATTAAATTTAAAGAGGATCCATGTCACACAGGTGCACAGTGACCACACAGGATGTACAGCTGCAGAAACAGGAAACTTACAAATTCTGCAGTCAATAATCAAGAATCAAGTTTCAAAAGGTTAATTACAAGGGTCTTGTTTAATGAGAGTATGTGATCACTAAAGCAGAAGAAGGGAAAATCAACAGATGGATCCGCTGACACAGTGGTTGTACTCACCTATCACGTCCTCTTGTCTTTGTTTAGCTGAGCGTTTACATAACTGTCAGTACAGCTGCAGGTTTTTGCTCTTCTTACTGCATATCTGCCTGGCAACCTACACATGTAATATCTGCCAGTAATGCTATGCAAGTGCAGGTCTGTACTATTCAGTGCATGTCTGCCACTCTAGCATCTTGTTTGCCCATAAAGTACATTAAATAGCCATAGTGCACATAACTGGTAAAGCCAGACACATCCAGGTTAAAAACATATATCTATATATATATATATATATATATATATATATATATATATATATATAGAGAGAGAGAGAGAGAGAGAGCGAGAGAGAGAGAGAGATAGATAGATATAATTTTTTAATAAATGTCCCTCTTACTTGGCATACAATGGCATTGCATATTGCACTTTATTTCTTTACACCTGCAACATGCTAAATACTGAATGCTTAGATCAGTGCAGGAGCTCATTTTTATCATGCCATAGCATAAGGCAGCAGACAGACATACACACAAGGCTTTTTAAGGGGTGTATGCCTGGTAGCAAAACCCTCACGTTATTAATAGGACAGTGTTATATGTTTATAAAATAATTTCTTGTACCAATCTTTTGCAGTTAATTGCTTATATATATATCACACATAAACATGACTTACATTTCCCTTTAATGTCTGTCTAGCTACATAGGTATCTTTTCAGATGAATGTGTGTCAGTACTACATGCTTGCTGTTAAGCACATATGTAATTTCAGCTGAGTGTTTATCTGTCTGACTAGCTACACACCTATCGGCCTAGTTAAAGGTCTGCCTGTCTACCATTGTGCTTGCCAACTCATCTAGCTACATCTGCCTACAGCTCTTCTGGTGGTCCTGTGTTATTGTATAATGCAGCTACTGTAAAACAGACAACATAAAAATGTGCCTTGAGAAAAGCTGAATGAACTTCCCAATAAACTTAAAGAAAGATCTAGAAAATATCTGCTTGTAATAACATGATCTGGAATCACAGCCCCCCCCTCCTCCGTACAACATGGTCCCAAAACTGCCTACCCCCTGAGTCTATAAATTAATAAGTGAGCTAATTGTGAACAAAAACATGATTTATTCTTAAATGATAAATTCCTTACTTTCTTTTTGATGAAAGTCCACAATTCATTACTTGTGAGAATTCATCTCCTGGCCACCAGGTGGAAGCAAAGACACCCCAAACAAGAGCTTTAAAGGGACATTATACACTCATTTTTTCTTTGCATAAATGTTTTGTAGATCTATTTATATAGCCCATAAAGTTTTGTTTTTTTAAATGTTTAGTTTTGCTTATTTTTAAATAACATTGCTCTGATTTTCCTAACCAAGCCCCAAAGTTTTATGTGAATACCATCAGCTACCTTCTCCAGCTTGCTCCTGTTTGTGTAAAGGGTCTTTTCATATGCAAAAGGAAGGGGGGAGTGTCTTATTTTCCACTTGCAGTGGGCTTTACAGCTACCTTTTCAACAGAGCCAAACTGACAGCTTCTAAGTAAGTTTTTAAACAGTTTTATACTGGATTTTTATAGCAGTATCTGTGCATCTTATTCTTTATAGTAGTGTCTATTACATGCAGTTATATGAAAATGAGTGTATACTGTCCCTTTAAGAATCCCTCCTACTTCCCTTTCCCTCCAAGTAGTATGTATAGCCAAGGACAGGAGGGAGAAGTAAGAAAGTTAGTAGGGTAAAGAAGTGCAGACTAGAACTGACATCTAATTGGAAAAATAGGCGGGTTTGTGGACTCTCAACACCAAGAAAATAATTTATCAGGTAAGAATATTACGGTGGCAACAGTCCACAATTCATTACTTGTGGGAACTAATACCCAAGCTATGGAGTCCACAAATGAAAATGGGTGGGGGAAAAAAAAAGGAAAGGCAGCCACCTATTTACCAGGAACTACTGCCTGAAGGACCTTCCTTCCAAAAACTGCCTTCACTGAGACAAACACTTCAAATTCATAACATTTTGTAAAAATATGCAAAGATGACCAAAATGCAGCCTTTCATTTTGTTCTACTGAAGCCTAATTCTTAAAATCCAAAAATGTAGACACAGAACAAGTTGAAAAAGCTGTAATTTGTGAAGGCGATTGTCCCGCCTCCAAGTAAGCCCTGTGAATCAAACTCTTGATCCTTATGTTTACCTGAAAACAGGACAGACAAGGTAGAGGACCAATGGAAATCCTTAGTAGATTGCAAATAGAATTTCAACACCCTAACATATTGGGACATAAAAAGGCACCACAATTTCTTGATTAATGTTTTCTGGAGAAAATACCTTAGGTAGAAGTCCGGACAAAGTTTGTAAGACAGCCCTGTCCAGATGAAACACCAAATATAGTAGATAAAAAAAAAAGAGATGAAGATTCAGATACTCTCTTAGCTGAGGAAATGTCTAACAACAAAAAAAAACTTTTGTAAGATAACAACTAAATATCTAGTTTATGTACAGGTTGCAAACCTCTGAGAAACAAATTCAAACTCCATGGAAGAGAAAACATAAATTATGCTTACCTGATCATTTTGTTTCCATTGTGGGGAAGAGAGTCCACGGCTTCATTCATTACTTGTGGGAAATAAGAACCTGACAACCCAGCCAAATGCTTAAATACCTTCCCCACTCCCCCAGTCATTCTGCAGAGGGAACAAGGAACAGTAGGAGAAATATCAGGGTATAAATGGTGCCAGAAGAACAAAATACAATTTAGGTCCGACCAACGGAGCAACGGGCAGGAGCTGTGATCAGGTAAGCATAATTTATGTTTTCCATCTAAAGGGGAGGAGAGTCCACAGCTTCATTCATTACTTGTGGGAAACAAATACCTAAGCTCTAGAGGACACTGAATAAAAAATGGGAGGGCAAAAAGGCAGACCCTAAACTGAGGGCACCACAGCCTGCAAAACCTCTCCCCCAAAAACCGCTTCCGCAGAAGCAAAAACATCAAATTTGTAAAACTTTGTAAAAGTATGTAAGGAGGACCAGGTAGCCGACTTACAAATCTGCTCTTTAGAGGCCTTATTCTTGAAGGCCCAAGAAGAAGCTACAGCTCTAGTGGAATGAGCCGTGATCCTCTGAGGAGGCTTATGTCCCACTGTCTCGTAGGCTAAGCGAATCATGCTCCTCAACCAAAAAGACAAAGAAGTAGCAGAGGCCTTCTGGCCCTTACGCTTCCCTGAAAACATCACAAACAGAGATGTAGACTATCTGAAATCCTTATTAGCCTGAAGGTAAAACTTCAGGGCACGAACTACATCCAAGTTATGAAGTAACCTCTCCTTTGGAGAAGGGTTAGGACACAAAGAAGGAACAACTATTTCCTGATTGATGTTACGATCAGACACAACCTTGGGAAGACATCCCAAGCCAGTGCGAAGAACAGCCTTTTCGGCGTGAAAAACCAAATAGGGAGGCTCCCATTGCCGCCAGCTCAGAAACTCTACATGCCGATGCAATAGCCAGCAGGAAGAGGACCTTCCAGGAAAGAGTCTTAATGTCAATAGAGTGCATAGGTTCAAATGGAACCCTCTGCAATACCTTAAGAACTAAGTTTAAGCTCCAGGGAGGAGCGGACTGTCTGAAGACAGGCCTGATTCTAGACAGAGCCTGAACAAAAGACTGAATGTCAGGAAGCTCAGCGAGCCTCTTATGCAACAAGACTGATAATGCTGAAATCTGTCCCTTTAAGGAACTGGCGGCAAGCCCCTTCTCCAGACCATCCACACCAAAGAGATGCTGCACCTGCAACACAAGCGATACCCACAGCTGGTGGGAATAAGAGACACTCCTGCAGA
Source organism: Bombina bombina (assembly GCF_027579735.1). Classification (NCBI taxonomy): domain Eukaryota; kingdom Metazoa; phylum Chordata; class Amphibia; order Anura; family Bombinatoridae; genus Bombina; species Bombina bombina. Next base: position 587,060,689 of record NC_069499.1, read on the forward strand.
AAAGCCTTCTGGAGAAATCCCTGCAACTCCTAATCATAGGGTCTCTAAATTAAGAGATGAAGAGAACGGAACCTCAGGTTTATCCCACTCCTTGGAAATAATAATCGTAACCAAGGCAGGGACCGGAAAAACCTCCACTGAATGATTAGGGTTTGAAAATAATTTCCAAATGCTGTAAAGGCTTATCCTCCGCCGACTTAGGCTCCTGAACCCCTCAAGTCTTTAACACTTCCTTAAGTAGGGAACAGAAATGTCACAGCTAATATTAAATGTAGACTCCTCAGATTCCTGATCTGAATTTGAGGATATTTCCTCAGCAGACAGATCACCCTCTGCTCTATAGAAAGTGGGAGGAGTAGAAGCAGTAGGTCACCTCTAGCAGGGGAATTAGCAACAAATATTACACCTAATTGAAGGCAGTATAATCGTCATGACCTCAGAAATGGCGGACTAGTTATTCTGAAATCTGTGGAAAAATCATTAATGCCACCCTGAGTGGTACATACAGGCAGGTGCAAACAGGTAAAACAGTGGTGGTAGTGGAAGAGATCTGAGACTGAAAAATAGAACTTAGACAAGTACTGCAAAGTTTAGCAGAAGGGCAGACAGTAGTCAATTTGCAAAGCAAAAATGTATTTGATGGGAACACAAAGTCTGTGGGTCTCCCCTCTAACGGGTCTTACCCAGCAGGGACAGTTCCACTCTGCTCTATAGTTAACCATGTTATACACAACTATCAGCACCTCGGTAAGAAAAGGAATAGAGACACATTCAAAATCAGAGAGACAGGGTATAAGGGCACAGCAGTGTTAAAGTATTACAGTAATATTTGCATTACTATGTTATTAAGCCTTCAACAAAATTATAGGTTAATATAATTGAATAACACAGTAATATTATAGCGATTATACCGCTTGCTAATATTTCCAAAAATTGTTCCCTGTTAGGATGCACAGTATTAAACATTTATAACAAAGCTCCTCCAATATACCTCCTTTGCTCTTATAAGGCACCAAGCAGGATTTCCCACATGGCTATTGGCAAAGAGGTAGAAACGTCACCTCTCAGTCAAATAGGGTTCTGCCATGGGTTGCCATACCAGCTCAGTGCAGCGAAAGCTGCAAACAAGTTAATGAGCTTTCAGAATAAAGTATTTTATACTTTGTTTCACAAACGCTAGGATTTACATTCACTTTAACCAAAGATGAGATCTCTGGTTAATTTTAAAAATGTGCCCCAATTGCCTCCAAACTTAGGTATAAGCTTCTATAATAACAGCAACAACAAAAAAAATAGCATCTTTAAATAAAATAAAATGCACAAAGCAGTTTTAAGGGGTTAAAGTGCTGCCTATGGTGACTGTGCTTATATACATATATATTTATGTGTTAATATGTGTATATACACATTTAAACATATATGTATATATTCATACATATATATTTTAAATGTGCTGCGACTTATCCCCTTCACTGCGCTAGGTTCTGTGCGTGTATGACGGCATCAGAACGAGGCTCCTATTGGAGCCTATAGAAGCACGCTCTTGTGAGCACAAAGCTTCCCTGCAACTTGTAAAACCAGCACACAATTGCGTGTGCTGGTATTGCTGAGTGGAGCGCAACTATCTTGCTTGTGTAAGCGCAATTTTGTGCTCCACTCATAACCTAGGCCTTAAAGTGACAAATGAGGAAAAGTAGCTTCAACCTGTTAAATGAACTTCCTCTATTTGCCCAATAAGTCTCTTTCAATGCTCAATTACAACCACATTAGAACTTTTGACTTCACAAGCTATTTCCAAGTCTACTATTTCACTGAGCTACCAAGGCTGACACTTGACATGACTTGATAACATATAATAAACGTCTGACAAACATAAATACATAGTATAGCATACTTATCTGTGGCAATAAATTCAGACTGCACAGAATGATATACTGGTGGCTATGATGAACACTACTTACTGTGCCTGTTAATAGCATAAGGGCTGTAAAGAGGAATGCAGGTACTTACCTATTAGGTGCCCCACCACTGATCTTACCCTGAATACAGTATGCAGGTACAGTAGATTGTCCATCGAGTACTGTAACCAACAATAGAGGATAAATTGAGGGAGAATATCTTCATGGAGGAGGCTAAGGAACTATCACAGGAACAGCCATGACAGCTTGTGACTACAACTCCTGCAAGGAGATTTATATTGCACAGCCAGTACTCTCCTATGTCCCTCTCTTCAAGGAACTACCCCATGAGGGAAAATGTGGGGTTAATATTCCAGTAATTCTTCACAAAATCCTGAGCACCTCTATCCTTGCCTTCTCCTAGATGAGGCAAATAACTACTGGGAGGGAAAGGGAAGAGGAATGGATACTTAAAGTTATGATGTGGGGTATCTTTGCCTTCTCTTGGTGGCCAGGAGATGAATTTTCACAAGTAAGAAATCGTAGACTCTCACCACCTTAAAAAGAAAATAGTAATGTCACATAAGTAGGTAAGGATTTAATATAGGGGTGCTTCTTCACATGGTTTGCCATCTGCAGGGGCAGTGAATGACTCCATCAGCTGGCCGTACACACAGAGACACGTTATCTTGTCTACTACACAGGCACGTTTGGGGCTTGTCCATACTTCAGTATAGACTGGTAGCTGCTAACAAATGCTCATACACTATTGGCTTTATTTTACTCACATTTAACTCAACACACACAAACTGTATCTAGTAACGTGTCACTGTGTAACTGCTTGTCTGGAGTGATCTTTTGTCTACCTGTATATTGCTCTGCCTGACCAACTCTATGTGTTCTTTTTGTCTAACAAGCTGCACATCTACAAAGTAAGGTCGCTCACCCTGTCAGACTTTGTCTGCTTGTCTATCTACATGATGCTCCTCCTGTTTTAAGGGGTAAACCTCAGAAAGAAGTTAAAGGGATATAATGGAGAAAATAGAAAGGTCCATGAGTTCATTTACATTTTCAATAGAAGCATTTTTGCAGTATATAATTATTTCATATTCCACCAGCATTCATGTATCTTACTTGCTCAGAGAGTCAGTGGTGGTTTGTATTAAATCATCACAGACAAGCTACACTCCATCGCCAGCTTTTTGAATGCTTGTGCACAGGGCAACTTGCAGCATATGTGCATCTGTTGCTGAAACAGTAATAACTTTTACTAGAAGCATTTTTTGCTAATACAATGGTATTCCAAAGTACTTCTGTTCAAAACTGAAATGCCCTCCTGCACATTACGTGCCTTTAAATTCATTCATCAGACACGCTTCCGTGACGTTCTTGAGCACTCTATTGCCTCTTACCAAACTATTTTTCTTGGAGTTTTCAAAGAATTTTGGAACTCAAATTCAACACCTTGGACATGCGAAAACACTTTTACCTGTTTCAAGTAGCCCTTTGGCTGTTTGTGTGGCTTTGTTTTAACGCTACAGTTTTTCTGCATGCAAAACTTGTTCATGTGTTAAACCAGATTTCTTTTTTAGTGTAGTTGGTTTAAATAAAGTGCAAATTACATTTTTATACTTGAACAGATATTAAACAGTCATATAAATGCTCATTTATTATTGCAATTAATAGTTTGGTGATATGAATATGTTCATCCTAAAATAACATGACATTTAATAGAACATTATTATATATTAATTTAATTAATTTATTTTGGGCCAGATTACAAGTGGAGCAGCATTTAACGCTCATACTCGAGCCCTAACTCCGCTAGAAGTAAGCTTTTTGTCGTCGGGTATCGTTCGTATTACAAGTTGAAAGTAAACAGTTTCCGCTCGCATGCTAAACCGGGGCGTGTAAAAAGCAGAACTTCACGCATGCGAAAACGCATTTCCCCATAGAAGTCAATGGAGCAAAAAAAAGTGGGGAAAAAAAACCTAATACTCTACTCGTGTGCAAACACGATTGCATATTGTCATATATATATATATATATAAAAAATATATAATATAATAATATATATATTATATAAATTATAATATATATAAAACACATTATAGATATATACAGATATATATATATATAGGAATATTTATTTATAAATGCATTGAACATATTCTGCTATGTGCAGAACACTGGAATGTGAAATATTTACAGTAAATACACAGTGTAACACTTAAATATGAATACTGCATAAATATGATTTTACACATTTTAATCTGTTTGACTGCAAATGGCTCCAATGCACTTATATATGTATACTTGGGTATTTCTGTGTATATATGTGTATATGTCTGTAAATACATATAAATAAATAGATCTGTACACACATATAAACATACATACATAGATATACATATTGTAGACATGTATATGTACGTATCTCTATGTTAAAGCACTTTGCCTGCCTTTTTTTCCCAACAACAACTGAGACCTCATATCTTGAGCCCTCATAACTTTTTTGTGCAATTTTTTTTTGAATATTTTTATCAGTCTTATTATGAGTGTAACTGTACTTTGTAATGTATTTGTGATGTGTTTTGCGAAACAGTTCCAAGGACATGGTAATCATTCTAGCGTAAGTTGCAATTGAACTTAAGCAATCGCATTTACTTTCAACTTGTAATACGTAACATGAGCGATAAACCCGACACGCACAAACTGTTAACGCACTACTCATAATCTGGCCCTTTATTGGTTAACTGAAACACCTATATTAAGAAATATTACACAATGATTATTATTATCAACATTAAAATAATTATCCTTCGACTTACTTTTGCTTTGGACCAAAATCTTTTGCTTTTATGAATGACTTAAAGGGACAGGAAACCCCAAACGTTTCATGATTTGGATAGAACATACAATTTTAAACAACTTTCCAATTTACTTCCATTATCAAATTTGCTTTGTTCTCTTGTTATCCTTTGCTGAAGGAACAGCATTGAACCACTGGCAGCAAGATGAACACGTCTCGTTAGCCAATCACAAGAGACAAATGTGTGCAGGCTCCAATCAGCATCTAGCTCCCACTAGTGTAGGATATGTGCGTATTCCTTTTCTACAAAGGATACCAATAGAACAAAGCACATTTGAAAATAGATATTAATTTTAAAATGTCTTAAAATGACATGCTCTATCGGAATCACGCAAGTTTAATTTAGACTTCCCTATCCCTTTAAATCATTGTGAAAATGTAGTTGAAAATCCTGAGATACCCCTGTTTCTTGCAGTTTTTTTTTATGTGCTTTGAACTAGATTATACTGATATTTTCTGATACAAATGTTGTTCTAATTTAATCATTGGCTAACAAGCAGCTACATGAGGTTTTCACCAAATTCAAATTGATTGGAATAATGCAATGCTGTAACAAATCAAAGCATTTTATTGCTACACTACACATTAACTGTGTCTGTTTGTATAGCTGTATGTCTCTCTGCTTTATCTCGACTAATCTACTGGTCAAGCTTAAGTTCTATAAAATATCCATATAATAGTCTATGGTGGCTTTAACACCCTCTCTCTACAAAGCAAAGGAGTAATAGGGCTGTTATATGCAGGGAGAGGGGTTTAATAGAGCTATACAGAGCTGGAAGAGATATTATAGGATACAGCATTCTATGCAGTAATAGTACTAGATATATGGGGCTTTATGATGGGAAAGTTAAAGAAAAGGGTTTTATGCAGTTGTAGAAAGAGAAATAGGGAGGGTTGTATGTAGCAATACAAGGAACTATATGAAACAAGTAGAGTGTTAAGGATTGTTATTTGGAGCAATGGGAGGTTACAATGAGTGGTAAAATGAAGCAATAGAAGGCAATATAAGGGGAATTTTATGTTGCCCCAGGTGTTGAATGGAGGGAATGAATATAAAGAAAGCTGATTTGATACAAATGAGGTAACAATGCTGCCACGTAATTTTAAAGTCATTTAACCATGAAGATATGTCATAGCAATGTGCCGGTGACAGTAAGCACAGCTTACAAATATGGGGGTGAGCTCACCTTCAGCAGTGCTCGATAGACCATCGGCCTTAAAGTTGCTTGTGCTCTTCTTCCGCCGGTGTTTCTTGCGGTTGGCATGAGGGGAGGGTGGTGGATCCAATTTGGGGCTGGTGGTGCTGGAGATAGAGGGACTGGAACACACTGAGTCACCTAGGCCGGTGTCTGCAAAGGAACAAAAGCATATACAATCAATCAAATCTGGGAATGTGTTTGAGAGCCCTGTATTGTTACATAGCCCTGCATCATATGCAATAAATATTTGTAAGGTGTAATGAACCACAAAACCACACTGGAGGAGCTGCAAATTGTCCCAGGATTAAGCTACCTGGTTGGGGATTAGTGTAATGTGAATGGCTCTTCACTCTGAAAGCTGCCAGTCCTTGGACACAAAATATGAGAAGATTTATTTAGCAACAGCTGATGTTATCACAATGATATAGGGAGCAAAAGAGTGAGTTACTGGAAGGGTTTATAATGGAGGTGGGATATATGAAGCAATCTTACGAGTTACGTGGAGTATTTATAACTAATAACAAGAAGGATTCTAGACAGCAGATGCATTTGGTGGAGTCACAGGGAGGAAAAAACGACGGTATAGTGAGGGGTGACAAAGAAATAGGGGTAGTGATAGGAACAACAGATAAGGAACAATAAGAGCAGTTATACTATGTACCGAAAGGACTTACTAAACGGATGTATTAGTCTATTATACGCATACTACAGTGCAACAGTAGCATGCTTCTAAAATAAATAAACTGCTATATTAAACTTTTCTAATGCAAGGATCTAATGCTAATTTTTGCCCTAACATAGGCGCTTATTGTTGATAGTTGAGCATAACTATCACTTACCGTCCAGGTTCATGAATATGTTACCAAAGTAATAGTAGACATTTTTTTAACGCATTTCACACGCATTTAAAATAAACTGACAAGGATGCACAGAAAGTAAAGTAATACAAAAAAGCAGAAAGCATGGAAGGGAATGCTATAAAAGAAAAAGATGGGAAGAGGCGGCACATCCAGACACAGGATTAAGATCATTTTTATATATCTTGCACATCTTCTATCCTGTTTTATAGCTGCTGTAAGAACACATCCCACCCTCTACCAAAATACCCCTTCTACAGAGGGACTGTAGCTCAGAAGAACGAAAAAAATCTCATAAATATCTGTGGTTGAGAGATCGCTACTGCCACCGGTCTGCTCTTTCCAAGGACGCCCATAACTTACTAAGAAATCATTTAACTTCTACTGACAGGATGCCACATATAGATAGGAAAAATAGTCTGCCATCTTTGCACCATATTCCCACAGGGTGCCACATCTGCTATCTGTAACCAGTAATGCAATGTCCTGTGCAAGCAAACCCTGCTGGTCTCACGCTAGGGACTTTATGCAGCAGTAAACACACCCAGGATAACTCTAGCATTGGCAGAAGCTCTCAACAAGTTACTTTGCTGTAAAATACATTAATTTAGCCACACACTGCACTATAGAATCATTCAAAGTCTTGTGATTTAGAAACTCTCTAGGACAGATGATTGAAAGCGCTATGAGGCGGCAAAAAATTCCAGGTGATCAGCTGCTATGTCGAGAGAGCTTGTTGAAATAATACAAGCTCCCAACATAGCTGCTAACAGGCTGTATAGCAGAGTGGCATTTACTATACATCCCTTTTCGCATGGCAATTCTATTGCAAGGAATCATTTATTTTAGATCGCCAATATGGGCGGCAATGCTGGGTGTTATCTATAGCCAGCCTCGCCGCCCATATTGGCGATCTAAAGTAAATGAGCCCTTGCAATATAACTGCCATGCTAACCACTAATACTCCTAATTCAAAGTACCCCATGATTGCAAACTAACACTACACTAATAAATATCTAAACCACCACACGCCCACTGCAAGTACCTATCTTGTTAACCTCTAAAATTGCCACATACCCAGCGCAAGTACCTAGCCTATTAACCCCTATACCGCTACATACCCACCCCAAGTACCTATCCTATTAACCTTATACCACCACATACCCACTGCAAGTACCTATCCAATTAACCCCTATACTGCCACATAGCCACCGCAAGTACCTATCCTATTAACCCCTATACAGCCACATATCCACCGCAAGAACCCATCTAAACTATTAACCTCTATACCGTTACTAGCTCACCACAAGTACCTATCTAAATTGTTAACTCCTATACCACCACAAGTACCCATCTAAACTATTAACCCCTATACCACCACTAGCCCATCTCAAGTACCCTACACTATTAACACCTAAACCGCCACAACCCCCAAAGCAAAGCGTCCACCGGCTCCTGGACCCTGGATGAAGAGGGCCCGGCGTCAGATCAAAAGGAGATTTTTTTTCGCATGTTGAGTAAAATCTTTGGGGGTGGGGTTTTTTATTTTAAAGAATAGGCTTTTTTTTTTTTTAATTTATTTTTTAGGATAGGTTTTTAGTCATTCGACTTTATTATTTTGTGGAATAAAGGGGGGGTTACTTGTAATTTTAGAGGGGAGGTCTTGTATTTTTATTTGGGGCCTGTAGATAAGTGTTAAGTATAATAAAGGTTTTTTATTTTGGATACTGTCATTTATTATTTTTTGTAACTTAGATTTTTTTATTTGATTGTAACTTATTTTTTTTTATTTTCGTGTAACTTAGGGGGGTTAGACATTAGTGTAGTTCTAAGTTTGCTTTGGGAGGTGGGGGTTTAAGCCTTAATCACCTAACCACCCCCATACCTGTATGGGGGTTGATTAAGTTAGGGCAGCTTAGGAGTTAATTGTGTATTTTAGCATTTATCTGGAATGTTTAAAATAGTATGCATTCTCATGTATGATGCATATTCTTTTAAAGGGGTACTCAAGTGAAAATAATCTTTTATGATTCAGAAAGGGCATACAGTTTTAAGACCAATTTACTTCCATTCTAAAATTTTGCAAAGTCTTTTTATATAGAGGGTATCAGATTCTCTGTGCTAATGGAGCTACAATCCTTATAAAAGTCACCTGAAAAAGAGAGGATTATCCCCAAAAATCTCACAGAAATGCACACTATCTATAAGAAAGAGTATGTGTAAAAAAACATATACAAAATCTACATCCTGGGGCGCTAACATAAGCTATATAAGTGTAGTAGCTGAAAACCAAATGAATATATAAGATGTATACTAAGGCACAATTCAATTGTAATTGAATCTAGTTATAAACGAAATTCATTTAATAATTCATATAACAAAAACAAATCAAGTTAAAAATATTAGGTGAAATACAGAGCATAGAATAACTTGCAGTTCATAAAATACAGATCAAATGCATAAAACACCGATGTCACAATAAGATAGCTGCTACATATAAAGGGTAGCTTATGAGTCCAGTTTAAAGATGCTTTTCTTAGATATAGCAAATAGCAATATGAGAACCCTCTACAGAAGGATGTATATAAATATGATTTGGATTCCTCAGTTGGAAGTTACGATCATAAAGACTTCCAAACAGCCAAGGATCCTGCAGTGAGACAGGAGATCCTTTAAATACAGGTCCAGCAGTCCATTCTTTAAACAAAGACTACATCAACAGCACTCAAAGAGTAAGTTGTAGTGTATTCATTTTAACACTATTATTGCAACACACACTATGTTGGTTTAAATCAAATAGGAATTGACAGTACAATATAATGCTGAGGGATTTGTGCTAATTTAAAAGATAACTTTTAATAACAAAAAACACACAGTTTTAAAACAGGAAAGTGTAAATAAAATCCCACTTCGGCTCTTTAAATAGATGTATTAAACATAATGACGTAGAGAGCAACATGAGTATTTGAGGTTTGTGCTTCAAGGCAAGAATGATATAATGTATTCGGTTTATTAGATACTTTGTAATCATACAACTGAGACAGAAGCCGTTATTTGTGCAGTTAGACATACATACTAATCAGAACCTCATGTTATATGTATCTATTGTCATCTGCATAGGTAGTAATGGAAATCTTTAGGTTCATTATTCTTATATTTATATCAGACTTAGATCAACTATTCTTAATTTTAACTTTAGTATTAATTGATTCAAGGTCATTCAATATGGGTTATTTAATATTGAATGCAAGTCCTTTTAACCTTTTAATGCCGTTATGCCATTCTATTCCGTTATAATTACACTGGGCTTTAATGCTGTTATGACGGCTGTCCTGAAGCCTTCTGTGCTTTCAGGATTTGATCGCGGTCTGGAGGGCGTTTCTAGGGTTGTAGGGACGCCCCCCAGACGCGATCCAATAATTGAAATCTCGCGATCTTGTGCACGATCGCGTGGTTACAATTTGTCTACATCGGAACAGTTGTTCCGATGTAGACACTTTAACCCTGTCGCAAAAGGGTTAAGATTAACCTCCTTATAAAATATTCCAATGCTTGTTAGCAAAATATTCCAATGCTTGTTAGTAACCCAGTTAATATCCTGTTAGCGATCTCTTTAGAATTAGTGTAATATGTCTCTGTCCCCCTTCTAAATTTTAATTATCAAATATTATCTTTCAACTATTACCATTATAATTATTACCATTATAAAGACTATTAGCTTCATATTTTAAAAATGATAATTTTTTTTGGATACATTTTTTGATCCATTTCTCATTTTTTAGATCAATTTTTCACATATTATAATTTTTCACAATCCTTTTCATACATAATTAATTCCTATTTGCTGTTTAAAGTTTGTAAAGTGCACCTTATAGTTGTGTTATCAATTGTATTATAATTGAAATGTTTGTAATGTTGTCTAATTGAAACTACACATGTCTGAGAATAGGGCGCCTATGCCTTTAAGTATGCGCTATAAAGCGCCCACAGCACTGATGCAGTCATAGAGCTTGACAAAGGCGATCTGCCGAAACACGTTGCTCAGAGTTGTGGCCCTCCAGGCCTTTCCGTTGACTGTAAAAAGACTCTCACTAATGCGGTAACTTCAAACTGGTCGAGTACCCGCAGCCGAGCAAGTCCAAAAGTGACAGGAAAGTAAGCCACATTGAGAAGCACCGCTGACCACAGGAGTAAGCACTGTTCAAGGAAGATATACACATAGACGGTGTAAGAACCTTATAGCACCTGTTGTGTATTACTCTTTCATACTTGTGATTAGGATCTCCTGTCTCACTGCAGGATCCTTGGCCGTTTGGAAGTCTTTATGATCGTAACTTCCAACTGAGAAATCCGGATCATATTTATATACCTCCTTCTGTAAAGGGTTCTCATATTGCTATTTGCTATATCTAAGAAAAGCATCTTTAAACTGGACTCATAAGCTGTCCTTTATATCTAGCAGCTATCTTATTGTGACATTTGTGTTTTATGCATTTGTTCTGTATTATTATATGAATTGTTAAATGAATTTAGTTTATATCTAGATTCAATTACAATTGAATTGTGCCATTTCAACTTTTATGTGCCTTAGTATACATCTTATATATTAATTTGGTTTTCAGCTACTACACTTATATAGCTTATTTTAGCGCCCCGGTATGTAGATTTTGTATATGTTTTTTACACATACTCTTTCTTATAGATAGTGTGCAAAGTCTTTTTATATACATACTTTCTAGGGAACAAGATCCTACTGAGCATGTGCACAAGCTCACAGGGTATATGAATACTAGTTTGTGATTGGCTGATGTCTGTCACATGATAAAAGGGGCCAGAAAATGGGGTAAAAATACATTTGTCAAAAAAAAAAAATCTACTGCTTATTTAAATATCAGAGTAGGTGTTAAATTGTCTTTTTTTATTATGCACTTGTTAATTATGCAATTCTACTGAATTGAGTGGTCCTTTAAATATTGTATATAAATGAATATGTATTTTTTGTTTTGTTTTTTTTTAATTGTAAATATATATATATATATATATATATATATATATTAATGTATATTTATGTTACAAAAGGCATTAACATTACAATTCTATTATTACATAACAGGCATGCAGTTATGTAATACTATAACAATAATGCAACTGTTTTATAACATAAATCTCTATTTTAAAAATATATTTTTATTTAAAATAATAAATGCATCAAGCAAGCATATCTATATTTTAATTTATATCCAATACTTAAGCTAATATGTATTACACATGATCATGCATTTTATTTCAAACATTGTAGATATAACGTAGTCTGGCCTTACATTAATATTCAATATTTAAAATGGAATGCATTTTTATGTATATTGCATATTGTTTTAAGTATTGCATATAAATTAAAATGTATTTATGTTGGGTTTATTAGTGATAACAGATATATATATATATATTAATATATATTTATGCAATATTATTCAGTAGCATTAAATAATATTTTACATACCAGGCATGCAGTTATGTAGAACTATAATTGTAATTATACTGTCTTTAAAAAAAAATAATAAACACAAGAAGCAACAATAATTACATTTTAATTTATATGCAAATGTTTAAATAATATGCATTCTACATAACAATGCGTCATTTTAAATATTGAATATTTATGTGTAGGGCCTTAGCTTCTAAAGTTAGTATTAAGTCATGACAGTTTATGGGTCAATGTTTAAATGATATGCATAGTCATGTACAATGCATATTGCTTAAAGTATTGTATATATCTATAGAGTAAAAGGTATTTAATGTTGCTTTCTATTATTATAAACAAATATTTTCAAATATATAATTATGTTTGAAATAATAAACACAGCAAGCTACAATAAATCCCATTTAAGATATCTACAATACTTTAAATAATTTACATTGTACATGAAAATGCATATTTTGTCAAGATGACGTGGTAAACACCGGAGGGCCAGCATAACCTCGAAAGCCTAGCCGGGCTTCTGGAGTTTCTTTAAAGGGGTGTCGTTCCAGCAGGGTGCAAGGGATTAAGTCGCATTTTTAGTATGTTGTCTGTAATTTGTTGAGGCACCTGGGGATACAACTTGTTTGGGGTGCTTCCTTCTGGGAGGAATGGGGACACTTCAATTCCGGTCCCCCATTCCTTGGAGTAGCACATGGGCAAAATATAAACAAAGTTTTGGCATACCCGGAGCATTGAATTAAAAAGGAAATGTTTATTGGTCACATTAAAAACATAGTAAGTGAGCCAGAACACATCTAATGCATTTTGGTTGTTGCCTTAATTATAGTTATAGTGGCACATGGGCAGCAAGGCATAGCTTCAGGCAACATTTTTTTTCACCTACTATTTTAGCCATATGTGCCATAGGTTTGCCCCACCTGTAATATGCTATAGGATTTCTAAAACTCTCTCAAACACATCTCACGCTGTAAAAAGCTCTCAGGGTATGCTAAGAGCTATGGAATCTCTATAACCTTAAATAAGCTGTATAGTCTCTCACACACGTCCTACACTGTTGGAACATTTCAGCCATGTGTTACTTTGTAGAGCCTCCTGGCATAATCCATTGCCAAAAGAATACCTTGGTCATTTGAGTGACAGATGAAGTCATTACTGTATTGAGATGCAAGGCTGTGAGAGAGGGAGAGGCACACCTGAAGTGCAATAGGCAGGCACTTGTGCTCCCACACCGCAAATAAAAATTGTAGCTATTGACTGTTAAAGGGACCCAGGTGCCAGGGAGCCATAAGGGCCTTAAAATTAGGACCTGGCATTCTAGTTTAGAGTCTCCCCCAACAGCCGCACATAGAATTTAGCATGGTGCAGCTGAATCCTTTCTAGGCCTCGCACATGTGAAAGAACATAAATTATGCTTACCTGATAATTTCCTTCTCTTCTGATGGAAAGAGTCCACAGCTGCATTCATTACTTTTGGGAAATAAGAACCTGGCCACCAGGAGGAGGCAAAGACACCCCAGCCAAAGGCTTAAATACTCCTCCCACTCCCCTCATCCCCCAGCCATTCTGCCGAGGAACAAGGAACAGCAGAAAAAATAGAGTGAAAGGTGCCAGAAGAATAATAAGGACGCCAACACATAAAATTACGGATGGGGAGCTGTGGACTCTTTCCATCAGAAGAAAAGGAAATTATCAGGTAAGCATAATTTATGTTTTTCTTCTTAAATGGAAAGAGTCCACAGCTGCATTCATTAATTTTGGGAAAACAATACCCAAGCTAAAGAGGACACTGAATGCCAAGACAGGAGTGTACAATAGGCGGCCCATACAGAGGGCACCAGGCTGAGAAATTTTTAGAGAAAAAGCCCCAAAGACACTGACTTGCAGTCAGTCCAGAAGCCAAACTAGAGACTCGACTGAGCCAACAGTCCTCCAGGAGACACAGTCGCCCAACAGACAGCCCCCCACCACTCATCCCCCACAAATGAAGGAGACACCAGCCGAAACCCCCAAGCGGACAAGGCAAAGGAGAACCAAGGAAACTGAAAGGTCCCCTAAAACCAAAGAGAACACCACAAAGAGTGAGCCCAGCTCACATAGACCCAAAAGGGCTCAAACAGGGGAAGGAGGCCACGCCTATACCAAGCAAAACCCGGGATAAGACTGGGCACAGAGACAGAAAAGACGTCTTTCCAACATCCTGCAAGCACGGAATGCAACTGAAGAGGCAAAGTCTTCCCAGTGTCTGACCATAGAATACCAAAGCATTCTTGCGAGGAGAAAGAAGCAGTCAAGCAAGAAACATACCGCAAAAGCAACCCCCAGACTTAGGGCACGCTCCAGGTAACTTAAGTAGCCAGACCTACACACAGGTCCCTAAAAAGGGGAACACAAAACCTCAACAGAGGCCCCCCGAGAAGGGGAGTATACTCTCAGAACCCTAAGGAAGAGTAAACCCTCTTCTGAAATCAATGGATCAAGTTGAAAGGAAAATCTATACCCTAGTAGACTGAGCTAACAGGATAGACTCAACAAGGCTCACACATCCAGGGGAGACTGCGACCTGAACGCAGCGTCTTAGACCGCTCGACCATCATGACCTGCAGACCCACACCAAGCTGGACCAACCCAGCCTCAGGGATTCAAGACAGGGGGACAAAAGAATCCTGAAACAGGTACAGGAATGAGCGTAAGGATAGCACAGCCATCCCCACAGAGTACAAGTACAACCCGACTCTGAAAACAGACAACAAGGCCATAGACCCAAGGATCTATCAAAATAAAGGCCCAATAAGTCTGACTTGGAGCCAGCAAGACCCTAAGAGGGGACCAATCCCACCTTTCCGCCTCCCATCCAGGAGCCCCAAGCAAGGACTCTATCTCCATAGGGAGGAGGATATCCCCTAAAGGAAAGGGATGATGCCGGAAGGGCAACAACTGTCCTCAAGGCCCAAAATCACCGGCTAATGGGAAGAGAAATTCCCAACACAGATGTCCTAGAAAAGGACCCCCCTACAAGTAGCTTGCCAAGCAGAGGTAAAGCCAACCGCTCAACTGCAGTAAGGGGCGTTAAGCCCTCCAACCCTCCACCACATGGGGGGAGGAAAACTCTAAGTTCTGATGAAATCAGATGTCAAAGTGACGCAGCAGAAAAACTCCCCTGCATGGCCATCTATGACTAAATGCTATAAGGACTGAAACAATCCTTCCCGCCTCACGGACCCACAGGTCCTCTCGAATGCTTAGTTGAACATGAAAAACAAATGAAAACCTGAGCACTCTGCGCTTCTACCGAACCAGCCGAGCAGAACAGCGCCACGTGTCTGAACAGCCGCAAGACCGAACGAACCCGACAGAGCCAGCCTGCACCTAGGGTCCTAACCGGCAAGCTGCATAAATTCTCCCTCATAGGGGAAAAAAACAGAAAACAGACATTTTTAACATAGGACTAACATGTCCAAAACAACTTCCGAAGAAGTAATAAAGAGAATCAATCCCAGAAGGTTCCCGAAGGAAACAAAAACAAATAAAAGAGATCCCATCCGGATCTAAATAAAATATAAGGCAACCCGGAGGTTAACGCCCAGAAAGACACAGGCCTACCCGCAGGACCAGCCAAACTGAGCCCTATCTGTCAGAAACTGGGAAAGATCTCAAACAAATGACAATCAGGAGATTACTTCATCCCCACATGTCTAATGAGGTGAACCATTCGAAGTAGCAGACTGAAAATCCTTGTATCTGGTAACGATAGGATCATTCAATAACTGAAAAACAAGCATAACATGGGACAGTTACACCCGCGGGGAACTGTAGAGGCCCTCATCAAGGCGGAAGACCCGGGACAATAGGGCACAAGCACATTCTCAAAGAAACGTCTGGACTTTGCAGACGAACAGTTGCCAACATTATGTGGAAGCGAAAACGTGCTGCAACCTCCAGGGGGAACACGCCACCCTGCATGGAGGAATCAGAAACTGTGTTACCCGCATGTGTAGAAGTATGAATTGGTAGGGAAATCGCCTCTTGGAGGACAGGGCCCCCAGAGGCAGATGGCTCAGCAGTCCCTTGATTCCCCAAGACCGAGGAACCAGGCGCTCTGAAATGGCATACGGAACAAAACTGTTGACATGTGTCAATGAGGCCAATCCAGATTCGTCACCGGACACGAAATCTGAAATCAAAATAGTCACGGTATCAGAATCCTCCATAACTGAATCTGAAACGAGCACAGTCTCAGCATCAGAATGCTCCATAACTGGATAGAGGAAATATCAATATGGACTAAAGTATGAAAACAAAAACGGCACCTGACACCCACAATGGCTGGGGCACTCACCACCTCCTATGACCAGACCCCTGCGGACTAGAATATCTCATTCGCCACACGGTCAAGAATGCGGAACAGAACGTAACCACGCCCAAACATAAGGTGAACTGAATAGTCCAAAAAAAGCGTGTCCAACCAAAAGGCCATTTCACTTCCAAAGGCCTCAAAGTTCCAACCATGAGCCCATAAACATCACACATCAGCAGGTTGAATCACATAACAAACATGATTATAATCCCCCTGTTCAATAACCCCCCTCAGGAGATATTAACCCTCGATTCCAAGATACTAACAGAGATTCACTGAGACCCTTATGTCATATAGTTAGACCCACAAAGTTGTGTAACCTCTCGGGAAAACACTCACATTACAGTACATTGACGATAAAGTAAAATGAAACGATCTTACCGGAATCTACGCCGTGGAACAGGAACATGAATCACGACCTTTCAAGTGTTTCACGAATAGTGGCATCGCCTCCGCCATGGACTTAAGAGAAGAAAGCAGGCAGCGGAGCTAAGTTCGACAATGCCGATTGCTTGAGGAGCTGTTTATATGAGTCGAGATGGTTTCGCAGAAAGGATCTCCCTGCATCTCCGGACTCTAACTTTCATCCAACCCTCACTGAGAGACTGACAGGACTACTTAAAACTCCTGTCCCATGCCGAAGAGTACTACCCTCCATAAGAGACAAAAAGCAAAAATTTAAAAATTCTGACACGTCTCTGCCAACCTCCTGGGACGAAAGGCAAAGAATCACTGGGGGATGAGGAGAGTGGGAGGAGTATTTAAGCCTTTGGCTGGGGTGTCTTTGCCTCCTCCTGGTGGCCAGGTTCTTATTTCCCAAAAGTAATGAATGCAGCTGTGGACTCTTTCCATTTAAGAAGAAAAATAATGTATCTTTCCAATTAAGAAGAAAAATAATCTTTGGCAAAGTCCTCCTCTTTTTACCAATGGGGGTGGGAGGGAGTTACTGATACTTGATTTCACATACAACGCTGGACAGAGCTGTCAGTAACATGGTGGATAATTTGGGGGTCAAGTGGATACAAGTGCACAAGCAGATATATCTTTACCACACCCACTTGGAGATTAATTTACAATAGTATCCCCGTTTGCATAGCCTTTCTATAGAGCATACAAGCATATTAATATATTCAGTATAGGTGGCAGTTTCAACAGGAAGCTCTTTCAAATGACAAACATTAATGTAAAGGAGCTGTTTGCAAATAATTTAATACACTCCAGTAGGTAAAATGTATTATTGCAAACACATTAGAGGGGAAAATATTTTACAGTACAACGTGCCTTTAAGTCAACGCACTTTAATCTATTTCACAGGCTGGCCTAATACGTATCATATTGTTCCCAAAGTTTTTATTTTACGTTCATTTCCTCTGCACCCCAAATAAGCACACAAATAAATCATTTGTATCATAGATGATTCAGCTCCTATTACGGAAAATGTAAACAGTTCTTAAAAAATGGGCTTGGTATCCTGAATAAACTTCACTCTGATGTTCCTGGTCATGAAAGGGTTTCTATCAGTAAGAATAATTTTCTGCCAGGAGACGGCTGAGAGCTTCACTGCTTTACTGACAAATTGTACAAGACAGCTCATTTTACAAGTCAGGTAACAGAATGGCGCCCAACCGGCAGAACGTGGGCAAGGAGCTGACATCACAACCAAAGATGCTCTCATTCTGCCTCCTCCTTCGCTTGCACACCTCACGTTGACATTCTTTCCTTTAGCTGCACCTCCTGTTTTGTGTCCCTCAGATAAAGTAATTTATCTAATTAGGAAACGTTCAGAGCAGCTTTCAAAGGCAAGAGCCACAGGGATACACAGGCTGCTTAAAAACTAAGATCCTTTTGCTGTGCCCCCCATGCATGCCGTTAATTGAATGCGAGGAGGGGGAGAGAGCATTGAAATCAGAAAATAAAATGAGAACCCAATGTGTGTTATTTTGTCTTGCACAAAAAGCAGGGACAATAAGCAGCATATTCAAGAACCAAGGAGAACATTTAAATCCAAAAGAGACATAGGAACAAGAAGAAACGAGAGAAACTTGTGTCCCCAGCCGTGCAGATCTCACACACATTAACTCAGTGCTTTAAAATTCAGAACCTTTTAATGAAAAGGAGAGAAAGTTTAAATTAAAAGGATTTTATGTGTTTGAAGTAAATGACAAAAAAAAAAAATAGAGAAAAAAAAATCTTAAAAGTGTGTAACTACGAGCAATGATCTGTTTGGGGGGGGGGGTTCGCTGTCTGAATGGGGTGGGGGGGGAAGCTTAGAAAAGTTTTATTACAAAGGAACATCAGAAGCATTTATCATTTTTCTCGCATTGCCAAGTCTCTGATAATTCCTCATTTCCTTTTTGTCATATTCTTGATGAGTTTTTCCGCTGTTGATGTTAACCATTTGGTGTTCTTAAACAAATGGTTATCAAGAGGTTAAGAGAAGACTGGGAAAGTCTAGAAAAGCACAGTGCTTCATACCCCTTGCACCCTCCCAGATACCTCTAATGTTTCTTGCTACGAATGGTCCCCCCGTTATTCCAGCATAAATCCCGCTTGGCGCTACACCCATAGTGCTTTACTACCGTCTGCTTTTGTTGCACTGCGATCCTTCCTAAACATTTGCGGTTAATAAGAAAGGGTAGGACCATGCAAGCTGGTAAATTAGAAGAACATATTAGATATAGTTTTTGCCCCAGAGTGTGGATAGTGACACATTACTTCATCAAATAATAGAATATTTTAATAATAACAATTCCCAAAGGGCTTAAACCTCCTGCTCTTGGGTTTCCCTATCCTGCACAGCTAGCAATCTAAAGAGCAGTTGTAATAAAGCTGCTATCTGTTCCCCACAGCACCCCTGGAGAAGCAGGGCTTTGGATTCCTCCCCAGCCCCCAATGCAGCACCCCTGGGTCACATCTGTAGCATTAACAGTAAGAACAAGCTTACTTTTCCTTTTTAAGGTTCCTGATCTAGATGAAAACACACAGACGTCTTCTGGGGCTCTCTGCAGACTGTATTGTTCCTTGGTGACAATGCTCACAAATAGCGTCTCCCATCTTCAAACCACCCCCCAACACACGGCTGGCTTTTTTTGGCTACACAGATTCTTGTTATTATTTCTTGCGCCTCTGAAGATGGCTCTCTTCTTTCTCCCTCTGTTCCGTTTCTCCCGTCACTCGGCAGATTGTTTCCCTTTCTTGTGCATTTCTCTTGGAAGGAGCTTAAAGGCTCGTCCCCGAATGTCACTTCAATGGGGTTACGGCTGTGTCCCTACCTCTGCTGTCTGTAGCACCTGAAATCCCTGCAAATCCGCGGCTCTGGAAGCATGGAAACCAAGCAAATTGCTGCTAAATGCTACCGCCTGACATTAACCCCTTTGTTGCAGAAGATGTGCTGGGATCTTCAATAAGATTATATAGGCAGCATAGAAAGAGCAGAAAAAAAGATCTATCTGAGAGATAGTAATATTAATACACAGTACTTTAATTGAGAACAATAGCAACACCAGTTAGAAGACTTCATATTTATTTATATTTTCATATTATTATTTTTTTGCACTGAAATTGAAGTCTTTTACTACTATTTAATACTAAATGGTAAAATGTATGAAGAATAAAAAGGTGCTGTTGAATTTGGGAGATACACTGTGTGCTTAAAATAGTATGTAAAACACATTTAAATGAAAGCGGGATGCACCCAGTGCAAGACACTATGAGTGCTATAAGGAGTGACAGGTGGGAATGGGGGAAGCAAAATATATTGCTGAGAAAATGGGATATAGTCTAGGTCCTGGGAAGAAGGCACTAGAGTATGTGCCCTAAAGAATATGTGACTTATACAAGTCTTAGGGAGTGTGGGATACAGGGTGTCGGTGCTAGGAATTATGGGATTCCCGTTATGTCATAGGTTGCGGGGGACACATAGTGTGTTATAGAGAGTAGGGGGGACACATTAAGATACTGCTGGGAGATGAGGATACAAGGAGTGCTGCAGGTAGTTGGGGAGTACTGTTTGCTACACTGTAGCAATAAGATTACCACAGCTTTGGGAAACTAGAGCCGCGAGGGAAGGTAACCAGAACTTAGGGAGTAAAAACTTCAAATAAGAGGATACTATTATGTATTTTTCTATTTTAAGTGAAGGACCAATTAACTCCTTAACCCCTTGGCGACCAAGGATGTGTCAGGCACGTCCTACAAAAAATACAGTATAGGACCATGGAAGTGCCTGACACGTCCTCTAGGGTTTAAAGCGGTGGAAGCAATCGTGATCGCTTCCAGACGCTTAAGGTATTGCAGTGTTGCTTTGATATTGAGGCATCACTGTAATACAATTTTTTTACCCACTGATGCAGAGAGAGCCACTCTGTGGCCCTCTCTGCATAGGCCAGCGATGGTGCTGATCGGAGGTGGGTGGGAGCCATAGCAGGGAGGCGGGTGGGCGGCCTATTGCTGGTCTGTTCCTGTGTCTTGTGCGGGAGCGCGAGAGGGGTCGGGCGCGTGCGTGTAAGTGCATACGTGCACGCTACATTTATACTCAATGTAATGTATGTGAAGGAGGGAGAGGGAGGGGGGAATAAATGTTGAAAGGGAAAGGGATCTGGGAGGGGGTATGGAATTGAGGGGGGGCAGATACACTACGGAAAAATGATTACTAGATATCAAAAAAAAAAAAAATCATTTGTTTCAGCAAACTGGGTACTGGCAGACAGCTGCCAGTACCTAGTTTGCAGACAGCTGCCAGTACCCAACATGGCGGCTTATAGGTAGAGGGGGGAGGGTTAGAGAGCTGTTTAGGGGGGTCAGGGAGGTTAGGGGCTAAGAAGGGATCCAACATTATTGCAGAATAAATATAAAAAAATAAAATGCCTTTTATTTTAGTACTGGCAGACTTTCTGCCAGTACTTAAAGGGACACTAAACCCAACATTTTTCTTTCATGATACAGATAGAGAATACAATCTTAAACAATATTCCAATTTACTTCTATTATCTAATTTGTTTCATTTTTTTAGATATCCTTTGTTAAAGAAATAGCAATGTACATGGGTGAGCCAATCACACGAGGCATTTATGCGCAGCCACCAATCAGCAGCTACTGAGCCTATCTAGATATGCTTTTCAGCCAAGAATATCAAGAAAATGAAACAAATTAGATAATAGAAGTAAATTAGGTTTTTTCAAATTGCATTCTTCTAAATTATGAAAGAAAAAATGTGGGTTTCATGTCCTTATAAGATGGCAGTGACAATTGTAATGTGGGGGAGAGAAGAGAGCTTTTTGAGAGGGGTCAGGGAGGGATAAGGGGGTGGGATGTGTGAGGCTGATCTATACACTAAAGCTAAAATTAACCCTACAAGCTACCTAATTAACCCCTTCACTTCGGGGCATAATACAAGTGTGGTGCGCAGCAGCATTTAGCGGCCTTCTAATTACCAAAAAGCAATGCCAAAGCCATATATGCCTGCTTTTTCTGAACAAAGGGGATCCCAGAGAAGCATTTACAACCATTTATGCCATAATTTCACAAGTTGTTTGTAAATAATTTCAGTGAAAAACCTAAAGTTAGTGAAAAAGTTAACAATTTTTTTATTTTATCGCATTTGGCGGTGTAATGGTGGTATTAAATATACCACAATGGGCCTAGATCAATACTTTGGGTTGTCTACTACACTATAGCTGAAATTTACCCTACAAGTTCCCTAATTAACCCCTTTACTGCTGGGCATAATACAAGTGTGGTGCGCAGCTGCATTTAGCGGCCTTCTAATTACCAAAAAGCAACGCCAGAGCCATATATGTCTGCTATTTCTGAACAAAGGGGATCCCAGAGAAGCATTTACAACCAATTATGCCATAATTGCACAAGCTGTTTGTAAATAATTTCAGTGAGAAACCTAAAGTTTGTGAAAAAGTTTGTGAAAAAGTGAACAATTTTTTTTATTTGATCGCATTTTGGGGGTGAAATGGTGGCATGAAATATACCAAAATGGGCCTAGATCAATACTTTGGGTTGTCGACTAAAAAAATACATGTGAAGGGTTATTCAGGGATTCCTGACAGATATCAGTCTTACAATGTAAGTATTGCTAATTTTGGGAAAAAAAAAAAAACACATAAATTATGCTTACCTGATAATTTCATTTCCATCTGTGGGAGGAGAGTCCACTGCTTCATTCATTACTTGTGGGAATTAAGAACCTGGCCACCAGGAGGAGGCAAAGACACCACAGCCAAAGGCTTAAATACCTCCCCAACTCCCCTCATCCCCCAGTCATTCTGCCAAGGGAACAAGGAACAGTAGGAGAAATATCAAGGTATAAATGGTGCCAGAAGAATAAAATTAAATTTAGGTCGCCCACCGGCGAAACGGGCGGTGGCAGTGGACTCTCCTCCCACAGATGGAAATTAAATTATCAGGTAAGCATAATTTATGTTTTCCATCTTAATGGGAGGAGAGTCCACTGCTTCATTCATTACTTGTGGGAACAAATACTCAAGCGCTAGAGGACACAATGAAAAAAGTGGGAGGGCAAAGGAGGCGGACCATAAACTGAGGGCACCACAGCCTGCAGAACCTTTTTCCCAAAAGCTGCTTAACCCGAAGCAAAAACGTCAAATTTATAAAATTTTGTAAAAGTATGTAAGGAAGACCAAGTGGCCACCTTACAAATCTGCTCCATAGAAGCCTCATTCTTAAAGGCCCAAGAAGAGGTCACAGCTCTAGTCGAGTGAGAAACCTAAAGTTTGTGAATAAGTTTGTGAAAAAGTGAACAATTTTTTTTATTTGATCGCATTTTGGGGGTGAAATGGTGGCATGAAATATACCAAAATGGGCCTAGATCAATACTTTGGGTTGTCGACTAAAAAAATACATGTGAAGGGTTATTCAGGGATTCCTGACAGATATCAGTCTTACAATGTAAGTATTGCTAATTTTGGAAAAAAAAAAAAAAACACATAAATTATGCTTACCTGATAATTTCATTTCCATCTGTGGGAGGAGAGTCCACTGCTTCATTCATTACTTGTGGGAATTAAGAACCTGGCCACCAGGAGGAGGCAAAGACACCACAGCCAAAGGCTTAAATACCTCCCCAACTCCCCTCATCCCCCAGTCATTCTGCCAAGGGAACAAGGAACAGTAGGAGAAATATCAGGGTATAAATGGTGCCAGAAGAATAAAATTAAATTTAGGTCGCCCACCGGCGAAACGGGCGGTGGCAGTGGACTCTCCTCCCACAGATGGAAATTAAATTATCAGGTAAGCATAATTTATGTTTTCCATCTTAATGGGAGGAGAGTCCACTGCTTCATTCATTACTTGTGGGAACAAATACTCAAGCGCTAGAGGACACAATGAAAAAAGTGGGAGGGCAAAGGAGGCGGACCATAAACTGAGGGCACCACAGCCTGCAGAACCTTTTTCCCAAAAGCTGCTTAACCCGAAGCAAAAACGTCAAATTTATAAAATTTTGTAAAAGTATGTAAGGAAGACCAAGTGGCCACCTTACAAATCTGCTCCATAGAAGCCTCATTCTTAAAGGCCCAAGAAGAGGTCACAGCTCTAGTCGAGTGAGCCGTATTCCTCTGAGGAGGCTTGTGTCCTGCTGTCTCATATGCCAGACGGATCATCCCAAACCAGTGCGAAGAACAGCCTTATCAGCATGAAAAAACAAGTAGGGCGGTTCACATTGCAAGGCCGCCAACTCAGAGACTCTGCGTGCCGATGCAATAGCTAGTAATACCAGGACTTTACATGAAAGAACCTTAATGTCAAGAGCATGCATAGGCTCAAACGGAGCCCTCTGCAAAACCTTAAGAACCAAGTTTAAGCTCCAAGGAGGAGCCTGATTCCTGAAGAAAGGCCTGATCCTAGCCAGAGCCAGAACAAAGGACTGAATGTCAGGGAGCTCCGCAAGCTTCTTATGCAAAAGTACAGATAAAGCCAAGATCTGTACCCTTAGGGAACTGGCGGCAAGGACTTTATCCCGACCGTAGTAGAGAAAAGCCAAAATCCTGGATACCCTGACCTTATGCCAAGGATATCCTCGTTCCTCACACCAGGACAAGTAGGTCCTCCACACCTTGTGGTAGATGCGTCGAGTGACTGGCTTCCTGGCCTGAACAAGAGTGTTAATCACATTTTCCGAAAATCCTCTCTTGTCTAAGACTAGCCGTTCAATCTCCACGCAGTCAGCCTCAGAGAATCGAGATTTTGATGTAGAAAGGGGCCTTGAACCAGATCCCTGCGACAATGTAACCTCCACGGCGGAGATGACGACATCCCCACCAGATCCACAAACCACATCTTCCTGGGGACGACGGAGCAATCAGAATAGCCGAAGCTTGCTCCTGCTTGATGCGGGCAACTACACGAGGTAGAAGAGGCAACTGTGGAAATATGTAAATTAGGATGAAGTCCCAGGGTACCACCAAGGCATCTATCAGTTCCGCATTGGGATCCCTGTATCGCGACCCATATCTGGGTAGCTTGCAATTGAGTCTGGACAACATGAGGTCTATCTCCGGCATCCCCCATCTGCTGCAGATCTCCGCGAACATCTTGGGATGGAGAGACCATTCCCAAGGATAAAACGTCTGTCTGCTCAGAGAATCTGCTTCCCAGTTGTCCACACCAGGAATGTGGATCGCTGAGAGCGAAAAATTGTGAGTCTCAGCCCATTCCAGAATCCGAGATACTTCCCTCATGGCTAGGGAGCTTCTCGTGGAATCTGATTAATCGAGACGACCCCAGAAGAGGCCAAGCCCTCAGGGCATTGAATATCGCTCGAAGTTCCAAAATATGTATAGGTAGACTCAACTCCTCTCGAGTCCATCTGCCCTGCGCCTTTCTGGCACCCCAAACAGCTCCCCATCCTGATAGACTTGCATCTGTGGTCACAATCTTCCAGGATGGTCTCAAAAAGGATGTCCCCTGTGACAACTGCCCCGGTCGGGTCCACCAAGATAGGGACTCCCTCACCGGTCTGTCCAGAGATATCTGTTGGGACAGATCTGATACCATGAGCCCTATCACCTCTATACACCTGGCCACAGATGTCCTGGAGGATGTCTGAAAAGCTAGACAGTTGGACACAAGCTTGCAACGTCTCTGATCTGTCAAGAATATCTTCATGGCTGAAGAATCTATTATCATACCCAGGAATTCCACACTGTTGCTGGGAACCAATGAACTCTTTCCTTCATTTATCTTCCACCCGTGGGACCGAAGGAGGAGGAGAAGAACTCTTGACTGATACTCCGCAAGACTGTAGGACGGAGCCTGGACCAGGATATCATCCAGATAAGGTGCCACTGTAATCCCTCTGGCTCTCGCTACTGTGAGAAGAGCTCCCAGAAGCTTTGTAAAGACTTTTGGGGCAGTCGCCAGACCAAACAGAAGTGCCTCAAACTGGAAGTGCTGGTCTAGGAAAGCGAATCTTAGAAACCTAAAGTGATCCTTGTGGATTGGAATGTGAAAGCAAGCGTCCTTCAGGTCTATAGTCGTCATGAATTACCCCTCTTGAACCAGGGGCAAAATTGACCTGATCGTCTCCATCTTGAACGATGGAACTGACAAAAACTTCTTTGAGACCACGAAAAGGTTTGAATAATACTCCAGACCTCTTTCTGCCGGAGGGACTGGGACGATTACCCTGAGAGATGAGAGAGCCCTCATACACCCCAGGAAGGTGTCTCTCTTTTCTGGTCTTGAAGATATGTTTGACAAGAGGAATCTGCCTCTGGGCAGATATGACTTGAAACCTATCCTGTAACCCAGGGCTATGACCTCCAGAACCCAAGGGTCTATAATGTCTCTTCTCCAGTCTGCCCCCTACCTGATCCGAGGACGGGTCGGGGGCCGCCCCGCATGAAAGGGACGAAAAATAGACCCCATAGGTTTAGCCTTCTTATCCTGAGGCAAGAAGGCACCCTTGCCACCCGTGACTGTAGATATGATAGAATCCAGGCCCAGGCCAAACAAATCTTTCCCTATGAATGGGTCAGCAGACCACAACTTT
The DNA here is from genome assembly GCF_027579735.1 of Bombina bombina. NCBI lineage: Eukaryota > Metazoa > Chordata > Amphibia > Anura > Bombinatoridae > Bombina > Bombina bombina. The sequence goes on from NC_069499.1 coordinate 587,087,372, forward strand.
AGCCACAGAGCCCTGCGGGCTAAAACCGAAAAACCTGATGTCTTAGCATTCAGGCGAATAATCTGCATGTTAGCATCACAGATGAACGAATAGGCTACCCTTAAGGCCTTGATTCGTTTTAGAATCTCATCGATGGGGGTCTCCACCTCGACCATGGCTGATAAAGCATCAACACCAGTAGGTAGCCGCACCAGCCACCGTAGCGACCGCCGCCGCCGGTTGGAAAACGAACGCCGTGAGTTGGAACATCTTCTGCAACATGGACTCCATCTTCTTATACATGGGTTCCTTGAAAGAGGAGCTATCCCCTAGCAGAATAGTCATTCTCTTAGCGAGCGTGGAAATAGCACCATCCACATTAGGGATGGTTCCCCACAGTTCAAGCTGTGCTTCTGGAACGGGGAAAAGCTTTTTAAAAGAAGAAGACGGGGGAAAGTACGAACCAAGTTTCTCCCATTCATTCTTAATAATATTAGCCATCTTGACTGGAACCGGGAAGGCCTGGGGCACTACCATGTCCTCATAAACCCTATCCAGTTTAGGGATCAAAGGTTCCTCTGTTAGCTTCGGTTCCGGAACCTCCAACGTATCAAGCACCTCTTTCAGCAGAAAGTGCAAATGCTCCATCTTAAAATTAAAATCTGGTTCCTCCATGGACGGAGGCCTAGAAGTAGCCGATTCCGACCCAGAAGCGGCATCCTCTGATAACTCGGAGTTGTCCTCCTCAGTGGATAATCTGTCTGAGACATCCAGCGGAGTCGAAGACCCCCTGAGACGGACAGCAGTGTCGTACCTTCCGCTTGCGCTTAGTAGGGCGAGGCATCACTGATCGGCGAAGTCTGGAGGCCAAAGGGCCCCTCCCGCAGGAGGATTAGTAGTGCCCTGGGGAACTGCTTGTATAAATGGAGATGATTGTAAGGAACGCACCTCGCAGGGCGGAGAACCCTGAGAGGTTGACGGCTCAGTTGTACTTAATACTTTATTCTTTTTGGATCTAGCAATATTGTCAAAGCATGTGGAACAAAGTTGCATAGGTGGTTCGACTGGAACCTCCTCACAATATGCAATAGGTTTAGATAAAAAAGGGAGTATCCTCTAATATATCAGAGTCCTCCATAGCTTGCGCCTTTATTACGGACTTGATCAAAAAATAAATGGCACCTTTATATCCCAATAGCCGGGGCACTCACCACCTCCTATGACCAGGACTACAAGAAACAGCTTTCGTCTCTTTCAAACGCAGGTTGAGAAAGAGGAAGTTACAGAGGCCACACCCAGTCACATGGAGTGCCATGCAGGACTGCCCCTGCACTCTAGAGAGACGCGTCAAAAAAGCCTGCTAATGAACTGACTGTTCCACACTGACAGAGCCTCATCTCACACAAATGCAGCAGAAACACAATAAACAATATTATGCATAATAAACCCCCCCCCCCCGTTCAATAACCCCCTTCCTAGGGTATTACCCTAGATTCTATAAAGATAAAGGAGCCACACTGTGACCCTGTCTTCTTGCGTTATCAAATATATATATAAATGAAACGATCTTATCAGAATCAACACCGTGGAACAGGAACATGGCCCTTCAAGTGTGACAGGGTAGTAGCATCGCTCCTGACATGGACTTGAGAGAAGAAAAGCAGACAGCGTAACTCGTCAACGCTGATTGCTAATGGAGCTGTTAAACTGAGTCGGGATGGGTTTGCAGAAAGACTCTCCCTGCATCTTTGGACTCTAACATTCCTCCATGCTCTCACTGAGAGGCTTAAAGGACTACTTAAATCTCCAGTCCCATTTTCAAAGAGTACTACCCTCCATAAGAGACTACTCTGAATCTTCCGTCACTTCTCTGCCAACCTCCTTTGACGAAAGGCAAAGAATAACTGGCCGATGAGGGAAGTGGGGAAGGTATTTAAGCCTATGGCTGGGGTGTCTTTGCCTCCTCCTGGTGGCCAGGTTCTTAATTCCCACAAGTAATGAATGAAGCAGTGGACTCTCCTCCCATTAAGATGGAAAAATTGTTAGGAATTAGCAAAGTGCTTCTTTTACTTATTGCCCTATAACTTGCAAAAAAAGCAAAGAACATGTAAACATTGGATATTTCTAAACTCAGGACAAAATTTAGAAACTATTTAGCATGGGAGTTTTTTGGTGGTTGTAGATGCGTAAGAGATTTTGGGGGTCAAAGTTAGAAAAAGTGTTTTTGCTCCCCCATTATTTCCATCATATTTTATAAAAAATTTTTTTTATAGTAAATTATATGATATCATATGAAAATAATGGTATCTTTAGAAAGTCCATTTAATGGCGAGAAAAACAGTATATAATATGTGTGGGTACAGTAAATGAGTAAAAGGAAAATTACAGCTAAACACAAACACCGCAGAAATGTATAAATAGCCCTGGTCCCTAAAGGTAAGAAAATGGAAAAATGGTCTGGTCACTAAGGGGTTAATAACTGGGAATCTTCACGTGATATGAAAAGGAAGGAAAATGGAGGTCAACACCAAACATTAGATCTATTTTGAAGTCATACTTATTAAAAGAATTGATCTCTTATTTCTGAAGGGCAACAACAAAAATCAAAATAGAACAGACAGACTTGGCCTGTCAACAATAAGCTAGGTCTAACTCACAGAGACAGGTATTCAGCATCATATGGCATAAACTTGGATGGGTTGCAGGTTTCTATCTTCCTTGAACCTTAAGAAGTGTTGTGATTGGCTCTTACCGCTACTAATGGCAGAGTTGGCAATGACAGCTCCCTCGCTCCACTGGTCAGCACTAGACACAGAATATGATCTCTGGTGCATCCCATCCATGCGGCTAAAGGAGCCTAGACTGATTCCACTGGGTCCGCTGGTCATCTGCGTAACTGATGTGCTGCTTGTTACATTCCCTGAGTTAGAAAGATATTACATGATCATTGTTAAAATGCAGGGATGTGATGAAATATGCAGTCTTAAATGTTAATCAAGTTGTACTTTACTTATGAATTATTTATCTGGAAACCCCTTAACAGTGTTTCACTCTATGTGAGGCTCTGGATCTTGGGCTATTTCTCTGTCTGATTTGTATCTAAACAGTTTTTTTGTTATTGCACTGTTAAATAAATTGCTTGGGATATTTCAGTTGTATTGGTTGATCAGTCACACACACACGCAAAAGAAAAAAGTATGCACATGAAGAGGAATAAAATAAAAAGAAGTAAAAATAGCCAGAAACTAACACATAAGAGCAAACAAGAAACTGCCAAGGACCCTAAAAAACCCATCTCATATTGGAGGCCCATTCTGCACACTTTTTCTTTTCCTCTGCTGCTTTTTATTATTATTGTTAGTCTCACATCTCCTCACTCCCACCACAGCAAGAGCAGCGTCAGTTGGCGCCTGTCGGCTGAGAGAGGCGTTCTGATAAACAGCCTCTGCAGGACACACAACAGGAATAATGTAGACTTAAGTACTAGCAATGTGCTGCCATTCTGCACAGCCGATTACTCCGTGCGCCTGTCATTCACAGAGGAAATGGCTGAACCCATTAGATAGAAACCTTTGCGATGGATCCTAAATGCGTCCTGCGATGCCATTAATCTACGTGCGGGAGGATGCCTCAAGAAGAGCTCCCCTCCGTGAGTTGGGGGGAGGCATGTGACAGTTCTCCTATTTCACCCCCCAATGTCTCGTTAATCAAGATCTGCTTATTGCCCCCACTACTGTGACAGAGGACAGAGCCCCCTCTTAACCGTTCATTATGAGACATCCCCAATGCATAGCTGAGTGGAAAGTGAAAGACTGCAAAAGGGGGGGGGGATAGGTGATATAAGAAAGAGAGAGAGAGAAAGAGAGAGAAAGAGAAAAAAGTGTGCGAAAAAATGAGAGCTTAGAAAGTGATACACTGAGAGAAATATGATGTAAAGCTGAGGGGCAACGAGAGAGGAGGGGAGAACACCAATAATACTGTTGGGGAAGAAAAAAAATAGAAAGACAAAGGGATAGAAATAAGGTGAAAATAGAAAGAACAAAGAGGAGCAAAAAAAAAAAAAGTACATGATATTCCAAAAGAGTATACTGACAGAGCAAGGCTGGAGAGAGAGGAGAGCTGTGAGGAGAGACAGACAATGAGGAGGAGGAAGAGGGAGATCAAAGCAAGTCCGATAGCATTAATATTCATGACAATAATTAGTATTCTAGGTCACTGAATATTCATTGCTATTAGTTTGGTTTTTATGGGTTTCCGAGATGTTCTGATTGTTGGAGTGTGGAGGAAGCAGCACGATGAGGACTTTAATATGTCATCAGCAGTTCAACGCTGAAAACACATTAGTGGTTTTGGGTAAAAATCAGACCCTTGTCTCTTGATGGATTTAACATTATGAAAGAGACCCGGGGCTATAGGAGAGGGGGAGGGAATTGGCCCCTCATGGTGTGAGGAGCCGCAATGGGATTTACATGTTTCATCAAGAGATGCGAATTGTATTATTTTACATGTCTCTGTTAAATCTGTCAGTGACTGCGCTGTAACTTCATAAGGTTCTCTGGGCTTGACCCCCACATGGGACTCTGGCAACAAGCTGCACAGTAATTACATTATGATATTATTTGTAAGAAGATAAAGGGAGACCCTCGGACTCTTGTATGTCACTGAGCTGTGTATAACACTGCAGGGGGTATGGATCGCACTCCAGATAACTGGATCAGTTAATTAATAGCGTCACATTAACTGAGTGGGACAGAAACAGCTTAGAGGCTCCAACCCACAAGAACGGAAAATGACATGATGCAGTAGAGTTATAGTTATGTGAAACACAAAACAGCACTCAAAATCCATAAAAAGGTAGAGATGACACACAATACACTATCTTATAGATTTTCTTTGCCTTAAGGGTTATAGAAGGAAAAATATTTAAAGGGACAATTAAGTCACAATTGGACTTGATTAAAGGGACAGTAAACATTCAAAATAATGATATAGTGCAGAATTATATAGCATTATCTTAGCGGCACCTTTATACATCTAAAGCATTTCCTGATTTTTTCATCCCAAAGTTGGACTCCGCTCAAGGTTCTACTGAGCGGGTTTTGTTTTTCAAATGCGCTTCATGGGCACGCTGTCTAGCCACAGCTTGCCCGATTGCGCCATTTAAGTGAATGTAGCTTGCTCCTGCTACCAGGTCAGAGTGGGAGCAATCTGCACTCAATTCAATGGTGCGATCGGGCAGGCTTGGACTAGACAGCGCGCCCACAAAGCGCATTTGAAAAACAAGACCCGCTCACTAGAACCTTGAGCGGAGTCCCACTTTGGGATAAAAAAAAATCAGGAAATGCATTTGTTGAAAAGCATACATAAGTAGGCTTAGGAGCAGCAATGCACATAAATGTCTAGTCATTGGTTCACCAGATGTGTTAAGCTCGATCTCAGTAGTGCACTGCTGCTCCTTCAAAAAAGGATACCAAGAGAATAAAGCACATTTAATAATAAAAGTAAACTGGAAAGTTGCTTAAAATTTTATGTTCTACCTAAATCATGAAATAATGTTATATCACCATATACATAGCAAGGATCACAGACATGTTCCTCAGAATCAACCAATACACAAAATACAGATACTGGAGTTGTTGCATTTGATGATGGGGATTCTGTGTGCAATATATAACATTCATATGATATAAAAGCATAAACTTTATGTTGTAGTTAACTCCAAAATAATCTGTGGTTTACTCACTCATTAATTGTGAAGGGGAACAAGGTTTTCTCTACAGCTTATTGCCGAATATTTGAAGATTCTTTTGAAAAAGTTAAGGTCTATTTCAATCCATTACAAGCTCCTTGTAAGGTTTTTCACTGGGTTTATCATTTACAGACAGTTCCAGTTTGAAAACCATTAGACAACACGGTTATCACTAGGACTGTGCATTCAGATCCGAAAGCGGAAGAAGGTGGCCGCGGCTTGTGAGATTCGGCTCTTTTCAGAGTTGCATATATTCTTGTGAAAGTTCAACACACTAGGATGTGTGCAAATCTAGAGTGTTGAACTTTCATAAGAGTAAAAGCTTCTTCCACAATAGGATCCCTAAAAGGATACAAATACACACCCCTAGTTATCACAGGGACTTAGCACCAGATTGTTGGACTTTTTAGCAGCTTTGATCTCTTTACACCCATTCCATTATCTTTTGAACAGCATTTGCAGAGTTTTTCCTTCTCAGGGTTACATTTTTGTGCCTGCTCAGCTTACACACAAATAATATATTTTGGCGTAATAAAAAAAAAAGAAGTTAAAATATAACTTAGATCACTTTTTTTAAACTATGAAACTGGACATAACTAAAATACAGTATCTAGAATATTACTTTATGATTGCAATTAAAGGGACATGAAACTCAAATGTTTTCTTTTGTGATTCAGATAGAGAATACGATTTTAAACCACATTCCAATTAACTTCTATTATTTAATTTGCTTCATTCTTCAGATATCCTTTGTTGAAGAAATAGCAATGCACATGGGTGAGCCAATCAAACAAGGCAAATGTGTAGAAGCCACCAATCAGCAGCTACTGGGCCTATTTAGATATGTTTTTCAACAAAGGATTCCAAAAGAATGAAGCAAATTAAATAATATAAGTAAATTGGAAAATCGCATGCTCTATCTGAATCATGAAAGAAAACATTTGGGTTTCATGCCCCTTTAAGTGTTTACACACTAATAATTGTAAATTAAAAATGTACTCTAAATTATATGAAATAATTATTTATGGATATTCTGAATTTATATTAATGATTATGTAAAAAGAAGCTGCATTCTAACACATTAGCTATTTATCATCAGTAATACATTATACTGTATATGCATTAATCAATAAGTAAATTTGATTTCTATCTTTTACTTCTATATTTTTTTTTTGTAAATACTGCAAAAACCACCATTAAAAGTATGAGAAACAACCATTTTGTATAGTTTCTTGTGGGAAAGAAATCAGATTTTCTCGCTCATTCTCATATATAATTCAGACGGGTTAACTTAATCAGACAGCAGCTATTGACATGGATTAGAATGGCTTAGAGCTACACATTATTCTGAATTAAAATAAGGATGAGTAAATAATCTCTAATAGGCCATATATGCCCCATGTGGAAGATGTTTTTTTTTCTATTGAGATTTGAATACAAAATGTTTAGTTATGCAGCGTAAAACACCTTTGCGAGATACTTTCATTATTAAGTTAGTCCCCTTTTAATGTAATTTCATTTAGTAAATTGTGGATTTTCTAATTCTCAGAGTCGAACTGCAGACTTCCTGAGGCTAACCCAGCTACATATGTTTCCCTAATTTGCTTCAGTGGATAACAATGTACTTTATACTAATAAAACAATTGTGACTAGCCTTATTATCTGCAGATTCAAGGAAGATTGGTTCCTCCAAACAAAACAAAAGTGGTTTGGCTATGAAAAAACAATTACAAGAAAAAAGATGTTAATTTGTTTTAAGAATGTTTAGACTTGTCTGTATTTTTTTTGTTAGCAAGACAACAAGACTTTCTTGTAATTGTACAAGGTGTATGGTGCCCCTAACCATGAGAACAGAGCACACCTGTGTTAGGAGAGATCTGGAGCCCGCTGAGCTCTTTGGTCAAGCCATTGGTCTTGGGGCTTGCAATAGGAGCACAAGAGGAGGTAGCCCGTGGCGGCCTCTTCCCTGGAACTTTCACTGTGGTCCTGAGGAGATCTATTTCCTTCCCATGAACATTCTGCATGTAGTCCTGAAACACAGAGTGGACTAAATTATAAATAAAATCCCTTTTACTCCCACACACTGACTAAAAACTATTAAAGGCACACAGATTTAATATTATTTTACCAACTTCCAACACACACACAGCTCAAGCATGTACAAACAAGACACACACAGACAGACTGATGTGCCACATACAAACACAAAGCCAAACTAAGCTATTTAATACACATTCGCCACAACTAAACAGGATCAGGTGCATACACAAGTACACACAGGCAGCCTGCCATCACACACAGTTATCAAAAAGAGAAAATGATCAATTACGCTAAACTCTATTGCATACCCACAGACCGAGATATGATACACACACACACACAAAAGCATATTTGTGTACACACACAGACACAAATATATAACAAGTAGAATTAAATTCCACAAAAACAGTCTGACCTCTCCTATGCACAAATTCACCTTACACGCACAAACACACAGTCCTTATCTCACCTCACAGATGTGTGCATCAGACTGCCAAAGATATGCAAATACAAACACCAACACTCAACCACTGTTAACATAGAAACTATACCACATCAAATATGATGATACCCTTAGCCAGTCAAAAGGAGGATGCTCAGCACTTGTAAGCTAAACAGCACTTAACAAGACTCTGGGGCAATACTTGAAAGTCCCCTCTCCTAAAGATGCAGTCAGTCCCCTTAAAAGCCTTAAAAAGAATTAATTGCAAAAACCATTAGCTCGACAAGGGCTCCGGAAACAAAGAAATCACTTGAAGTAGGCCAGTTGGGAAGAGTACATTTGCCAACACTATACATGAGAAGTTATGCATACAAAGAACATCTGAGAAGCTGTGCATAAAGGACAATATGTGAGAAGATAAACATAAAAATGTTAGAATTTGTGAATACATAAACCTATACACATAAGTGCATGTGAAGCTGTGTGTGCATGAGAACAAACTGTAAGCTTCAAACACCAAGTGGCAGCGTGCATGATAAAAAAATGTATGTATGATCTCTGCATGCATATACAAGTGCAGAAGTATAAAGCTGCATGTGTATATATAAGTGCAGAATTATAAAGCTGCATGTGTATGTACAAATGCAGAAGTATAAAGCTGCATGTGTATGTACAAGTGCAGAAGTATAACGCTGCATGTGTATGTACAAGTGAAGAAGTATAAAGCTGCATGTGTATGTACAAGTGCAGAAGTACAAAGCTGCATGTGTATGTAGAAGTGAAGAAGTATAAAGCTGCATGTGTATGTACAAGTGCAGAAGTATAAAGCTGCATGTGTATGTACAAGTGCAGAAGTATAACGCTGCATGTGTATGTACAAGTGAAGAAGTATAAAGCTGCATGTGTATGTACAAGTGCAGAAGTACAAAGCTGCATGTGTATGTACAAGTAAAGAAGTATAAAGCTGCATGTGTATGTACAAGTAAAGAAGTATAAAGCTGCATGTGTATGTACAAGTAAAGAAGTATAAAGCTGCATGTGTATGTACAAGTAAAGAAGTATAAAGCTGCATGTGTATGTACAAGTAAAGAAGTATAAAGCTGCATGTGTATGTACAAGTAAAGAAGTACAAAGCTGCATGTGTATGTACAAGTGAAGAAGTACAAAGCTGCATGTGTATGTACAAGTAAAGAAGTACAAAGCTGCGTGTGTATGTACAAGTGAAGAAGTATAAAGCTGCACGTGTATGTACAAGTAAAGAAGTATAAAGCTGCATGTGTATGTACAAGTAAAGAAGTACAAATCTGCATGTGTATGTACAAGTGCAGAAGTATAAAGCTGCATGTGTATGTACAAGTGCAGAAGTACAAAGCTGCATGTGTATGTACAAGTGAAGAAGTATAAAGCTGCATGTGTATGTACAAGTGAAGAAGTATAAAGCTGCATGTGTATATACAAGTGCAGAAGTATAAAGCTGCATGTGTATGTACAAGTGCAGAAGTATAACGCTACATGTGTATGTACAAGTGAAGAAGTATAACGCTGCATGTGTATGTACAAGTGCAGAAGTATAAAGCTGCATGTGTATGTACAAGTAAAGAAGTACAAAGCTGCATGTGTATGCACAAGTAAAGAAGTACAAAGCTGCATGTGTATGTACAAGTGAAGAAGTATAAAGCTGTATGTGTATGTACAAGTGCAGAAGTACAAAGCTGCATGTGTATGTACAAGTGCAGAAGTATAAAGCTGCATGTGTATGTACAAGTGCAGAAGTATAAAGCTGCATGTGTATGTACAAGTGCAGAAGTATAAAGCTGCATGTGTATGTACAAGTGAAGAAGTATAAAGCTGCATGTGTATGTGCAAGTAAAGAAGTATAACGCTGCATGTGTATGTACAAGTGAAGAAGTATAAAGCTGCATGTGTATGTACAAGTGAAGAAGTATAAAGCTGCATGTGTATGTACAAGTAAATGTGTATGTACAAGTAAAGAAGTATAAAGCTGCATGTGTATGTGCAAGTAAAGAAGTATAACGCTGCATGTATATGTACAAGTAAAGAAGTACAAAGCTGCATATGTATGTACAAGTGAAGAAATACAAAGCTGCATGTGTATGTACAAGTGCAGAAGTATAAAGCTGCATGTGTATGTACAAGTGCAGACGTATAAAGCTGCATGTGTATGTACAAGTGAAGAAGTATAAAGCTGCATATGTATGTACAAGTAAAGAAGTATAAAGCTGCATGTGTATGTACAAGTGCAGAAGTATAAAGCTGCATGTGTATGTACAAGTGAAGAAGTATAAAGCTGCATGTGTATGTACAAGTAAAGAAGAATAAAGCTGCATGTGTACAAGTGAAGAAGTATTATTTTTATTAAAAATATGTAGAAAATATTGTCCTTCTCTTTGTCCAAAATTATATACAAAAAGGATTTACCTATAAGAAAAACACAGTGCAATATTGTCAGTGATAGATCAAAGGTCAGTAAAGATCAAAGGTGTGTGGGAACTCAAAGAGTTTAAAGGGACAGTCAACACCAGAATTTTTGTTGTTTTAAAAGAAAGATAATCCCTTAATTACCAATTACCCAGTTTTGCATAACCAACACAGTTATAATTATACAAGGTTTACCTCTTTAATTACCTTGTATCTAAGCCTCGGCAGAAGACCCCTTATTTCAGTTCTTTTGACAGACTTGCATTTTAGCCAATTAGAGCTGCCTCCATGGTAAATTTACGAGCATGAGCTCAATGTTATCTATATGAAACACAATAACTAATGCCCTCTAGTGGTGAAAAACTATTAAAATGCATTTAGATTAGAGGCGGCCTTCAAGGTCTAAGAAATTAGCATATGAACCTCCTAGGTTTAGCTTTCAACTAAGAATACCAAGAGAACAAAGCAAATTTGGTGATAAAAGTAAATTGGAAAGTTGTTTAAAATTACATGTCCTATCTGAATCATGAAAGTTTATTTTGGACTTGACTGTCCCTTTAAGGCTGGACTACCTTTCAAGGCACTTTCATAGTACTAAGTGCAATGACTATCTTTGAATTTTTATACACATACACACATATATATATATATATATATATATATATATATATACACATATGTTGTATTTTATTATACATGTTATATTAAAAATGTTTTAAATTTATCATTTTAGAGCTTTGTATAGGACCACACTTAAGCCTTGAGAGTGCTTCCTCTTTTTCTATTCTACTCAAATGCTAGTAAACTTTCATAGTAAATGCAATGATTATTTAAAATTGCCAAGAATTAAATGAATAAATGTTTATACTATATTTATTATATATGGATATTATAATTGAGACATTTTTGTAACATACTGTTATCTCACACAGCATTGGGGAATGATTAGGCGCAAATCAGCATATGCGAGTAAGGTAACTTATTCACGAGTTGATCATGTAGACAACTTCACATACTCATCTAGACATGCAAGCAGTGGGTGGAGCCTGGCGATCATTTTTGGCTGCTAACGAACGTTGAAGATTTAAAATTTTCATCAATTTCGTAGAAGCTGATAAATGAGGGACCCTTTGCCGGATACTTGTCTGGTATGTAGAAAGTAAGTAATTCAACAGCCAAATGGTCTAGATTCATTAAACCTGTATTCATCACTATTGCATGCTCCATCGGTAGTGGTCAGGATAGGAATTGACAAATGTATAAAGAGATGAAATAATTTGCAGCCACTTTCTTCTTATGGAAAATAATTTCCTGTTCATTTTGATTTTAGATGTAAATCTTACCAAATCGCACAACAAGGATTTCTCAGTCTTTGTATATTGTAAGAGAATATTGGAAAGACTGAAATGAACCATTAGTGGTGGTGGGGGGGGGGGGGGGAGAATGATCTAACAAATAAAGGAATTTACATTTTTAGTTAAACGCTTTAAAACTTGTTTTCCACTTTAACTGGCTTTTCAAGAGTGTGCTTTTTAAGAGATCTGTACTGTTGTACACACAGAGTAATATTTATAAACAGATTACACGTCCATAAACATAAGCACAGTCACAAAAACATACACCTAGTAACACAATATAGTTACATACAAATATTGATATACAACCCCAAACACAAAAACATTTATATGTTTTGTAAGCTCCTCACAGAGAATGGGTTAACATCCCACTTCCTAATTATGTTGCATCTTATTGCCATACACTTAATTAGCTGCATTAATGTGATTTCTTTTTACATAGGCAAGCAATTAAGGGCTATGATTGAGTTTCATTCAATTAGCCTCAACAAACATGCTAATTGATGTCCCAGATGCAAATGAGCTGTGGTGAGGAGCAGAGGCACACACTGCGCAGTGGCAGGGGGATCTTCACCAGGACAGCAGGGTCTCTGTTGGGTCTAGCTGCCGCCTCATACCCTGTGCCTGTCACCTTGTAGGGGTCTCTCTCTGGGTCTAGGAGGAAAAAAGCAGTTTTATTCTAGGGGAGGGAGGTGTACGAGGGAGAATGCTGATCTAACCCCGGGGCAGCTTCTTAAAGCAGCAACAATTTGCAAGCGCAGACAGGCAGACAAATAGCAAAGGAAGCTATATTATCCTGCAGACGGCTGTAAAACTTCTTACCCAAGTCAAACCATAGGCTTTGCTAACTGCAGACAAACAGTGAACACGGTGCGGTGTCCAATAGTTTACATGGCACAGAAGTGTCTAACATTATCAGTGAACACATAATATGCTACAGAGGGAAGATAATACAGCTACAGAGAACAGCCAACTTACAAACTGCATACGCAGCTACCTCCATGTTCCAGGCTTCAGAAAGGAAGAGTACCCTCTTCTGCACATACCAGGACTGGCTAGGCTCTGATGTAATATCAACAGCTCACCAACAGGAAGAGGCCATGTTTAAAGAGCCCAAACCAACTTCAGATCGCCTTCAGTAAAGGGCTGTGCTCACCAACAAAGAGCCAGGCACCAAATCCCTACCACAAAAGGGTTAGGCTCTGACTACCCACCACAAAAGGGTTAGGCTCCAACATCCCACCACATAAGGGGTCAGGTATCTACTCTGCACCAGAAAGGGGTTAACTCTCCACCAGAAAAGTGTCAGACACCAACTCTATATCTTAGGCTCTTTTTTTAATGAGAAATATGTGAGGTGCCCACTCAGCACGTCCTTTTCTCATATGTTAGCTGATAGGCTACATTCCTGGTTAGGTACTAAACTTCGAATGAAAGGTGTCAGACTTCCACTTATCACAGGAACTGGCCAGAATCTTGTAACTCACCAGCCTGAGGTTTGTCTCTCACTCTGTTCAGAGGGCTGGGTTTTCCCCAGATAGACAAGGCTCTCTAAAAATGTGAGGAGCTGTACTTCTGGTTGCCAAGGGCTGATTACAAGAGCTCCTCTTGGCTTATCATTTAAATTTGTCCTTGTATAGAATGTTGTTCTCTCTCTCCCCAGAGAACAGCGTGGGGGGTGCATTATTACCTCAATGTAATTTAAAAGCAAACTGCATAGCATTTGTGTAAAACAGGATGAGAGGCAGAACAGAAAAAAGGGTGGCAGGGCAAGCAAATGAAATACAGCAGCGCATGGAGTGCACAGCATTAAATGGAGGAGCAAGCATTCAGGGGAACAGAACTGGGATAACAAAAAGCAAAGAAAGGAGCAAAGTGGATCAGGCAAACAAAGCTGCAGAGCAAACAGGCAGGATAAGGGGTAGGCAGCATGGCAGTGAACATTAAGCAGTTTAGAGAGCAGGAAGAAATATTAGGGCCACCTAATAACAGCAATGAAAGGAGAGAAAACTAGAGAACAGGAAATGGGGTGCAGAACAATGTGGGCTAAAAAGGTCTTATTGGGTAGCAGGGAAAAGGGCATTTAGTGAGCAGATATGTACCATATAAGGGAGTCAAGGAGAGAATATAAAGTACAGCAAACAAGGGGGATGCAGAGGAAAGTGGGGAATGAGAAGAGGAGCAGAGAGTGAGGAGTGAGGCAAAGGGATCGAGAACAGAATAAGGATGCAGGAAGCAGTGAGCAAAGTAGAGAGGGGGAGCAGAGCGGGGGCTGCTCTCGCTTTTTGCTTTTCCATGTACGGCATAACACACAGCAGCACAGAGGGAAGCAACACTAATTTTAATGCCATAAAATGCTTTAAAAGTGCCCCAGGCCTCAGTTACGTGGGAGCTACTTGCACCTAAATAAGACACGGTTCATTTCCTCTGAAGCTTAGCCTAATGTAATCAGCAGCCTGGAGATGGGAGCGTCAGCAAGCATATAGTGAGGGGGGATACCGCCAGCGGTCTAGGGGGCCACGGACACATTGCTGTTGATTAGGGAATTTTTCAGCTTTGACAAGGATGTAATGAAGAACTTATGAAGTCTACACCTGGAAGGGTTCTTTAGTCAACTTAAGAACCAATATTGCTTGTGCCACAGAGCGATGCAAAACTAGTGCACTCAGAGACAGACGTAGACACACACACAAATAAGCAAATACAAATATAGTACACATACACACAATATGACACAATACACACACGTCCAGATGCTAAACACAAAACCCAGAAATAAGCACATAACATGCTTAAAGAGGCAGTAAACATCTTGTAATTGTAACATTTTTCTTTAGTCTTCCAATAGATTAACACGCCAGAAGAGTTTAAACAGTTTTAAAAGAATAATATATAGTGCTCCTCTAAAAATAAATATGTTAAAGTAAACATAAAAATAAATAAATTGCTTAAACAACACCTTACTTGTTTTTTTGTGTGTGCAAAATTAGCACTTAGAATTTCTTACTGTAGCCCCTGCCCCCAGTGTGATAAGAGTGGAACATTTTTGAAACTTAAGTTTCATTCTGCCAGTTCTGAGCATGAGCAAATTTGACTCCCTCTTTATCTAGTCTATTCACTTAATACTAGGGGTGTGCATTCCAATCCTTTGCAAAGATCCGAATGCAGAAGAAGACGGCCGCTCCTGGGATTCTTGTGAAAGTTCAACACACTAGAATTTGTGCAAATCCAGATCCTTGTGTGCTAAACTTTCACAAGACTAAATGTGACTTCAGAAAGAGATGAATCCCACGAGCGGCCACCTTCTTCCACAATCAGATCCTCGCAAAGTCTTCTAATGCACACCCCCTGTTTGATACTAAATCAATTCTAGACGTTTTATGACATAATAATAGATAAGCTTCCTGTAGAGACCACAGCACCCTTGTAGGGCTGTGACAGGAAGTAATGGACACTGCACAAATAAAGTTTAAAAAAAGAAGATAAAAATTAATAAATAAAAAGGTAAAAGCCATTTAAATAGATAAATTATACATATTGCAATGATTCCTGTTAGGTATATACCACTGCTTAGTGCTTTTTAATTTCAACAATGAAACAAACTGTTTAATGTCCCTGTAAAACACATTAACACATTGTTTGCTGCAATTGTTTTTGACAGCCATCAAACTCTACCCACCACTTTTCCTATTTGCAGTAACCAATCTGGACTTCATCTGGTGATGACAGGGCTTGCTGCTTGCTACTGTCATTGTGCATTGTGTTAACACAATCTCCATTGTTTGGCTTCAGAATAAAATATAAACGGCCAATCAGAGAGATATATGTAGCAAGGTTAGGAAGGCTTATGAAGACTACCATGAGCTCTTTCAGCTTTCAGGACTGGAAAATGCCTGATTTTCAGATTCAAATTACAGGAAAAGGTTGGAAATAAATAATGGAAGTTGTTTTACTATGAATAATTAAACATTTTATATTACAAGTCTTTACTGTCCCTCTAAACATACAGCCTCAGTTAATACACACAATCAGACCCTCACATATACAAAGACACAGCATATACACTCAGCCAATACACACACAATCAGACCCTCACATATACAAAGACACAGCATATACACTCAGCCAATACACACACAATCAGACCCTCACATATACAAAGACACAGCATATACACTCAGCCAATACACACACAATCAGAACCTCACATATACAAAAACACAGCATATACACTGAGACAATACACACACAATCAGACCCTCACATATACAAAAACACAGCATATACACTGAGACAATACACACACAATCAGACCCTCACATATACAAAGACACAGCATATACACTCAGCCAATACACACACAATCAGACCCTCACATATACAAAAACACAGCATATACACTCAGCCAATACACACACAATCAGACCCTCACATATACAAAGACACAGCATATACACTCAGCCAATACACACACAATCAGACCCTCACATATACAAAAACACAGCATATACACTGAGACAATACACACACAATCAGACCCTCACATATACAAAAACACAGCATATACACTCAGCCAATACACACACAATCAGACCCTCACATATACAAAAACACAGCATATACACTGAGACAATACACACACAATCAGACCCTCACATATACAAAGACACAGCATATACACTCAGCCAATACACACACAATCAGACCCTCACATATACAAAAACACAGCATATACACTCAGACAATACACACACAATCAGACCCTCACATATACAAAGACACAGCATATACACTCAGCCAATACACACACAATCAGACCCTCACATATACAAAAACACAGCATATACACTGAGACAATACACACACAATCAGACCCTCACATATACAAAAACACAGCATATACACTCAGCCAATACACACACAATCAGACCCTCACATATACAAAGACACAGCATATACACTCAGCCAATACACACACAATCAGACCCTCACATATACAAAGACACAGCATATACACTCAGACAATAAACACACAATCAGATCCTCACATATACACAGACACAGCATATACACTCAGCCAATACACACACAATCAGATCCTCACATATACACAGACACAGCATATACACTCAGCCAATACACACACAATCAGATCCTCACATATACACAAACACAGCATATACACTCAGCCAATACACACACAATCAGACCCTCACATATACAAAGACACAGCATATACACTCAGCCAATAAACACACAATCAGATCCTCACATATACAAAGACACAGCATATACACTCAGCCAATACACACACAATCAGATCCTCACATATACAAAGACACAGCATATACACTCAGACAATACACTACACACACAATCAGACCCTCACATATATAAAGACACAGCATATACACTCAGCCAATACACACACAATCAGACCCTCACATATACAAAGACACAGCATATACACTCAGCCAATACACACACAATCAGACCCTCACATATACAAAAACACAGCATATACACTGAGACAATACACACACAATCAGACCCTCACATATACAAAGACACAGCATATACACTCAGCCAATACACACACAATCAGAACCTCACATATACAAAAACACAGCATATACACTGAGACAATACACACACAATCAGACCCTCACATATACAAAAACACAGCATATACACTGAGACAATACACACACAATCAGACCCTCACATATACAAAGACACAGCATATACACTCAGCCAATACACACACAATCAGACCCTCACATATACAAAAACACAGCATATACACTGAGACAATACACACACAATCAGACCCTCACATATACAAAGACACAGCATATACACTCAGCCAATACACACACAATCAGACCCTCACATATACAAAAACACAGCATATACACTGAGACAATACACACACAATCAGACCCTCACATATACAAAAACACAGCATATACACTCAGCCAATACACACACAATCAGACCCTCACATATACAAAAACACAGCATATACACTGAGACAATACACACACAATCAGACCCTCACATATACAAAGACACAGCATATACACTCAGCCAATACACACACAATCAGACCCTCACATATACAAAAACACAGCATATACACTGAGACAATACACACACAATCAGACCCTCACATATACAAAGACACAGCATATACACTCAGCCAATACACACACAATCAGACCCTCACATATACAAAAACACAGCATATACACTGAGACAATACACACACAATCAGACCCTCACATATACAAAAACACAGCATATACACTCAGCCAATACACACACAATCAGACCCTCACATATACAAAGACACAGCATATACACTCAGCCAATACACACACAATCAGACCCTCACATATACAAAGACACAGCATATACACTCAGACAATAAACACACAATCAGATCCTCACATATACACAGACACAGCATATACACTCAGCCAATACACACACAATCAGATCCTCACATATACACAGACACAGCATATACACTCAGCCAATACACACACAATCAGATCCTCACATATACACAAACACAGCATATACACTCAGCCAATACACACACAATCAGACCCTCACATATACAAAGACACAGCATATACACTCAGCCAATAAACACACAATCAGATCCTCACATATACAAAGACACAGCATATACACTCAGCCAATACACACACAATCAGATCCTCACATATACAAAGACACAGCATATACACTCAGACAATACACTACACACACAATCAGACCCTCACATATATAAAGACACAGCATATACACTCAGCCAATACACACACAATCAGACCCTCACATATACAAAGACACAGCATATACACTCAGCCAATACACACACAATTAGACCCTCACATATACAAAGACACAGCATATACACTCAGCCAATACACACACAATCAGACCCTCACATATATAAAGACACAGCATATACACTCAGCCAATGCACACACAATCAGACCCTCACATATACAAAGACACAGCATATACACTCAGCCAATACACACATAAGCTACTGAGAAGAGAGGTCAGATCTCATATTAAATTACGGTCCAAACACAGGTGCATGATGCAATGATAGGTCACTCAGAACTTTTGATCAAGCTGGGGTGAAAGTTGGAAAATAATAGGCAGGATGTTGTGATGGATGCAAGCTGGGATCAGAAATGATGCACAAGACGGGGAAAGAGTTGACAGTTTAGAGATCAGAACACGATGCAAAGACGTCATATGTTATCTAGCAGGCATGACTGGCCTGGACTTGTGCAAGTGGGGTTGATCAGGACTCACGTACAGGCTGGAGTAATAAGACTATGGAACCAGCGTGACAGATGATGAAGACACAAGAAACATGAACTAGTAGTTCAAGACAAACATATAACTTAGGTGGCAGTTGAAGTCTAATGACACGTGCAAAATCCAAACTTACATACAAGCTGGGATGATAAGCTACAACTCACGTGCAAACTTGGGTGGTAGGTTAGAACCCCATTATCGGACAAAGTAACATATTTCTTCTTCCACTCCTTATTAAGAGCTTTTCCACTTCTTTTCAGCAGCATTCCCTGTAAGACATAAACATATATATACCAGTTAGTAGTAGATAGAATACACAGTAAACCTATAAACTGTTAATAGAGAAGAAAATAAATGAAGCCAATGATCACGGAATATAGTACGTACATCTAGGCATGAGGGAGTTATACATCCTACACTACAATACATATAATTGTTCAGTAACACGATTTGCACTACATAACACCACCATGATATTACATGGTATCAGCAATGCCTAGTAGTAATTCAGTATTCAGAAATGGGAATATACAGTTTAATAATAAAATGTGCACTATAATGATATATGGTGTAAATGACAACACCTCAATACCTTGTATAGGACTTATCATACGTCAATACATAAAAAAATGCTGCCCACTGCCTAGACTGCAAACACTCAGTCTACTCTCAGTCTGGCTAGATGTACAGCTGAACGAGTATAGGAAGTCAGATTGCTGGTGTGGCAGGTGTAACATGCAGTAGCTACAACACTTTAGGAGCCTTTTTAACCTATTTTAACATCTAAAGACAGATCACATTCAATTTCAGAGTCACAATGGAAGAAGGGTCAGATTTAAAGGGACAGTCAAGTGAAAATTAAAGATTCATGATTCAGACAGGGCATGCAATTTTAACTTTCCAATTTACTTTTATCATCAAATTTGCTTTGTTCTCTTGGAAATGTTATGCTACTTTCTATGCCCTTGCACTCAGTGCATTTTGACAATTATCCACAGCTAGTCAGTGCTTGAGTGTCAGTTTCTTGAGTGTCATATAGATAACATTGTGCTCACTCCCGTTTAGTTATTAATGAGTCAGCACTTAATGGCTAAAATGCAAGTTTGTAAATAGTACTGAGATAAGGGGGCAGTCTGCAGAGGCTTCGATTCAAGGTAATCACAGAGGTAAAAAGTATATTAATATAACCATGTTGATTATGCAAAACTGGGGAATGGGTAATAAAGGGATTATCTTTTTAAACAATAACACATTTCAAGTAGACTATCCCTTTAAACCAGTTGCAGAGCATTAGTACATTGCCAAAGTTCTGAATATTTTATACAACTGAGCATGTGCTGGGTAAAGAGATAAGATAAGCTGGATAGTAGGTGCACAGAGCATAAAGGTGACTTGTAAACATATAAAGGCGGCTGTACAAATTAAACTCTGGGTTTGAGTTCACTGAATGTTTTAACAAGAAACAAGACAAAGAAGTTTGTAAAGTATGTGTCTAACTTTTCTGCAAGCACCTGGTCACTGTCAGCTCATTGGGGACATGGTGCAAAATTATATCACTAGACTGTAAGCTCCACAGAGCATTGTGCACCATTATATCACTAGACCGTAAGCTCCACGGGGCATAGTGCACAATTATATCATAAGACTGTAAGCTCCACGGACCATTGTGCACAAATATATCACTAGACTGTAAGCGCCTCGGAGCATGGTGCACCATTATACCACTAGACTGTAAGCTACATGGAGCACCATTATATCACTAGACCGTAAGCTCCACAGAGCATGGTGCACCATTATACCACTAGACTGTAAGCTCCACGGAGCATGGTGCACCACTAAATCACTAGACTGTAAACTCCACAGAGCATGGTGCACCATTATATTACTTGACTGTAAGCTCCACAAATAATTGTGCACCATTATATCACTAGACTGTAAGCTCCACGGAGCATGGTGCACCATTATATTACTAGACTGTAAGCTCCACAAATAATTGTGCACCATTATATCACTAAACTGTAAGCTCCACAGAGCATGGTGGACAATTATATCACTAGACTGTAAGCTCCACAGAGCATGGTGCACAATTATATCACTAGACTGTAAGCTCCACGGAGCATGGTGCACAATTATATTACTAGACTGTAAGCTCCACGGAGCATGGTGGACAATTATATCACTAGACTGTAAGGTCCACGGAGCATGATGCACAATTATATCACTAGACTGTAAGCTCCACGGAGCATGGTGCACAATTATATTACTAGACTGTAAGCTCCACAAATAATTGTGCACCATTATATCACTAGACTGTAAGCTCCACGGAGCATGGTGGACAATTATATCACTAGACTGAAAGGTCCACGGAGCATGATGCACAATTATATTACTAGACTGTAAGCTCCACGGAGCATGGTGCACAATTATATTACTTGACTGTAAGCTCCACAAATAATTGTGCACCATTATATCACTAGACTGTAAGCTCCACGGAGCATGGTGCACAATTATATCACTAGAATGTAAGCTCCACAAATAATTGTGCACCATTATATAACTAGACTGTAAGCTCCACGGAGCATGGTGCACAATTATATTACTAGACTGTAAGCTCCATGGAGCATGGTGCACAATTATATTACTAGACTGTAAGCTCCACGGATCATAGTGCACAATTATATCACTAGACTGTAAGCTCCACAAATAATTGTGAACCATTATATCACTAGACTGTAAGCTCCACTGAGCATGAAGCACAATTATATCACATTATATCACTAGACTGTAAGCTCCACGGAGCATGGTGCACAATTATATCACTAGACTGTAAGGTCCACGGAGCATGGTGCACAATTATATCACTGGACTGTAAGCTCCATGGAGCATGGTGCACAATTATATTACTAGACTGTAAGCTCCACGGATCATAGTGCACAATTATATCACTAGACTGTAAGCTCCACAAATAATTGTGAACCATTATATCACTAGACTGTAAGCTCCACTGAGCATGAAGCACAATTATATCACATTATATCACTAGACTGTAAGCTCCACGGAGCATGGTGCACAATTATATCACTAGACTGTAAGGTCCACGGAGCATGGTGCACAATTATATCACTGGACTGTAAGCTCCACGGAGCATGGTGCACAATTATATCACTGGACTGTAAGCTCCACGGATCATAGTGCACAATTATATCACTAGACTGTAAGCTCCACAAATAATTGTGAACCATTATATCACTAGACTGTAAGCTCCACTGAGCATGAAGCACAATTATATCACATTATATCACTAGACTGTAAGCTCCACGGAGCATGGTGCACAATTATATCACTAGACTGTAAGGTCCACGGAGCATGGTGCACAATTATATCACTGGACTGTAAGCTCCACGGAGCATGGTGCACAATTATATCACTGGACTGTAAGCTCCATGGAGCATGGTGCACAATTATATTACTTGACTGTAAGCTCCACAAATAATTGTGCACCATTATATCACTAGACTGTAAGCTCCACGGAGCATGGTGCACAATTATATCACTAGACTGTAAGCTCCACAAATAATTGTGCACCATTATATCACTAGACTGTAAGCTCCACGGAGCATGGTGCACAATTATATTACTAGACTGTAAGCTCCACGGAGCATGGTGCACAATTATATTACTAGACTGTAAGCTCCACAAATAATTGTGCACCATTAAATCACTAGACTGTAAGCTCCACGGAGCATAGTGCACAATTATATCACTAGACTGTAAGCTCCACAAATAATTGTGCACCATTATATCACTAGACTGTAAGCTCCACGGAGCATGATGCACAATTATATTACTAGACTGTAAGCTCCACAGAGCATGGTGCACAATTATATCACTAGACTGTAAGCTCCACAAATAATTGTGCACCATTATATCACTAGACTGTAAGCTCCACGGAGCATAGTGCACAATTATATCACTAGACTGTAAGCTCCACAAATAATTGTGCACCATTATATCACTAGACTGTAAGCTCCGCGGAGCATGATGCACAATTATATCACTAGACTGTAAGCTCCACGTAGCATGGTGCACAATTATATCACTAGACTGTAAGCTCCACGTAGCATGGTGCACAATTATATTACTAGACTGTAAGCTCCGCAAATAATTGTGCACCATTATATCACTAGACTGTAAGCTCCACAAATAATTGTGCACCATTATATCACTAGACTGTAAGCTCCACGGAGCATAGTGCACAATTATATCACTAGACTGTAAGCTCCACAAATAATTGTGAACCATTATATCACTAGACTGTAAGCTCCACGGAGCATGGAGCACAATTATATCACATTATATCACTAGACTGTAAGCTCCATGGAGCATGGTGCACAATTATATTACTAGACTGTAAGCTCCACAAATAATTGTGCACCATTATATCACTAGACTGTAAGCTCCACGGAGCATGGTGCACAATTATATCACTAGACTGTAAGCTCCACGGAGCATGGTGCACCATTATACCACTAGACTGTAAGCTCCACAGAGCATGGTGCACCTTTATACCACTAGACTGTAAGGTCCACGGAGCATGATGCACAATTATATCACTAGACTGTAAGCTCCACGGAGCATGGTGCACAATTATATTACTTGACTGTAAGCTCCACAAACAATTGTGCACCATTATATCACTAGACTGTAAGCTCCACGGAGCATGGTGCACAAATATATTACTAGACTGTAAGCTCCACGGAGCATGGTGCACAATTATATCACTAGACTGTAAGCTCCACGTAGCATATTGCACAATTATATTACTAGACTGTAAGCTCCGCAAATAATTGTGCACCATTATATCACTAGAGTGTAAGCTCCACGGAGCATGGTGCACAATTATATCACTAGACTGTAAGCTCCACGGAGCATGGTGCACAATTATATCACTAGACTGTAAGCTCCACGTAGCATGGTGCACAATTATATTACTTGATGGTAAGCTCCACAAATAATTGTGCACCATTATATCACTAGACTGTAAGCTCCACGGAGCATGGTGCACAAATATATTACTAGACTGTAAGCTCCACGGAGCATGGTGCACAATTATATCACTAGACTGTAAGCTCCACAGAGCATGGTGCACAATTATATCACTAGACTGTAAGCTCCACAAATAATTGTGCACCATTATATCACTAGACTGTAAGCTCCACGGAGCATAGTGCACAATTATATCACTAGACTGTAAGCTCCACAAATAATTGTGCACCATTATATCACTAGACTGTAAGCTCCACGGAGCATGATGCACAATTATATCACTAGACTGTAAGCTCCACGTAGCATGGTGGACAATTATATCACTAGACTGTAAGCTCCACGTAGCATGGTGCACAATTATATTACTAGACTGTAAGCTCCGCAAATAATTGTGCACCATTATATCACTAGACTGTAAGCTCCACGGAGCATGGTGCACAATTATATCACTAGACTGTAAGCTCCACAAATAATTGTGCACCATTATATCACTAGACTGTAAGCTCCACGGAGCATAGTGCACAATTATATCACTAGACTGTAAGCTCCACAAATAATTGTGAACCATTATATCACTAGACTGTAAGCTCCACGGAGCATGGAGCACAATTATATCACATTATATCACTAGACTGTAAGCTCCATGGAGCATGGTGCACAATTATATTACTAGACTGTAAGCTCCACAAATAATTGTGCACCATTATATCACTAGACTGTAAGCTCCACGGAGCATGGTGCACAATTATATCACTAGACTGTAAGCTCCACGGAGCATGGTGCACCATTATACCACTAGACTGTAAGCTCCACAGAGCATGGTGCACCTTTATACCACTAGACTGTAAGGTCCACGGAGCATGATGCACAATTATATTACTTGACTGTAAGCTCCACAAACAATTGTGCACCATTATATCACTAGACTGTAAGCTCCACGGAGCATGGTGCACAAATATATTACTAGACTGTAAGCTCCACGGAGCATGGTGCACAATTATATCACTAGACTGTAAGCTCCACGTAGCATATTGCACAATTATATTACTAGACTGTAAGCTCCGCAAATAATTGTGCACCATTATATCACTAGAGTGTAAGCTCCACGGAGCATGGTGCACAATTATATCACTAGACTGTAAGCTCCACGGAGCATGGTGCACAATTATATCACTAGACTGTAAGCTCCACGTAGCATGGTGCACAATTATATTACTTGATGGTAAGCTCCACAAATAATTGTGCACCAATATATCACTAGACTGTAAGCTCCACGGAGCATGGTGCACAAATATATTACTAGACTGTAAGCTCCACGGAGCATGGTGCACAATTATATCACTAGACTGTAAGCTCCACGTAGCATATTGCACAATTATATTACTAGACTGTAAGCTCCGCAAATAATTGTGCACCATTATATCACTAGAGTGTAAGCTCCACGGAGCATGGTGCACCATTATATCACTAGACTGTAAGCTCCACGGAGCATAGTGCACAATTATATCACTAGACTGTAAGCTCCACAAATAATTGTGAACCATTATATCACTAGACTGTAAGCTCCACGGAGCATGGAGCACAATTATATCACATTATATCACTAGACTGTAAGCTCCACAAATAATTGTGCACCATTATATCACTAGACTGTAAGCTCCACAGAGCATGGTGCACCATTATATCACTAGACTGTAAGCTCCACAGAGCATGGTGCACCATTATACCACTAGACTGTAAGCTCCACGAAGCATGGTGCACCATTATATCACTAGACTGTAAGCTCCACAGAGCATGGTGTACAATTATATCACTAGACAGTAAGCTCCATGGAGCTTGGTGCACCATTATTCCACTAGACTGTAAGCTCCACAGAGCATGGTGCACAATTATATCACTAGACTGTAAGCTCCATGGAGCTTGGTGCACCATTATACCACTAGACTGTAAGCTCCACGGAGCATGGTGCACCATTATATCACTGAACTGTAAGCTCCATTGAGCATTGTGCACCATTTTATCACTAGACTGTAAGCTCCAAAGAGCATGGTGCACAATTATATCACTAGACTGTAAGCTCCATAGAGCATTGTGCACCATTTTATCACTAGACTGTAAGCTCCACAGAGCATGGTGCACAATTATATCACTAGACTGTAAGCTCCATAGAGCATTGTGCACCATTTTATCACTAGACTGTAAGCTCCATAGAGCATTGTGCACCATTTTATCACTAGACTGTAAGCTCCATAGAGCATTGTGCACAATTATATCACTAGACTGTAAGCTCCACAGAGCATGGTGCACAATTATATCACTAGACTGTAAGCTCCATAGAGCATTGTGCACCATTTTATCACTAGACTGTAAGCTCCACAGAGCATGGTGCACAATTATATCACTAGACTGTAAGCTCCATAGAGCATTGTGCACCATTTTATCACTAGACTGTAAGCTCCACAGAGCATGGTGCACCATTATATCACTAGACTGTAAGCTCCATAGAGCATTGTGCACAATTTTATCACTAGACTGTAAGCTCCACAGAGCATGGTGCACCATTATATCACTAGACCGTAAGCTCCACGGAGTAGGATGTCTGCCCCATTATATCACTAGACTGCAATCTCCATGGAGTAAGGTTTCTCATTATATCAGTTGATTGGAGGCTCCTTGGGGCAGGGTACCCCGTAATATTGATTGGAGCAGGGTACCACATTATTTATATATATATAGACCATAATCTCCTTGGAGGAAAGCATCTCATGACATCACTAGACTATAAGCAGAGTGCCCCACCCCATTACAAGACTGTAAGCACCATAGAGCAGGGCACCTCATTATATCACTACACTGTAAACTCTAATGGGTACAGTGTGTCATATTATAAGAATGTAAGATCCATGGAGCAGGATGACTGATAATATCACAAGACTGTAAGCTCCTTGGGGCAGTGTGCCGCATTCTTTTATTAGACTGTAAGACCCTAGAGTAGGGCGCCCAATTACATCACTAGCACAAGCTCTATAGGGTAGATTGCCACAGTATGTCTCTAGACTGTAAGCTCCAAGGGTCGGGCACCCCATTACATCACTAGACTGTTAGCTCCTAGGATATGACATCTATTATATGACTAGACTGTACTCTCTATGGATAGAGTGCCCCATTACATCACTAGACTGTTAGCGCCTAGGATATGACATCTATTATATGACTAGACTGTACTCTCTATGGGGTAGAGTGCCCCATTACATCACTAGACTGTAAGCTCCAAGGGTAGGGCACCCCATTACATCACTAGACTGTTAGCGCCTAGGGTATGACATCTATTATATGACTAGACTGTACTCTCTATGGGGTAGAGTGCCCCATTACATCACTAGACTGTTAGCGCCTAGGATATGACATCTATTATATGACTAGACTGTACTCTCTATGGATAGAGTGCCCCATTACATCACTAGACTGTTAGCGCCTAGGATATGACATCTATTATATGACTAGACTGTACTCTCTATGGGGTAGAGTGCCCCATTACATCACTAGACTGTTAGCGCCTAGGATATGACATCTATTATATGACTAGACTCTACTCTCTATGGATAGAGTGCCCCATTACATCACTAGACTGTTAGCGCCTAGGATATGACATCTATTATATGACTAGACTGTACTCTCTATGGGGTAGAGTGCCCCATTACATCACTAGACTGTAAGCTCCAAGGGTAGGGCACCCCATTACATCACTAGACTGTTAGCGCCTAGGGTATGACATCTATTATATGACTAGACTCTACTCTCTAGGGATAGAGTGCCCCATTACATCACTAGACTGTAAGCTCCAAGGGTAGGGCACCCCATTACATCACTAGACTGTTAGCGCCTAGGGTATGACATCTATTATATGACTAGACTGTACTCTCTATGGATAGAGTGCCCCATTACATCACTAGACTGTTAGCGCCTAGGATATGACATCTATTATATGACTAGACTGTACTCTCTATGGATAGAGTGCCCCATTACATCACTAGACTGTTAGCGCCTAGGATATGACATCTATTATATGACTAGACTGTACTCTCTATGGGGTAGAGTGCCCCATTACATCACTAGACTGTTAGCGCCTAGGATATGACATCTATTATATGACTAGACTCTACTCTCTATGGATAGAGTGCCCCATTACATCACTAGACTGTTAGCGCCTAGGATATGACATCTATTATATGACTAGACTGTACTCTCTATGGGGTAGAGTGCCCCATTACATCACTAGACTGTTAGCGCCTAGGATATGACATCTATTATATGACTAGACTCTACTCTCTATGGATAGAGTGCCCCATTACATCACTAGACTGCAAGCTGTATGGGGCAGTCTGTTATAGTAATAAACTGCAAGCACTTTGTGGCAAGATCTTATATCATTATGGTGTCATTCTCTATATGCAGAGTTTCATATTTACTTATTGGAGGCAGCATCTTACTAATACCTGAAGAAAATGAGTTTACTGGTGCAATGCCCCCCCCCCCCTCACTCATAAATAGACAATGCACTGCCTGATACAATGCTGCAATCATAGTGCTAGCTAGAGCCTCTCAATATCCCACACAGTGTAACTTGCAAAGGGAACAGTTTGGGTCTTTTCTCCTCACTGTAAATTCTTATCTATATTAATTGGGGTATTTAATATGTTTTTATCCTTAGTAGAAGCAACTGAAGCAATAGCTGTAAGTTGTGATACCGACCACAACGATTTCACTACAAAATGCGACTTCATATAAAGACCGCCATAGCGATGGTGAGATGCAAGTGAAAGAAAAGGTGCCTATATCCCCCTGGGCGTCACAATACAGGGTGCACACGTTTGCGTGGGAACACAGCTCAATAGCAATCATTTACCAGTAAAGATTTATTGACTGGATGTCGCTCCCAGAGATGAGATGCACTTGCATAAGAAAAAAAACCCTGTAAAGATGTGACCAAGTGGAAGGGTGCAACCCTTTACAAATAAATAACCAGATACTTCTTCATTTTTGTAGACTCCAGAAGCAAATGGGATAGTGGGGGAGATTTACACTGATGTACACTGACAATACTTCAGTATTATATTATTATGTGTCTGATCATTATTTCAGTACATACTTTATCTATGGATTAGTAAAATAAAAATCAAAGAGAGAGACAACTACTCAAATATAGAAATGTGACAAATGCACTGGAAGGGGTTAAGTACACAAGTTCACTATCGAAGGTATGTTATGTTTGGGTGTCACAAGTGGAAATGTTCAGTGAAGTGGTTAATCTGTGTGCCCCCCCCCCCCCTTGTGTTGGCAATATTTCTGTCACAGGATTACACATTAATAGAGCTGTCAGCGGCTCCCACAAGCCCACGTTGGCTGGGCGCTGACAGGATACTTGTTATTGTGGCTGCCCTATTTGCTAAACCTAAGAAAAAAAGAAAAACAATGAAAGGATGTTGGTGGCCGGGTCACATCACCCCAATGACCCCTCTGTCATTACCAACATCTCACCGCTGGGAGGATATCACACAGAAGCCGGCATCAAAGAGCCCAGCACAGGAGAACAGCTAATGACAAGCAAATCCAACTCAAATGCCACTAATTGGCTAAACCGCTCACCTCTCCACAGCTCAGCAGTAATTTACAATAATAAAGAGGGGGATAGAGAGACGAGCATCTTGCTCACTGCCCCATGTGCACCCCCCGTACAGCGCACATTTTCATAATGATGGACACAGATTCCAATCTGGAGCAGCACTAGATCACAAAAGGAAATAAGGATCTAAGATGGGGGGGGGAAGAGGAAATGGGAAAGAGGAGGGGAAAAAAGAGAGGGAAGGAGAGGAAGATAGTAAATGGGGAAAGGGAAGACGGTGAAGAGAGAAGGGGGGAATGGTGAAAGTAGAAACGAAAAGATGGATGAAGCTAGTCAGGTGAGTTTGGGGAATTCATGTCTAATTCTGTTTAGATTCTCTTTTGTTGGCCAGTCTTTTATACATGTAAACCATTTGCTAGGAATCAGGTGCAAATTATTTGCTGCACAAATTGAATATCAAACTTGTTTTATAGTTCAACCTCCCTCCATAATAACCAGCCCCAGCAGAAGGTCATTATCACCCACCCGTGTCAGTCATTCCAACCTGGGGTACATTACAGAGATGCTCCATCACCTGCCCCCCTCAACTGTCCCCTGCTGTCCCCTCCTCACCTCTCCCAAGGCCAACAATTAAAAGAACCATTATCTCTGCTTGAGTCCCAGAGGCTGCAGCAGATATAACCGGCAGGTGTAGTGGGACCTCACTGCAGTGTATGTCTCACTGTGTATGTGTGCGCGGCACGTATATTTGTTTCACCACGTATGTGTCACAAAATAGCAGAGTGTCACGGTACATCAGTCATTCATATTGTGTCACTGTGTTAACAAATGTGACATTATGTCCCTGTATTACAAAGTGTATAAAAGTTATAGTTTGTGTATGTAATTGTGTCAGGGATTGTAACACTGAGTGTGTGTTGCTAAGCCCCCTTTTGTACAACTACACAATTGTAAATACTCTTGGCATTTGTGTGTGTAAGGGGATATCTCACATAGTGATTTGTCATGTATATCAGTTTATACATTACTTTGTGAGATTGTGGCAATATGGCAATTTGTGAGTGCAAATACCAATGAATGCGTGCGTAGTGTGCGTTTGTGAACACCTAGTGTGTGTAATATGCGGGTTTGTGTCAATGTACGGGATAGTGTGTAAATGGTATGTGTGCATAATATGGGTTTATGTGTGTATAGTGCATTTTTGTGTGTACCTGATGTGTGTCTGTGTGAAGTACGGATTTGTGTGTACCTGGTGTGTGCAGTATGGGTTTGTGTGTAACTGGTGTGAGTGCGAGAAGTCCGGGTTTTTGTGTACCTGGTGTGTGTCTGTGTGAAGTATGGATTTGTGTGTACCTGGTGTGTGCAGTATGGGTTTGTGTGTAACTGGTGTGAGTGCGAGAAGTCCGGGTTTTTGTGTACCTGGTGTGTGTGTAGTGCGGGTTTGTGTGTACCTGGTGCCTGTGTGTACGTGTGTAGTGCGGGTTTGTGTGTACCTGGTGCCTGTGTGTACGTGTGTAGTGCGGGTTTGTGTGTACCTGGTGTGTGCATATGTGTAGTGTGGGTTTGTGTGTACCTGTGAGTAGTGCGTTGTGTGTAGTGTGTTTGTATATACCTGTGTGTACCTGGTGTGTGCATGTGTGTAGAGTGGGTTTGTGTGTGCCTGGTGCCTGTGTGTACGTGTGTAGTGCGGGTTTGTGTGTACCTGGTGCCTGTGTGTTCGTGTGTAGTGCGGGTTTGTGTGTACCTGGTGTGTGCATATGTGTAGTGTGGGTTTGTGTGTACCTGTGAATAGTGCGTTGTGTGTAGTGTGTTTGTATATACCTGTGTGTACCTGGTGTGTGCATGTGTGTAGAGTGGGTTTGTGTGTGCAGTGTGTGTAGTGTGGGTTTGTGTGTACCTGGTGTTTGTGTGTGTAGTGTGGGTTTGTGTGTACCTGGTGTTTGTGTGTGTAGTGTGGGTTTGTGTGTACCTGGTGTGTGCATGTGTGGGTTTGTGTGTACCTGGTGAGTGTAGTGTGTGTTTGTAAGTGTGTTTAGTGTGGGTTTGTGTGTACCTGGTGTGTACGTGTGTTTAGTGTGGGTTTGTGTGTACCTGGTGTGTACGTGTGTTTAGTGTGGGTTTGTGTGTATCTGGTGTGTGCGTGTTGTGTAGTGTAGGTATGTGTGTGTAGTGTGGGTTTGTGTGTACGTGTGTGTAGTGTGGGTTTTTATGTACCTGGTGGTTGTATGTATAGTGTGGGTTTGTGTGTATCTGTGAGTTTCTATGTACCCAATATCTGTGTGTGTGTTGCACTAGTTTGTGTGTACCTGGAGTGTGTAGTTGGGTTTGTGTTTAGCCAGAGTGTGTAGTTGGGTTTGTGAGTACCTAATGTCTGTGTGTGTAGCAGGGGTTTGTGTGTACCTGGTGTGCGAAGTGCAGGCTTGTGGGTACCTAGTGTGCGTGGTGCAGGCTTGTGTGTACTTGGTGTGCGTGGTGCAGGCTTGTGTGTACCTGGTGTGCGTGGTGCAGGCTTGTGTGTACCTGGTGTGCGTGGTGCAGGCTTGTGTGTACCTGGTGTGCGTGGTGCAGGCTTGTGTGTACCTAGTGTGCGTGGTGCAGGCTTGTGTGTACCCGGTGTGCGTGGTGCAGGCTTGTGTGTACCTGGTGTGCGTGGTGCAGGCTTGTGTGTACCCGGTGTGCGTGGTGCAGGCTTGTGTGTACCCGGTGTGCGTGGTGCAGGCTTGTGTGTACCTGGTGTGCGTGGTGCAGGCTTGTGTGTACCTGGTGCAGGCTTGTGTGTACCTGGTGCCGGCTTGTGTGTACCTGATGTGCGCGGTGCAGACTTGTGTGTACCTGGTGTGTGTGGTGCCGGCTTGTGTGTACCTGGTGTGCGCGGTGCAGGCTTGTGTGTACCTGGTGTGTGTGGTGCAGGCTTGTGTGTACCTGATGTGCGTGGTGCAGACTTGTGTGTACCTGATGTGCGTGGTGCAGACTTGTGTGTGCCTGGTGTGCGTGGTGCAGGCTTGTGTGTGCCTGGTGTGTGTGGTGCAGGCTTGTGTGTGCCTGGTGTGTGTGGTGCAGGCTTGTGTGTACCTGGTGTGTATGGTTTAGGCTTGTGTGTACCTGGTGTGTATGGTTTAGGCTTGTGTGTACCTGGTGTGTGTGGTGCAGGCTTGTGTGTACCTGGTGTGTATGGTTTAGACTTGTGTGTACCTGGTGTGTGTGGTGCAGGTTTGTGTGTACCTGGTGTGTGTGGTGCAGGCTTGTGTGTACCTGGTGTGTATGGTTTAGTCTTGTGTGTACCTGGTGTGTGTGGTGCAGGTTTGTGTGTACCTGGTGTGTGTGGTGCAGGCTTGTGTGTACCTGGTGTGTATGGTTTAGTCTTGTGTGTACCTGGTGTGTGTGGTGCAGGCTTGTGTGTACCTGGTGTGCATGGTGCAGGCTTGTGTGTACCTGGTGTGCATGGTGCAGGCTTGTGTGTACCTGGTGTGCGTAGTGCAGGCTTGTGTGTACCTGGTGTGCGTGGTGCAGGCTTGTGCGTACTTGGTGTGCGTGGTGCAGGCTTGTGTGTACCTGGTGTGCGTGGTGCCGGCTTGTGTGTACCTGATGTGCGTGGTGCAGACTTGTGTGTACCTGGTGTATGTGGTGCAGGCTTGTGTGTACCTGGTGTGCGTGGTGCAGGCTTGTGTGTACCTGGTGTGTGGGGTGCAGGCTTGTGTGTACCTGGTGTGTGGGGTGCAGGCTTGTGTGTACCTGGTGTGTATGGTTTAGGCTTGTGTGTACCTGGTGTGTGTGGTGCAGGCGTGTGTACCTGGTGTGTATGGTTTAGTCTTGTGTGTACCTGGTGTGTGTGTGGTGCAGGTTTGTGTGTACCTGGTGTGTGTGGGGTGCAGGCTTGTGTGTACCTGGTGTGTGGGGTGTAGGCTTGTGTGTACCTGGTGTGCGTGGTGCAGGCTTGTGTGTACCTAGTGTGCGTAGTGCAGGCTTGTGTGTACCTGGTGTGCGTGGTGCAGGCTTGTGTGTACCTGGTGTGCGTGGTGCAGGCTTGTGTGTACCTGGTGTGCGTGGTGCCGGCTTGTGTGTACCTGGTGTGCGCGGTGCCGGCTTGTGTGTACCTGGTGTGCGCGGTGCCGGCTTGTGTGTACCTGGTGTGTGTGGTGCAGGCTTGTGTGTACCTGGTGTGTGGGGTGCCGGTGTGTGTGGTGCCGGCTTGTGTGTACCTGGTGTGTGTGGTGCCGGCTTGTGTGTACCTGGTGTGTGGGGTGCAGGCTTGTGTGTACCTGGTGTGTGGGGTGCAGGCTTGTGTGTACCTGGTGTGTATGGTTTAGGCTTGTGTGTACCTGGTGTGTGTGGTGCAGGCTTGTGTGTACCTGGTGTGTATGGTTTAGTCTTGTGTGTACCTAGTGTGTGTGTGGTGCAGGTTTGTGTGTACCTGGTGTGTGTGGTGCAGGCTTTTGTGTACCTGGTGTGTGTGGTGCAGGCTTGTGTTTACCTCGTGTGTGTGGTGCAGGCTTGTGTTTACCTTGTGTGTGTGGTGCAGGCTTGTGTTTACCTCGTGTGTGTGGTGCAGGCTTGTGTGTACCTGGTGTGTGTGGTGCAGGCTTGTGTGTACCTGGTGTGTGTGTGGTGCAGGCTTGTGTGTACCTGGTGTGTGTGGTGCAGGCTTGTGTGTACCTGGTGTGTGTGGTGCAGGCTTGTGTGTACCTGGTGTGTGTGGTGCAGGCTTGTGTGTACCTGGTGTGTGCGGTGCAGGCTTGTGTGTACCTGGTGTGTGTGGTGCAGGCTTGTGTGTACCTGGTGTGTGTGGTGCAGGCTTGTGTGTACCTGGTGTGTGTGGTGCAGGCTTGTGTGTACCTGGTGTGTGTGGTGCAGGCTTGTGTGTACCTGGTGTGTGTGGTGCAGGCTTTTGTGTGTGTGCTGTGCAGGCTTGTGTGTACCTGGTGTGTGTGGTGCAGGCTTTTGTGTGTGTGCGGTGCAGGCTTGTGTGTACCTGGTGTGTGTGGTGCAGGCTTGTGTGTACCTGGTGTGTGTGGTGCAGGCTTGTGTGTACCTGGTGTGTGTGGTGCAGGCTTGTGTGTACCTGGTGTGTGTGGTGCAGGCTTGTGTGTACCTGGTGTGTGTGGTGCAGGCTTGTGTGTACCTGGTGTGTGTGGTGCAGGCTTTTGTGTGTGTGCTGTGCAGGCTTGTGTGTACCTGGTGTGTGTGGTGCAGGCTTTTGTGTGTGTGCGGTGCAGGCTTGTGTGTACCTGGTGTGTGTGGTGCAGGCTTGTGTGTACCTGGTGTGTGTGGTGCAGGCTTTTGTGTGTGTGTGTGGTGCAGGCTTGTGTGTGTGTGGGGAATAGGTAGCTACACTCACTAACTCAGTTTTTTTTTTTGTTTTTTTTTTAAGACCTTAGTTTTGCACAACATTTGGAACTGCCTGGCAATTCCACAGGTATAGAAGGTTGCTGGGAATGTCTATTATAGCACAATTCCTTATCTACCTGCTTCTCATGTATAAGTGTTCTGTCCAGGCTCCTGTATCAAGCCTGGAGTCCCAGCTTCGCGTCCCTCATCATTAATTCGCTGTCTCCTTGTTCCCCGCTATCTGCCTCTTGTCATGAAGATGAAAGTGACATTATGCTACTAACATTAAAATCATTTGATACACAATGTTTTACGAGAAGGACATTTAATGGCTCATTTAGCACAACAGTTATTAGATTTTAGTCAACAATTAGAGGGTGGCAGGATAAAAAAGCAGGGTCTGCTCTTTTTTTTTGCTCTTCAAAATATACATCTTCACAGCTCCTTACACATGACAGCTCCGACGCCTGGAACATGATATTATATCGGAGCACAAATTGATACCACGCCAACTTGCGAGGCTGCAACACCCAATCTAAATTGGAAGCCAAGTGCATGCTTATTGGTTAACTCCTTGACTGCTGGAGGAACATCCTGACTTGCCAGTATGCATATGTCCAAGGTTTCCACATCCCCAGACTGTATCTTACAGCAGAATGTAGCTGACTTGGCACACAATTTGTTATCACACCAACAAATAAAAAATGTCTTGTACACAGGATACTGACCCTGCTCCCAACACCCAAACAATGTTTATGTTTTTTTTATCCTAAAGAAAATATAATGCAAATGAGATCTTGTAGCAGATTACAAGACGTCATCATGAGCTTGTATTTCCTAAATCCCAGCACAATCTTCTAAAGTGATAAAAGTGAACATTATTGTGAGTAAACATATCCAGATTATTTAGTGCCAGTGTTTGTTTTCTGTGTAGAGATACAGCACAAGAATAAGCTATATTTGTAATGATGGGACAGAAGCAGCTTAGCATTGTCTCCCGACCTCCCAGTCCGCAGGGCACAGCCCCCAGTACCCCCACCCCCCTCACTTGGCCAAAGACAGGAGCTTCCCAGAGAGCAGCTAATGGGATTAAACGCCGGCTTTAATTTTAATGAACAAAGTTGCCCTTAGCAACAAAAGCGGCAGCGGAGGCTCCGTTATCATTAATAAAGCCCAGACAACATTAGAGGCCCGACAAGAGCACAAAATAAAACGAGAAGCAGCCCCCGGCCCCCCACCTCCCGCTGGGCTAAATTGGCGGTCCAATTTTTCTTAAGTGTCCTCACTATTTAGAAGGCAATTTATTAATTTTTGTCATCCATTGTCACTTTGACAGGCCATCACTTTCCATCCCGAACTTTACAGAAAACTAATTGAAGGACTGGCAGTATTTATGAGGGGTATTATTTATCAATTACATCTGATAATGATACTCTGCCCTGCTACCTTCCTGTGCCCTCCCCCTTCCCCCTGCAGGGCTGGAACGTCATATTGCACCATGACAGACATATTGTTTCTCCGCAGGCAGAAGATGCAGTGAGATCTCTGACATTGGTCTTGCAATTAGTTATGTGGTATTGTGTCTCTATATTTCCTACCAGTTTAATTTTAATTGGATTATTTAATCAATTTCACTGTTCTCCGTATTGTATCCAACTCTGCAGGGAGGATGTTCAATGTATCCACATACCTAAAAGAACACATTTCTAATTAAAGTAGATGAAATATATCTATAAATATAATGTGGCAATCTACATCTGTTTTCTGGGAATGACCTCTATCAGAAGACCACAAAATAGACAGTACATTTAGTGGAGTAAATGGATTCTGTGCCTAGCTGTCACCTAGCTTGTCAAACACACCCGAACTTCTTAAAATTTGTTTTTAAATCATAGAACAGAATCTAACGGACCGTTCAGATCTACATGCATCCTAATCCAATTACAAAGACCAACAAGGCCAAAATGCATTGACATAGTGACAGGAGCTTACACAGCTAAATGATGCCATAATTGTAGGGCCTAGTAAGTCCTTACAATTAAGCAAAGTTTTACAGAGCATATTTTTAGAGGTAACAGCCAACGATCTTTAGTCAGAAGCATAAGAGCAATATTATACTTAAGGCCGAAGCTATAAAGATTGCCACAATGGCCCTATGTTATTAAGGTATCCACATAGAAATTGCAGGTGAAATGTTTTAAAGGGATGAAATTACTGTTAGAAGGCCGTTTTGCGTCTTATTATACTTCTCTTTAAGAGGCAACGGTTCTCTGACACACAGCAGAATGTTAAAAAAAGGTATTACCACCTGCAGCAAAAAAAAAGAAAAAAGAGAATAATATACCTATATGAGCTGGGGGAATGTGTGTGTATATTGCTTTATATACATACATATGTATTATACTGTAAAATGTGGCTGCCCTTAGTGCCTTTCACCACAGACGTCTATGGGTGCACTACAAAAGCCTGTTCTGGCTTTCGCTTGCAATCTAATCCATAGGTGCACTAAGCCAAACTGTGCTAAAGTCGAAGGTATAGTAAGAAATACATGAAATAGCATTGCCCTTTTACATACAGGTAGGCGCCACATAAGGTCCAATCAGGCAACGTCTGACCGCTTAAGCTTCCGTGGTTAAGTTTAGTTTATAACAATAAAATAATAAAAGTATTTATTGTACATACAGCTGTACAGTGTATTATTCTGTACATAAATTAATTGTGAGAAGTACAGATTACATATTAGTCTATCTACAGTATACAGTATTTTAACATTATTTTTCAACTTAAAGTGATTGTAAACTTTAATGAATTAAAGCCAAGTATCAAAAAATAATCTTAAAAACAGGGGCACTTTAATTCATTAAAGTTTACAAAGATGCTTATTTTTAAAAATACTTACCTTTGCATTATGGTAAACATAACGCCGATCCTCCTCCCCCGCATCTCCTGCTTTATTTTGCATATGGATGACGAATCTGGCTTCCTCCAGTCGTTGCGTGCCCCATGAGCTGGACGCCAAAGGGGGCATGCAATGACTGGAGGAAGCCAGATTAATCATCAATCTGCTAAAGAAAGCAGTAGATGCGGGCAGAGGATCAGCGTAATGTCTACCATAATGCAAAGGTATTTTAAAAAATAAGCATCTTTATAAGTGCCCCTGTTTCAAAGATTATTTTTTGATAATGTGTTTTAATTTATTAAAGTTTACAATCACTTTAACCCATACAATGTACAGTATTACCATTGCAGCCTTTGTAAGTACATATATACTATGGTGTTTACACAACTTCCAAATCACATAACGTCCTATTTCACAGAGCGTATTGTGGACGTTAAGTGACACATACCTATATATAATTTATTTTATTTTTTTAAATAAATAAATAACACAACAAAGATTTTCCTCTGAGTGAAGAACAATGAATGCTATTTTAAGTATTTCTAGTTTAAAAACAAATAAAATGGAGTCATCAAAAGTCCCTTTTTTATACATTTATTTAAATAATATATATTTTACATTTATTTTGTGTGTGTGTGTGTATAATATATAATATACATATATAAATACACACATACACATATTTCAATGTCCTCCCCAAGGCATATTTAGTGGGTGCTCCACCCAGCTGATTTTTACTAACGAACCGGTTAAAATTTAAGCTAATATTAAGCTAAAATTAGGAAATATTAAATGTTTGTTGCACAAATTATCATATAATCAAATTTATATTTATATATATATATATATATTTATGTGTGTAATACTTTATTTTGATATATTTTACGTGTTATGTAATATTTTTATTCTAGGCCTAACACTTTACTTGAGGTCTCAAGTCTTGCCTTTTTAACGCATTATGTGTATTCGCACTATAACAAATGTGTTCTATTCTAATAGCAGATTTGGTACAGTACGATTGCAATATTAAAAATAAAACAAAGTAAGCTTACACTATACTAAGCAGACTTACTTATAATATTGCTCCACACCGTAACAAACGTGCTGTTAATATAGAGCATGCTTGGCACACTTCAAGAGCGATATTAGAACTAAAAACGTTTTGTACAAGGAAAAAGAAATGCAGCTGCTGTCTTCTATGGGATATAAATATCCCATACTCAAAGTCTTGTTTCAAAAATGAAAAACACATGTCAAAAGTTCAAAACCTATTTATTTATATAACAAACTTACTTTAAATCCAAAACCCCTACGTAAGTATATACACATGTACAATATACCCACAACTCCCAGCTCATATGGGTTTATTATTATTTTTTTCCCCCTTTATTAACAATGGTGGTCACATACATAGCAAATATATAGGCATTCCATGGGAGTAACCTCTATAATGGGGAGACATTGGGAATTAAGTTCTAAACAATATCCGCCAGCTTATAATAACCTTTTCACATATACCGGTCCCACTACCCTTTCAGCAAATATAAGGAATCTACTGAATTTAAGCAAACTATGTTTACATATCTATTTTTTGAACTCTTACTAAACAGAAACCAATTTTATATTGCTGAGATTCACATTCACTAGCAATGTGATTGGATTGCTGAATAGGTAGCAAGCCCTATATTATCCTATGGAAGGCAAACTGCCACTCATCTGGACATCGAAGGTCAGCCCATTTTTTTTTTTTAACATTCCACCTGGTGGACAATTTGCGGGATGGAAATGAGCTCTTCTCGCTGACCTGACAGTTGTTTAAACTCGGGGCCTTAGAGAGACACACAGAGAACAGATGTCATGGGTTCATTAAAAGAACATTAAACACTATGGGCAAGATTGCAAGTGTTGTACTAACGGAAAGTAAACTTTTAAGATGGGCGGGCTAGTGAGCGTATTACCACTTGAAAGTAAAAAGCACACGAGTGAAACCCGATGCTAGCTAACTTTAGGACTTTGGATATCGCGACTGCATAAACTTCTTGTTCTTATAAATTTTCTTTTTTCTTTTTTTAAAATATATATATGATTTTTTTGTATATAAAAATAGATTCTGTTAAGTTCACTCTCACTCTATTCCAAACAACTTGAGGGTGCTTGATTGGATATTCCTCTGAGGAAGGGGAAGGTTGTTCCCCGAAACCTCACTAATAAAGAAACAGATGAAGAATGAGTGGTCCATTGTATTTATATACAGTACATATTCTTCTAAGTGAAGAACATTGAAATGTAAAATATTTAGAGTAAAACATATTAAAAATAATTTTACCTGTTTAAAATATTTGAGTGGAAAGGGCTACAAAGTGTATATATATATATATCTATATCTATATATATATATAATTGTGCAGAATTTATGATTTCTTGGCCATTTTTCAGACAATATGAATGATAACACAAAAACTTTTCTTTCACTCATTGTTAGTGTTTGGCTGAAGTAA
Organism: Bombina bombina; assembly: GCF_027579735.1. Taxonomy (NCBI): domain Eukaryota; kingdom Metazoa; phylum Chordata; class Amphibia; order Anura; family Bombinatoridae; genus Bombina; species Bombina bombina. The sequence continues at coordinate 587,128,114 of NC_069499.1, forward strand.
TTTATTATCAATCAACTGTGTTTACTCTTTTTAAATCATAATGACAACAGAAACTACCCAAATGACCCTGATCAAAAGTTTACATAAAACAAAAAAGAGAGTCCCAACTAGACATTATATAAAGCCCCACTGTGGTTTAGACCAGAAACACAAACTTTAAATGTGAACCTCTGGATTTAATCAAGTAGTTACACCTTAGGATTCATAAGTAAACTGTTGACATATTCCAATTCATGCCCAATTTGCATTTCTTTGATAGAGGTTAAATGTCTTTATACCTACAACCGCCAGATGATAGTGAGAACGAATAAAGATAAAGTATCCAGTTCTATAAACCTTTCCGTAATGCACGCTCCCAATATAACAAAATTTCTTCAATCAACAGTTCAAACACCACTCCACGGCTTTATATCACCCCAGGAATAAAACAGGAGAAGCTAAACATATCTCACCAGTTATTCGCACGCTCTTCCAGACCTCAGTCTGTCCACCACCGCGGATCGAGCGGCGTCCTTCTGCAGACGGGGAGTACCTGTGGCTTGTAGCGCTCGGTTGTTCAAACAAACCAGTTCCGTGGCGTATCCAACGTGTCACACCCGGCTCCTGTCCAATGAACGCCCAGTATAGTGACGTATCCTGCGTGTCACCACCGGCACGGGCCAGGGGCGTGTTCAAAGTATCAGGGGCGTACTGGAGTTATCCTGCAGTACCCCAAAGGCTGCGACTGATCCCCAAAGTCAAGGAACTTGCATTGACAGTAAAAAGGGGGGGGCATAAACGGAAGGTTTAAAAAGTCATATTTTACTGGCAAGGTTGTGTAGGCAAGGTTTCAGATTACCATAGGTGAAACTTCCGAAGAGGGAAAAAACTTTCCTTTACCTCCTCACAGATAGTAGATCCGGTGGGCTTATGCAGAAAGTGCTGGCTAGTGGTAAAATGGCATTATCAAAAAAATCAGGAAACAAGCCAAGCACCAATGGGTAAAAATAAAACTTAGAACTTTATTTATGACATTTAAAAGGAGAATTTAAGCGGTAGAGAGTATGGGTAACCCCCCCAAAAAAGACTAACGCGTTTCGGCTAGGAGAGCCGTACTCATAGTCCCTAAAACCATTGAAAACACACTGACTTAAATACCCAGTGTTACATCGTGATAGGTTGGACAGTTAATTGGAATTTAAAGGTATATTCTCTTTCATAGTTTCAAATCATATAGTATTTTGTTCAGCATATTGCTAGATAGTGGAGTTACCTTACAAAATTCCTTTAAATGTCCAAAATGGGGGACTTGGGTTGATCATATTTATATAAGTTTAAATTCATTTACAAAGAATTAACAATATATATAAATTGTACCTTGCTATAAGATTATACCCATCAGTAAAAAGATCAGTATACATTTAGTTTACAAACTACATCATGAATTTAAGTATACAAAATGAAATAAAGATATATAAAATAATAAAAATGCAAAATAATTAAAAAAAAGTATATTTCATGTATATGCACCATCCAGTAGATCCTAATGCACCCTAATATATGTCCGAAGGTGCCTGTAAATAATAATAATGAAAAATATATATACTGAGAAAACCCCAAAATTGAGCCTATGACAAGAGATATGGCCAAAATGTCCAAAATTATCTAATTATTTCTCAATACATAAAAGATTGTGAAATATGTGTATGGGAAAATAGAACCAAAGTTATGTAAATATGTACAAATCTATATATATATATGTAACTGAGCCTATGACTAGAGACTATACTCCATATTGATAATTGATCTTAAGACCAATCAAAAGTAAGATGGAAATGGGTCTAACAAGGGCACTCACAGGGGATACATATCCTTTTGGAATGTTATCACGACCAATGGTTGATAAAGTCGTATTCAGAATTCAGGCCCCAAGGTCTCTTAGTTTGGAGCCTGAAAATCCAATACATTTCCTGCCTTGAAAGGACATTAAAACGGTCTCCCCCTCTCTTCTGGGGTTGGACTTTTTCAATAATCGTCCACTTAAGTGAACGACAATCCTTGTCATGTTTTTGGACAAAATGGGTCACTAGTGTGGTACTGCTCTTGCCCACCCGGATAGTGGACAAATGTTCGCGTATCCTTGAGCGGACATCCCTGGTGGTCAGACCCACATATTGCAGATTACACTCCTCACACCAGAGGAGGTAAACACAATATGTGGACTTGCAGTTCACACATGAGAGCCTTTCTTCACCGTCTCTGTGAGGGCATCATCTGCCACCAACAACCGAAAATGATTTTGGACTATATTACAGATCTGTGGATATTGAGCTGAATAATCTGTTACAAAGGTAAGTGTATTCTCTGATCTTTTTTTAGGAATTTGTTTGTCTTGAAGGAGACTTCCTCGTGGGATGCTATTTACTTCATTTCTGGCTCTTTTGATAACTTTTCTACTGTACCCCCGTTGTTGCAGACGTCTCTCCAGATCATCCGCATGTGTTGCATAACTTTGGGATAAGGTACAGTTGCGTTTAATACGCACAAATTGGCCTTTGGCCACTGAGTAGGGCATGTGTTTAGGATGGCAACTTTTGGCGTGTAAGAGGCTGTTTCCTGAGATGGGCTTCCTATACACCTGTGAGGAGACCCTCCCAGAGGACCAGCCCCTTAGTTCCAAATCCAAATAGTGTACCCAGGTTGGGCTAAACTCGAATGTGAATCTTAGATTCACCTCATTGAGGCCCAAATAGTCGACAAAATCCTGCGCTTGTTCTTTAGTACCCTTCCATATAAATAGAAGATCATCTATATAACGGATGTACAGTTTGATTTTTGATCTGAAGGGGTTTCCAGCCGCATAGACGTGGGACCGCTCCCACCAACCCATGAACAGGTTGGCGTAAGTGGGGGCAAATTTAGCCCCCATTGCAGTCCCACGTCTCTGCAGATAGAATTCCCCCTCAAACCGAAAATAGTTGTGGAATAGCAGGAATTTAGTGACATTAAGAACAAAGGAGATGAATGGCTCACTGTGGGTAGTTCCCTCTTCCAAAAAATATGCGACTGCTTGAATACCCCATTCATGTGGTATCATTGAATATAGGGACACAACATCCACAGTGAGCCACCCAAAATCCTGCTCCCAAGGTACCTTTTCTACCAAGTTCAATACTTGTTTTGAGTCCCTGACATAGCTGGGGAGAGATTTAACCAGGGGCTGGAGTATTCCGTCCAGCCACTCAGAGAGATGTTCCAGCATAGACCCTATGCCATTCACTATGGGTCTACCCTGGACATTCTCTAGTGACTTGTGCACCTTCGGAAGGTGATGGAACAAGGGGATGACCGGATGTTCTACAAAAAGATATTTAAAAGTCTTGTCATCTAACAGTCCATCCTCCACTGCTCCATCCAGAAGGTGCACAAGTTCTCTCTGAAATGTGTGCTTGGGGTCTTGTTTTAAATGTTCGTAATTATCTACACTTTCTAATTGTCTCAGGGCTTCCTTAATGTAGTCAGACCTGTTTAGGAGAACCACTGAGCCCCCCTAAATTTAAAGAAGTTCATTCGTAATTTGACGTTGCGTAAACACTTTTCAAGGACAAACACAGACCAAGAATTAGCAACTGGATTGACACCAACTCAGGGGGGTCCTCTTCAGGAACTAGACTTTTTGGAGACATGTGATCTTATTACCTTAAGGGAATTGGAGAGAGAGGGAACATCAAGTATGGAACAGCAGAACCCAGATAGGGTTAGAAAATATAGGAATCCCTCCACATTCTATCCTATCCAAAGTAGGGGTAACATCATAGAGACCTTTTATAGAAGGGTAGAATCTGACTTAAGGCAGTTAACCCTGTCACAGGTAACCAATCCGAGTAATATGTCACTGAATGAAAGGAAAGCCCTTAAGGCTTTGGAAGAGAATCCAGATGTGGTCATCAAGCAGGCGGACAAGGGGGGCTCAGTGGTTCTCCTAAACAGGTCTGACTACATTAAGGAAGCCCTGAGACAATTAGAAAATGTAGATAATTACGAACATTTAAAACAAGACCCCACGCACACCTTTCAGAGAGAACTTGTGCACCTTCTGGATGGAGCAGTGGAGGATGGACTGTTAGATGACAAGACTTCTAAATATCTTTTTGTAGAACATCCGGTCATCCCCTTGTTCCATCACCTTCCGAAGGTGCACAAGTCACTAGAGAATGTCCAGGGTAGACCCATAGTGAATGGCATAGGGTCTATGCTGGAACATCTCTCTGAGTGGCTGGACGGAATACTCCAGCCCCTGGTTAAATCTCTCCCCAGCTATGTCAGGGACTCAAAACAAGTATTGAACTTGGTAGAAAAGGTACCTTGGGAGCAGGATTTTGGGTGGCTCACTGTGGATGTTGTGTCCCTATATTCAATGATACCACATGAATGGGGTATTCAAGCAGTCGCATATTTTTTGGAAGAGGGAACTACCCACAGTGAGCCATTCATCTCCTTTGTTCTTAATGTCACTAAATTCCTGCTATTCCACAACTATTTTCGGTTTGAGGGGGAATTCTATCTGCAGAGACGTGGGACTGCAATGGGGACTAAATTTGCCCCCACTTACGCCAACCTGTTCATGGGTTGGTGGGAGCGGTCCCACGTCTATGCGGCTGGAAACCCCTTCAGATCAAAAATCAAACTGTACATCCGTTATATAGATGATCTTCTATTTATATGGAAGGGTACTAAAGAACAAGCGCAGGATTTTGTCGACTATTTGGGCCTCAATGAGGTGAATCTAAGATTCACATTCGAGTTTAGCCCAACCTGGGTACACTATTTGGATTTGGAACTAAGGGGCTGGTCCTCTGGGAGGGTCTCCTCACAGGTGTATAGGAAGCCCATCTCAGGAAACAGCCTCTTACACGCCAAAAGTTGCCATCCTAAACACATGCCCTACTCAGTGGCCAAAGGCCAATTTGTGCGTATTAAACGCAACTGTACCTTATCCCAAAGTTATGCAACACATGCGGATGATCTGGAGAGACGTCTGCAACAACGGGGGTACAGTAGAAAAGTTATCAAAAGAGCCAGAAATGAAGTAAATAGCATCCCACGAGGAAGTCTCCTTCAAGACAAACAAATTCCTAAAAAAAGATCAGAGAATACACTTACCTTTGTAACAGATTATTCAGCTCAATATCCACAGATCTGTAATATAGTCCGAAATCATTTTCGGTTGTTGGTGGCAGATGATGCCCTCACAGAGACGGTGAAGAAAGGCTGTAGGTTTTCCTACAGGAGAAATAAAACAATAGGCAATCTTGTTTCCCCTTCCCAATTAAAAAGAGCTACTCCAGTGACAGGTACTTCTTCCTGGCTTAGCCACAGAGGAACATACAGATGCGGATACTCACAATGCAAAGCATGTGAATACGTACAAGTAGGCACCACTTTTTCCTCAATGGTCACAGGGGAAATTTTTGATATTTCCTCATGTGTGAACTGCAAGTCCACATATTGTGTTTACCTCCTCTGGTGTGAGGAGTGTAATCTGCAATATGTGGGTCTGACCACCAGGGATGTCCGCTCAAGGATACGCGAACATTTGTCCACTATCCGGGTGGGCAAGAGCAGTACCACACTAGTGACCCATTTTGTCCAAAAACATGACAAGGATTGTCGTTCACTTAAGTGGACGATTATTGAAAAAGTCCAACCCCAGAAGAGAGGGGGAGACCGTTTTAAGGTCCTTTCAAGGCAGGAAATGTATTGGATTTTCAGGCTCCAAACTAAGAGACCTTGGGGCCTGAATTCTGAATACGACTTTATCAACCATTGGTCGTGATAACATTCCAAAAGGATATGTATCCCCTGTGAGTGCCCTTGTTAGACCCATTTCCATCTTACTTTTGATTGGTCTTAAGATCAATTATCAATATGGAGTATAGTCTCTAGTCATAGGCTCAGTTACATATATATATAGATTTGTACATATTTACATAACTTTGGTTCTATTTTCCCATACACATATTTCACAATCTTTTATGTATTGAGAAATAATTAGATAATTTTGGACATTTTGGCCATATCTCTTGTCATAGGCTCAATTTTGGGGTTTTCTCAGTATATATATTTTTCATTATTATTATTTACAGGCACCTTCGGACATATATTAGGGTGCATTAGGATCTACTGGATGGTGCATATACATGAAATATACTTTTTTTTAATTATTTTGCATTTTTATTATTTTATATATCTTTATTTCATTTTGTATACTTAAATTCATGATGTAGTTTGTAAACTAAATGTATACTGATCTTTTTACTGATGGATATAATCTTATAGCAAGGTACAATTTATATATATTGTTAATTCTTTGTAAATGAATTTAAACTTATATAAATATGATCAAACCAAGTCCCCCATTTTGGACATTTAAAGGAATTTTGTAAGGTAACTCCACTATCTAGCAATATGCTGAACAAAATACTATATGATTTGAAACTATGAAAGAGAATATACCTTTAAATTCCAATTAACTGTCCAACCTATCACGATGTAACACTGGGTATTTAAGTCAGTGTGTTTTCAATGGTTTTAGGGACTATGAGTACGGCTCTCCTAGCCGAAACGCGTTAGTCTTTTTTGGGGGGGTTACCCATACTCTCTACCGCTTAAATTCTCCTTTTAAATGTCATAAATAAAGTTCTAAGTTTTATTTTTACCCATTGGTGCTTGGCTTGTTTCCTGATTTTTTTCAAAAGTTTACATACCCTGGTGATTTTGGTCTGATAACATGCACACAAGTTGACAAAAAGGGGTTTGAATGGATATTAAAGGTAACCATCCTCACCTGTGATCTGTTTTCTTGTAATTAGTTTGTGTGTATAAAAGATCAATGCGTTTATGGACTCCTGACAGACCCTTGCATCTTTCATCCAGTGCTGCACTGACGTTTCTGGATTCTGAGTCATGGGGAAAGAAAAAGAATTGTCAAAGGATCTGTGGGAAAAAGGTAGTTGAACTGTATAAAACAGGAAATTGAGAATGCAAATCAGCAGTGTTCAAACTCTAATCAAGTGGAAAATGAGGCGTTCTGTTTGATAACATACAAATTTCCTGTGCCTTTTTAGCTCACACATCCCCAAAACATCAGTGATCCACCTCTGTGTTTCACAGTAGGAATGGTGTACCTTTCATTATAGGCCTTGTTGACTCCTCTCCAAATGTAGCGTTTATGGTTGTGGCCAAAAAGCTAAATTTTGGTCTCATCACTCCAAATTACTTTGTGCCAGAAGGTTTGAGGTTTGTCTCTGTGCTGTTTGGCCTATTGTAAGCGTGATACTTTGTGGCATTTGCGTAGTAATGGCTTTCTTCTGGCGACTAAACCATGCAGCCCATCTTTCTTCAACTGCCTCCTTATTGTGCATCTTGAAACAGCCACACCACATGTCCTGTATTTTACCTTAAGTTATTTGTGGGTTTGTCAATTTTCCTGGCAGTTGTACTGAAATTTTAGTTGGTCTACCTGACCGTGGTTTGGTTTCAACAGAACCCCTCATTTTCCACTTCTTTATTAGAGTTTGAACACTGCTGATTTGCATTCTCAATTCCTTGGATATCTTTTTATATCCCTTTCCTGTTTTATACAGTTCAACTACTTTTTCCGCAGATCCTTTGACAATTCTTTTGCTTTGCCCATGACTCAGAATCCAGAAACGTCAGTGCAGCACTGGATGAAAGATGCAAGGGTCTGTCAGGAGTCCATAAACGCATTGATCTTTTATACACACAAACTAATTACAAGAAAACAGATCACAGGTGAGGATGGTTACCTTTAATAGCCATTCAAACCCCTTTTGTGTCAACTTGCGTGCATGTTATCAGGCCAAAATCACCAGGTTATGTAAACTTTTGATCAAGGTCATTTGGGTAGTTTATGTTGTCATTATGATTTAAAAAGAGTAAACACAGTTGATTGATAATAAATGGCTTCAGCCAAACACTAACCATGAGTGAAAGAAAAGTTTTTGTGTTGTTATTCATATTCTCTGAAAAATGGCCAAGAAATCATAAATTCTGCCAGGGTATGTAAACTTATGAGCACAATTGTGTATATATATATATATATATATATATATATATATATATATATATATACACACACACAGCATATACATAGCCCTTTCCAGTCAAGTACCTTGTTATATACCTTTTAACCCTTATAAAAAAAATTGTATTGATACATCCTTTTTTTTTTTTTTTTTAACACTTAAACCTTACGTTAGGTCTTCAGGTACACTAATCCATTGAGAGCAAAGTTGCCTGTGCTTGAGTGCCACCGTTTACTTTTAACTTGTAACATGCACGCTAGTTATATACATACTAGTTATAAAGTACACACACATACTAGTTGTAAAGTAAAGACCACTGCCATGTTGCAACCTAAGTTGTCCCTAAGTTTAAAAGCCTGTCATATAATGGGGGACTGAAAAGCCCACAGTTTTAAAATAAAAAAAATGGGACAAAATAAAAAAAGTATATAAATGTCCCTTTAACAAAAGGTGCCCTTACCTTTGTTCCCTTGCTTTCAAAACACTTTGTAAAAGATGGAGGCCAATTTCCTTAGTCAAAAGCTACCAAATTAGATCAGTGTGTAAAAATAATTTATCTTCTAAATTGAATAATATAAGGCCTCAGGCCTCCTTAGTCTTAACACTGTTCTAACCATTGTCATGTTAAAATAGGCAGTACAAATTATTCACAGTGTTTCTAAGGAATTATTCATTTGTATTAAAAGAAAACTAAGGACCTTATAGGGCATATGTATATTTCTCTGCAAACCTGCAGCGCACATTGTTGTTTCTAATTATAATCTGTTGATTTTTATGCTTTTCCTATTTTAACATGATCAGAGCACGTCACAGAGATTCCGGTAATAAAACAGCATCACTATGTGAAAAAATGAGTGACAGAAAAGAGCATAAGGGACAGGCAATAAAAACAGGCACAATGAAATGAGAAGTAGCAAAACAAAAACATGACAAGAAGAGGGGAAGTAGAGTAGAAGAGGTGGACAGAGTAAAGGGAGGGATCAGAGCTTCCTCTAATCACAGACGGATCAATCACAGGCTGGGATGCTCCTGGCTAAGCGATAACACTGAGTAGACAGACACTGAACAATATGGAATGCTCATCTGGATGGTGGGAATGATGCAGGAGATGGGATGAGGGTGGCCTCCATGAGAGGATGATGGACTCCTTGCTGCCATGGTCTTTGTTGGGAGATGTCAGAAGAACATCAAGTTGGACTGTGACTGACATGATGGCACAGAGCAAAGGACTATCTATCGAATAAATCTCAGTATCACCCAGTGGTCACACCTCCAGCTAATTCATCATTCTTGTGGGGCATGGGGAGGAAACAGTGGTCAGAACTGGCCAGAGATAATTGCAAAAAGCAGCTAGCACAAGGACAGAGAAGGGCAGGCCCGGGGGGGACAGACACAGAGTTGGTGATAAAAAAACCTTTTCTACAAGCGTGTTATCTGATGAGGGTTCTGGGTAATTAATTATAAACTCAATTACCTAACGCTTACTTCAGCACTCTCAATTCATTAAGAGATAAAGTCTGACAGGCTGATAAAGTTTCATTTGTAGGCAGCAGAGGGCTCTGGAGTCGGTTTATTTAGGAGCCTGAGCAGTCATTGCAAAGGAACGGTGGGTTGCTGGTCGGGGGGGGGCAGATTGCACTGGGTGCTAAAAAGAGAGACAGGCACATTACAAAAGAGAGAATATGACTGAAGACGGGAAGACAGGGCTCAGGGTGGACAGACATAGGCATAGAGGGAGAAAGAGCAGTCTGGAGCTGGGGAGAGGGGACAAGAGTACAAGAAAATAAGTGTGTGTTGCACATAGGACAAAATAAAAATGGGGATAAATGGAATGGAGACAGCACAGGGCTCATGCACAGGACGGAGAGCACACGGCAAAGAGAGAGAGCTAGTTCTGGGCAGGAGGGGAAGAGTAATGGACACAAGGGGGAAGGGGCGAAGGGCAGATGAAGGAAAGAGACAGTGAAGGAATAAGGGGAGGAAAGGGTGTAGGGCTGGAGGGGACAAAGAAGTAAAAACACCAGACAAAAGAGAGATGAGAAGAGTGGGGCAAAGTTGAGGATAACACAAGTAGCAGTGACTATGGAGAGCCAAGGAGGAATAAGTATATGGGGCATAGAGAGACAACATGGTGTAAGAGAGTGTTTGACAAGGGAAATCTTTAGAGATGCAGAATAAAACCCAGAAGTACTGGTGAGAAGAGTAGGAACAGAACACAGCAGTGGTGGAACAGACAATGCAGGGCAAAAAGGTTACATTTACAGAATACCCCAGGAAGAGGCAAAAGTTATGTTATACATTCAACCATCAGACAAATGGTAATATAGCTTGGCAAGGATATACCCCCTAATAGTACTGCATGTCAAGGGGGCAGGACAAAGTACCCGATAGTCCCTGAATGAATCCCGTGTGCAGGCCGCAGCAGTCAGGGTCCCAGTGTCCTTCTAACAGGGAGTCGTTAGTATTCATGGGAATAATTAGGGCTGCAGTTAATTTCATTAGAGCCCTTGCTGCTAAATGAAGCAGATTATGAGACACCTTTTTATTACAAGCCGTGAAATTACAGCCTGTCAGCTGCCAATTGCAGAGTAAAACAAATGAATTACAGTGTAAATAGCGCATGGAGGAATGAGCCACCACAACGGGCCTCAGAGGGTGGGAATCCACCTGCAGCACTTTTTGAAGTGGGTGACCAGTATTCAGTTTAAGGAATATAGATTTACATGATGGGGACACAATCAAAATAGCTGCTTTTGCCTATAGCCAGTAGAAGAAATTACACCTCCAGTGTGTGTGTGGTGGGGTGGGGGATTTTGAGTCCTCCTCTACTTGGCTTTGGTAAACAGATAGATATAAGATAAGGAAGCAGTATACAAAATATATAATCTGATTTCTCTGCAAGCTCAGCCCATTTAATGGGTTTGTGGTGGCAAAGAGTCAGCTATTTCATATAGAAAATAAAAAATAAAGGTTCAACTTTTCATACATTTTATGCTCTGCTGCTGGTATAGCAAGTCACTGGAAAAATATTAGGGGGGATGCATTTTTAAGTAGACTTTAAAGGGACATGGAAATGTTAAAGGGACACTAAACACTGTTTAATTACAATGCATTCTGTTGTCTAGCTATAGAACATATGAGCCAATTCTAAATATTTTTTAAAACAAACATCTTGTTTGCTGTGGTTGTTTTTTTAAAACTAGCCAAGGTCATAATGTTAGCATAGGATGTATAGTTTTGCAGCAGTTATCTTCTGAAGGCAATTAGGGAATGATATGTAGCAGGTTTAGCATTGAGAATGCACGCTCAGAGCTAAGGCTACATGAACATGTAGCAATGAAAGTATATTGCAGAGTTGTTTTACTTTGCATAACTAAATATTTTATATTAAAATCACAAGGTGTTCTCTCTAACTTCAAATTAATTTAAAAAAAATGATTAAAACTGCAGTGCTTGACTGCTAAAATATTGTCTGAGTTTGATATCCTATAAAAATAAAAAGGAACAGGGAGGCCTTCCTGTAATAGAACCCTGAACGTGAAGAAAATAATTTATCAACAATCTCTCTTTTGTTTTTCTCACGGTTTATTATGCCAGCAATCAAGCAAGATTTTCTACTAAAGATGTGCACCCAGCCTAACATATGAAGGAATCTGGAAGGGCAAAGAAGGCGAGACCGAAAAGGTGCCCTACTGAAACTTTACTAGTAACACTGACCCTGAAAATGTCAATTCCAACAAAAGCACAACTTTAAAATATTGCTGCTGCAAATGATTAACTTTTCAAATAGCAACATTATAATAATATTTACTTAAGGACAGTAAGGCAAAATTTTATAGCGAACCTTTAAAAACATAGTGAAAAAAACAAACAGTGGGGTACTGTGGAACGCAACTTCGTCAGGGGCCGCTAACTATTTTAACTTGCTCGCCTTTTGCTTAACCATGAATAATACTTTTAAAATAGCTTAATCTCAACAAATATCTCCACAATTGCTTCATATATTTAAGGGAAAGGTTTGGGGGGAGGTGGGAGAATTCTTAATGTTTGGTATCAGTGATAATTCCCACTGTGTAGTTACTAAAGATACAGTATTATTGAAAGGAAATATCAATGTCACCAGCAGCACACTGAATTTTGAATATTTTTATAATTGGGGTACCCTTACATTCCTATTGGCTTATTTGAATGTTCAAATTCAAACCAGTCAATATTAAAAGCTTTCATTCTATTGGCTGATTTGAATTTGAACATGCAAATCAGCCAATAGGAATGCAAGAGTACCCCAATATAAAAGGGGTACTTTGCATTCAAAAATCAGTGTGCGGCTGGCGACTACATGAGGAAGACCTCAGTGGTTGAGCTATTTTGTCCTTTTTGGGCTTCCGTAGGTGACTGCATTTGTGGCTGTCAGGTTTGAGTCTTGAGAAGGACGGATCGATCAGCTGTTTAGCGGCTCACTTGGAAGCGGGCCTTTTTGAAATGTAATAAGAGGCATTAAAGAACTTACATCTAGTAAGTAGATTTTTATTTGTACATGACTGAACTTTTAATAAATCGACCTTTGCACTGTTCTCTTCTATTTCCTTTCTACCAGTTTGTTCCGTCTTGTGTCAGAGGAAAACACAAGAACAGAGAGTGGCAGCAACCAGAGGAGAATATCTTAGAATGGACACTCGTATTAGATTACACTGAGGATCTTATTGGAGGACGTTTTTACTGAATAGGCAAGCCTGCTGTTAGTAAGAAATTTTTTTTTACTAAAACTTTGCAAGCGCTGCTATTTTTCGCAAGGGTTTTCATGAGTGTTTGTGGATTACTTCAGTGTTCAAGGTCGCAAGATGAAGACCACTGCCACCACCAGAATGAAGATAAGAAGATGGAGCGCCGCCGGGACAAAGATCGAGTGCTGGCATCATCGTTTTTTTTTTTTTGTTTGTTTTTTTTTTTTTTTTAAGATTAGGGTTTTATTTTTTTTTATTTATTTTTTTAAATGCTCAGCAAAAGAGCTATTTTTTGCAAGGTTATTGTTTTTTAATTTTTGTAAGTTTTTGTTTGTTTTTTTTAAAGTAATTTTTGTTGTTGTTGTAATGTTAGTTTATTTTAAGAGGTGAGTTTTTTTTTTATTTCACAGGTAAGTTTTTATTTTTTAAAGGGAAGTTAGTTTTTTTTGTAAAGGTAGGTTTAGTTTATTTTTGGTTAACTTAGGGGGTGTTAGGATAGGGGGTTTAGCTGTTAGTGGGTTATCTTGCAATGTGGTGGCGGTGGCTGTTTAGGGGTTAATAGTGTAGTAGTGACTTTCCAATATGGGGGCCTGGCGATTTAGGGGTTAATAGTGTAGTGGAGAGTTTGCGGAGGGCCATGTGGCGGTAGGGAAGCACTGCAACAAACCATTTAAACCCTGGAGGAACAACACTGTCTAACAGTAGCAAACTACCAGAATGCTCTGTTTCAGGGGACCTTAAAGGGACTTTATCCTATAGAATTTTTTCCCCTGTAATTATACGCTGGAGTGTATTAAATTGTTTGCAAACAGCTTGTTTACCTTTATTGTATCATCTGAAATAGCTGCTTTTGCCTATGAAGAAGTACATTAGGAAAGTTGTTTAAAATTCTATGTTCAATCTGAATGATGAAAGAAAAAAAGGGGGTTTTATGTACCTTTAATGAGCAAAACAGCCATTTCAAATACAAAATCAAACACAAAGGAACACTTCCCACAAATATAATAATCTGCAGTAAGTATAATAAGTAATCTGGAACACATTATACAGTACAGTGCCACTTTAAACTGATAAGCAATACCCTCACTGCTTTACTTGTGGTAACCAGTGAGACCCCTCACAAGAATAAAAACAAAATGTTTTTTCTCATTATTATTTAAGAAATAAAATCAGCAATTAAACACTGAAATAACAAAAATGTATTAAAAGCTTGACAAGCAGTAACAAACCACTTTGAAACCTCTGATACGAATATATTCTATTTTTGTTGATTGGTTTTTCCATTGCTTTAAGTAATCACTGTGTAGAATGTAACCAGGTCAGGCAATCTGCAGTATACTGAGGCTACAGAACAAGGGCTTCACACTCTCTAGGGAATGTGGAAGCAGCACAATTTTCAAAGGTATTTTACAGCACAGGTAAATAATAAAATGATACCACAATTTCAGAGCAGATTGTGAGTGCCGATTGGTCTCATCTGTTACTATACTGTTTGTCAATACTCATTGGACAGAACAGCATCATGTGTTATGCGACACAGTAAATCCTACAAAATATTCTGGAATAAGTGCCCAGCTGCATGTATCGCTCAGGTAACACCCTACTGGCCATATTGTCATGGGCATAACATGTGAGACATATCCGTGGGATATTATGTATAAATTCGTACAACACAGAGTCCTCAAAGCTCACCTGGGTCCTACCAGGGTCCTCTGCCCTCAAAATCAATTTATTCACGATGAACACAAAAAGAACCAGCCTGTTACAATGACAAACACACAAAGCGTGTTCGTAATTAGCACTTAATTAGTACCAGGGAACAGCTGTTGTTGGAGCTTCAGCAGCGACACAGGTTCTGTAAACAACGCTTATAAATCTAAATGAATTTATTAAGCCTGATGTGTCTGTCAGCAGCACACAGGCAAAACATGGCGAGAGATCAATAGCGAGCAGCCATGTACATACAGTGCTGTGTGACTCACAAGGCCTCATCACCTCAAACAATGAGAAAGCTGTAAAATCATGCTCAGATCAAGCACAACACAATTTTTCAGCAGTTTATAAATTAACCTAATTGACTGAGATGAAAAAGGATTTTTCAGCATTGGCGAAGGTCGTTGCTCATTTTCAATTACTGATTTAATCAATGATTAAAAGAGATAGAGATGACAAATTAAAACAAACTCTCTTAGGCGATGATTATGTTCATATTGGAAAAGTGAGCTACGTACACAAAAGAAGCCGACACTTTATTCACTAGATGCAATCAGTACAGGGTATAATAATACTTGACAAACCACAGGATCCTATTGGCTGGTAACTTAGTGGACTTGTCTACTACACACATTCCTATGTGTAACTGTTACCTGACTCATTGTAAAATCTATGCATGGCTGCTTAGTTTTGTGGATTGATATTTTGTATTAAATTAATTTATTAAATCTCTGCACAACTATCAATGTCACTATTAAAGACTTTTATTAGGGAATGGCAGTAAAATAAAGATAACGGGACCACATCACATTGCAGCCTCATTCTAGCAGCTTATTTACATTGCCACGTTTTTATTTGTAAAAAAAAAAAAAAAAGATTATTTTTTTTAAATTTAAATCAGATTATTATTTTTATTTAAAGTGAATGTAAAGTTTAATGAATAAGTGCCTGTTTTTTTTAAAAAAAAAAAAACTATTAAAAACAGGGGCACTTTCATTCATTAAACTTTACATTGAAGCGTTTTTTTTTTTTTTTTTAAAATACATTATTTTTTTTTGTAGGAAACCCAGACCGGTGATCCTTGCCCGCAGCTCCTGCTGTACTTAGCATATCGATAAGGAAGCCGGATTCGTCATCAATATGCTAAGTACAGCATGAGAAGCGGGCGGAGGATCGCCGGTCTGGGTTTACTAAAGAAAAAACATAATTTATGTAAGAACTTACCTGATAAATTCATTTCTTTCATATTGGCAAGAGTCCATGAGCTAGTGACATATGGGATATACAATCCTACCAGGAGGGGCAAAGTTTCCCAAACCTCAAAATGCCTATAAATACACCCCTCACCAAACCCACAATTCAGTTTTAACGAATAGCCAAGTAGTGGGGTTATAAGAAAGGAGTAAAAAGCATCAACAAAGGAATCTGGAAAAAATTGTGATTTATACAAAAAAATCATAACCACCATAAAAAAGGGTGGGCCTCATGGACTTTTTCCAATATGAAAGAAATTAATTTATCAGGTAAATTCTTACATAAATTATGTTTTCTTTCATGTAATTGGCAAGAGTCCATGAGCTAGTGACGTATGGGATATCAATACCCAAGATGTGGAACTCCACGCAAAAGTCACTAGAGAGGGAGGGATAAAAATAAACAACAGCCATATGCTGAAAAATTAATCCACAACCCAAAATATAAGTTATTCTCATGAAGAAAAGAAAAACTTAAAACATCAGCAGAAGAATCAAACTGAAACAACTGCCTGAAGAACTTTTCTACCAAAAACTGCTTCTGAAGAAGCAAATACATAAAAACGGTAGAATTTAGTAAATGTATGCAAAGAGGACCAAGTCGCTGCTTTGCAAATCTGATCAACTGAAGCTTCATTTTTAAAAGCCCATGAAGTGGAGACTGATCTAGTAGAATGAGCTGTAATTCTCTGAGGCGGGGCTTGACCCGACTCCAAATAAAATTGATGAATCAAAAGCTTTAACCAAGAAGCCAAGGAAATAGCAGAGGCCTTCTGACCTTTCCTAGGACCAGAAAATATAACAAATAGACTAGAAGTCTTCCTGAAATCTTTATTAGCTTCAACATAATATTTCAAAGCTCTCACCACATCCAAAGAATGTAAGGATCTTTCCAAAGGATTCTTAGGATTAGGACACAAGGAAGGGACAACAATTTCTCTACTAATGTTGTTAGAATTCACAACCTTAGGTAAAAATTTAAATGAAGTCTGCAAAACCGCCTTATCCTGATGAAAAATCAGAAAAGGAGATTCATAAGAAAGAGCAGATAGCTCAGAAACTCTTCTAGCAGAAGAGATAGCCAAAAGGAACAACACTTTCCAAGAAAGTAGTTTAAAATCCAAAGAATGTATAGGCTCAAAAGGAGGAGCCTGTAATGCCTTCAAAACCAAATTAAGACTCCAAGGAGGAGAAATTGATTTAATGACAGGCTTAATAAGAACTAAAACATGTACAAAACAGTGAATATCAGGAAGATTAGGAATCTTTCTGTGAAATAAACAGAAAGAGCAGAGATTTGTCCCTTCCAGGAACTTGCAGACAAACCCCTATCCAAACCATCCTGGAGAAACTGTACAATTCTAGGAATTCTAAAAGAATGCCAAGAGAATTTATGAGAAGAACACCATGAAATGTAAGTCTTCCAAACTCGATAATAAATCTTCCTAGAGACAGATTTACGAGCTTGTAACATAGTATTAATTACTGAGTCAGAGAAACCTCTATGACTTAGTACTAAGCGGTCAATTTCCATACCTTCAAATTTAATGATTTGAGATCCTGATGGAAAAAACGGACCTTGAGACAGTAGGTCCGACCTTAACGGAAGTGGCCAAGGTTGGCAACTGGACATCCAAACAAGATCCGCATACCAAAACCTGTGGGGCCATGCTAGAGCCACCAGCAACACAAATGATTGTTCCATGATGATTTTGGAGATCACTCTTGGAAGAACTAGAGGCGGGAAGATATAAGCAGGTTGATAACACCAAGGAAGTGTCAGCGCATACACTGCTTCCGCCTGAGAATCCCTGGACCTGGACAGGTATCTGGGAAGTTTCTTGTTTAGATGAGAAGTCATCAGATCCATTTCTGGAAGACCCCACATCTTAACAATCTGAGAAAACACATCCGGATGGAGAGACCACTCCCCTGGATGTAAAGTCTGACGGCTGAGATAATCCACCTCCCAATTGTCTACACCTGGAATATGAACCGCAGAAATTAGACAGGAGCTGGATTCCGCCCAAACAAGTATCCGAGATACATCTTTCATAGCTTGGGGACTGCGAGTCCCACCCTGATGATTGACATATGCCACCGTTGTGATATTGTCTGTCTGAAAACAAATGAACGGTTCTTTCTTCAACAGAGGCCAAAACGGAAGAGCTCTGAGAATTGCACAGAGTTCTAAAATATTGATTGGTAATCTCGCCTCTTGAGATCTCCAAACCCCTTGTGCTGTCCGAGATCCCCAGAAGGGCTCCCCAACCTGAAAGACTTGCATCTGTTGTGATCACAGTCCAGGTTGGCCGAACAAAAGAGGCCCCTTAAACTAAACGCTGGTGATTTAACCACCACGTCAGAGAGTGTCGAACATTGGGATTTAAGGATATTAATTGTGATATCTTTGTATAATGCCGGCACCATTGATTCAGCATACAGAGCAGGTCAAAAGAGGTCTCATTTGAAAACGAGCAAAAGGAATCACGTGCGATGCTGCAGTCATGAGGCCTAAAACTTCCATGCACATAGCCACTGAAGGGAATGACTGAGACTGAAGGTGCCGACATGCTGCAACGAATTTCAAACGTCTCTTGTCTGTTAGAGACAGAGTTATGGACACTGAATCTATCTGGAAACCTAAAAAGGTGACCCTTGTCTGAGGAATCAAAAACCTTTTTGGTAAATTCATCCTCCAACCATGTTTTTGAAGAAACAGCACTAGTTGATTCGTGTGAGATTCTGCAGAACGTAAAGACTGAGCTAGTACCAAGATATCGTCCAAATAAGGAAACACCGCAATACCCTTTTCTCTGATTACAGAGAGTAGGGCACACAGAACCTTTGAAAAGATTACTGGAGCTGTTGCTAGGCCAAATGGAAGAGCAACAAATTGGTAATGCTCGTCTAGAAAAGAGAATCTCAGGAACTGATAATGTTCTGGATGAATCGGAATATGAAGGTAAGTACCCTGCAAGTCTATTGTAGACATATAATGTCCTTGCTGAACAAAAGGCAGAATAGTCCTTATAGTCACCATCTTGAAAGTTGGTACTCTTACATAACGATTCAACATTTTCAGATCCAGAACTGGTCTGAATGAATTTTCTTTCTTTGGGACAATGAATAGATTTGAATA
Organism: Bombina bombina; assembly: GCF_027579735.1. NCBI lineage: Eukaryota > Metazoa > Chordata > Amphibia > Anura > Bombinatoridae > Bombina > Bombina bombina. The sequence continues at coordinate 587,147,033 of NC_069499.1, forward strand.
AAACCCCAGGCCTTCTTCCTGAAAAGGAACTGGCATGATTACCCCTGAAACCTCCAGGTCTGAAACACACCTCAGGAAAGCCTGGGCTTTTACTGGATTTACTGGGATGCGTGAGAGAAAAAAAATCTTCTCACAGGAGGTCTTACTCTGAATCCAATTCGGTACTCCTGAAAGACAATGCTCTGAATCCATTGATTTTGGACAGAATTTGCCCAAACATCCTTGAAAAACCTTAATCTGCCCCCTACCAGCTGAGCTGGAATGAGGGCTGCACCTTCATGCGGACCTTAGGGACTGACTTTGGTTTCTTAAAAGGCTTGGATTTATTCCAATTTGAGGAAGGCTTCCAATTGGAAACAGATTCCTTGGGGGAAGGATTAGGTTTTTGTTCCTTATTTTGACGAAAGGAACAAAAACGATTAGAAGCCTTAGATTTACCCTTAGGATTTTTATCCTGAGGCAAAAAAAATCCCTTCCCCCAGTAACAGTTGAAAGAATAGAATTCAACCGAGAACCAAATAAATTATTACCTTGGAAAGAAAGAGGTAGTAATCTGGACTTAGACGTCATATCAGCATTCCAAGATTTAAGCCACAAAGCTCTTCTAGCTAAAATAGCTAAAGACATGGATCTAACATCAATTTTGATAATATCAAAAATAGCATCACAAATAAAATGATTAACATGTTGCAGTAAACGAATAATGCTATATAAGTCAGAATCCAATTCTTGTTGCGCTAAATTCTCCAACCAAACAGTTGAAGCAGCTGTCACATCAGCCAAAGAAATTGCAAGCCTAAGAAGATGACCTGAATATAAATAGGCTTTCCTTAGATAAGATTCAAGCTTCCTATCTAAAGGATCTTTAAAGGAAGTACTATCTTCCATAGGAATAGTGGTTCGTTTAGCAAGAGTAGAAATAGCCCCATCAACTTTGGGGATCTTTTCCCAAAACTCTATTGAAATTGCTGGTAAAGGATACAATTTTTTAAACCTTGCAGAAGGATTAAAAGGAGTATCTGGCTCATTCCATTCCTTAGAAATCATATCAGAAATAGCATCAGCAATAGGAAAAACCTCTGGACTAATCACAGGAGGTTTAAAAACAGAATTTAAATGTTTACTGGTTTTAATATCAAGAGGACTAGCTTCCTCAATATCCAAAGTAATTAACACTTCTTTTAACAAAGAACGCATATACACCATTTTAAATAAATAAGTAGATGTGTCAGTGTCAATATCTGAGGAAGGATCTTCTGAATCAGATAGATCCTCATCAGAGGTGGATAATTCATTATGTTGTCGGTCATTTGAAATTTCATCAACTTTATGAGAAGTTTTAAAAGACCTCTTACACTTATTAGAAGGTGGAAATGCAGACAAAGCCTTCTGAATAGAATCAGTAACAAATTCATTAAAATTCATAGGTATATCATGTACATTAGAAGTTGAAGGAACTGCAACAGGCAATGTACTATTACTGATGGACACACTATCTGCATGTAAAAGTTTATCATGACAACTAATACAAATGACATTAGGAGACATAATCTCCAGAATTTTACAACAAATGCACTTAGCTTTGGTAGAACCGATGTCAGGCAGCAAAGTTCCAACAGATACTTCTGAGGCAGGATCAGATTGAGACATCTTGCAAAATGTAAAAGAAAAAACAACATATAAACAAAATTATCAATATATTATCAATAAATAATGAAAAAAGTTTGGCGCCAAGTATAACGCACAACGTAACTGAAATTTTTTTTGGCGCCAACCATGTCCGGAAATGACACACTAGCGTCACTAACGACACAACCCTGTGTGAAGCCTCTGCGTCAATTATGACGCCGGAAATGACGAACTTGCGTCAACGGACGTGTCTTTCGCGCCAAAAAATTCTCGCGCCAAGAATGACGCAATAAAGTGTAGCATTTGGCGCACCCGCGAGCATAAGTCAGCCCGCAATTTGAAACAAAGTAGTCAATTGAAAAAAAGACTAAACCCCAAGTAAGAAAAATATTTCTTAATATTAACTTTCCCCAAATATGAAACTGACGATCTGCAAAAGGAAATACATGAACCTGACTCATGGCAAATATAAGTACAATACATATATTTAGAACTTTATATAAATGCATAAAGTGCCAAACCATAGCTGAGGTGTCTTAAGTAATAAAAACATACTTACCAAAAGACACCCATTCACATATAGCAGATAGCCAAACCAGTACTGAAACAGTTATCAGTAGAGGTAATGGTATATGAGAGTATATCGTCGATCTGAAAAGGGAGGTAGGAGATGAATCTCTACGACCGATAACAGAGAACCTATGAAAAAGACCCCCTCTGAGAGGAATTGGGCTTCAAAATGCTGAGAAGCGCATGTCAACGTAGAAATCTTAGCACAAACTTACTTCACCACCTCCATAGGAGGCAAAGTTTGTAAAACTGAATTGTGGGTGTGGTGAGGGGTGTATTTATAGGCATTTTGAGGTTTGGGAAACTTTGCCCCTCCTGGTAGGATTGTATATACCATACGTTACTAGCTCATGGACTCTTGCCAATTACATGAAAGAAAGGTAAGTATTTTTAAAAAACGCTTCAATGTAAGGTTTAATGAATGAAAGCGCCCCTGTTTATAATAGTATTTTTAAAAAAAACGTGCACTTATTCATTAAAATTTACATTCACTTTAAATAGGATTTTTAAATAAAATGCTATTTGAAGAAAAAACTTCCTAAAGTTGGTTTCTATTTAAGATACATTATAATCTAAAGGTTATTTATCCTGAAATATAAATTAGTTTTTAATTATATAGCAAATGCTGTATATTCATGACTGTAATGTTTAATTATTTTGGTAAATTAATTCCATTAACCCATTCACAATGTCATGCTCTCTCAGAGGTTTCTTTCAGATTATTTTGGGCAATTGTTCTACCTTGAAGATATTATCACATATTATTGGTTTTGTAGTTCTCAAAACTGTGAATTTTCGTCTGCAGAAATAACATGTCCCCTTCTTCACAGCAAAATGTTAAAAAATAAACACACATCACTGAGAAATAGACCTTAAAGGGACATAATCACAAAATAAAACTTTTGGGTTTCAGATAGAGCTTACAATTTTCAGATTTACTTCTATTATCAGATGTGCTTCATTCTCTTAGTATCCTTTGTTGAAGGAGAGCAGTGCTCTACTGGGGCCTAGCTGAATACATTGGGGGAGACAGTGACAAGCAGCTAGCTCACAGTAGTGTATTGCTTCTGAGCCTACCTATTAATACTTTTCAACAATGGATATCAATAGAACAAAGCAAATTAGATACGAATAAATTGGAAAAATTGTTAAAAATTGCATGTTTTTTCTGAATCATGAAAGTTTAATACTGACTTTACTGTCCCTTTATTCTTTGCTTCCCTGCAAATCTATGTACACAGAATCCACCCATACTTATTACAAGAAGCTCACTGAATCGAAGACTGTTTGGAGTGGAATCGATCTGCACAAGGACCTAAGTGTGAGGAGGGAGGGACAAGCATTAAAACTGAAAAATATTATTGTTTTAGTTCAATAAAGCTATTTAAAATGTTATTATTAAGGTAATGGTTATTTTTCTTTAGTTAAAGGGACACTGAACCAAACTTTTTTCTTTCGTGATTCAGATAGAGCATGACATTTTTTTTTTTTATTTTTTTTTATTCTTTATTTATAATCCAACAGAGTAGATATAATACAAAAACAGCATTGGCTTTTCCATTCCAAGCCGCAAAAGAGGTCTTAAAAAACAAAAACAGCAATAATACCTGCATAATGTATATTCACATAGACAAAAAAATAAAAGAAATGAAAAGACCAATCCAGATCTGGAAGAAACTAACCTCTATTAATTATGTAAATATACTCTGTTGGTGCTTTTTATTTTATTCTCCAAAAAACAACAAAAAACAACAAAACAAAACAAAACAAAACAGAAAGAAAGAGAAAAAAAAAAAAAAAAAAAAGGGGGGGGGGGGGGAACCCCCTTTACCCGATCTCCCTCCGCATCTCCCTCCAGCCGCCTACCAGTTTCCTAGCAGGGCTGTTTCTGAGTGTCGAAATGGAAAAATTATGTGATTTATTTCAGTAGTGGGAAATAAGAGCATGACATTTTAAGCAACTTTCTAATTTACTCCTATTATCAAATTTTCTTCATTCTCTTGGTATCTTTATTTGAAATGCAAGAATGTAAGTTTAGGTGCCGGCCCATTTTTGGTGAACAACCTGTGTTGTTGTTCTTGCTGATTGGTGGATAAATTCATCCACCAATAAAAAAGTGCTGTCCCGAGTCCTGAACCCCCAAAAAAGCTTAGATGCCTTCTTTTTCAAATAAAGATAGCAAGAGAAAGAAGACAAATTGATAATAGGAGTAAATTATAAAGTTACTTAAAATTGCATGCTCTATCTGAATCACAAAAGAAAAAAATTGGGTTCAGTGTCTCATTAAATAAAACTATTTAAATTGTTATTATTAAGGTAATCCTTATTTTTCTCCCTTGAATAAAGTACAGCTGAAAAGTTGATCAAATATGAATAATTAACAGATTAAACTGGAGTTACTTCACTTCCCAATAATTTCATTCATTTCAATGATCTATCTATGCATATTTCATGATATATAACCAAATCAAAAATGGCCTGATAACTAAAAATAATCTGAAAATGTATTCTTCACCAATCACCAATGCGAATGCGACACTCCTCAATCACAAACAACAATGCGCATGCGTTAATTGCCGTTTGCAACATAGCGCTGAAGGAACAACTATACAGTGTTCATTCAGTGCTATGTTGTGTGATTGAGAGATTAGCAGTTTTTGTTTAAGACCGGACACGTTGGTAACAATATTTAGTGTAGGTGGTCCTATTTAAAGCTACTACGCATGCGCGAACGGGAGCGCGCGCTGGAGTACAAAATGTAGAATAGGACAGTAGCGCATACGTTTTTGGAATAGTAGGCGGGTGACGTAGATCCACGGCCGCCTAACGGCCAGAAATTCAATTGGTACTTTTAAGAACGTGATCAAGAGGGGAAAAAAAAACAAAAAAAACGGGTTGATTGTTATCATCTTAAAATAGAGATTTTATACGGCGATAACTTTATTTCAAAGATGATTTCATACAGGTTGATGAATGAAACTCATATTTATTTGTGACAGATAATTGAATTCTATTTCGATATACAGGTAAGTTTACCTTCACTTTAAATCAAATACACCCTGGTCAATAGGCAGGGGAATTTGGCAGCCTCCTTAGCTGTAGAATGCAGAAGTATCTGGCTGCTCGAAGACTTCGGCTATTTCCTGTGCCAGATTGATTCTTAGATCACCACACTAAGATGTGTGCAAACCCAGATCGTTCACAAGCATAAATCTGGCACAGAAAATAGCAGAAGTCCATGTAATGTAGGTGCCTCTCCTTCACATCCAGAGCCCTTTATAGCTAGAGGAAAATTTTACTTTAATTCTCACAGTTATAATAATAATAATAATAATAATAATATAATAATAACTAGTATTAATATAGCTCCTTTCTCCCAGTGGGACTCAAAGCGCTTTTTCAGCGCTCGCTCTCAGAATTAACCAAATCGACAGCTAAATAGTAATAGTTGTTATCACAGTAACGGTTATTAGATAATCTCACCAAACAAGAGAACTTTAGAGAATCATGTCCCATGTGTGAACTAGTACACTGAAATCACTGATGCAAATCTCAGGGCAGCTTTAATAGACCAAAACTGGATGCATAGAATAGGGGCAAATGAGCACTAGGAGATGCATATAATAGGGGCAAGCAAGCACTAAATGCATAGAATAGAGGCAAGTAAGCTCTACTAGATGCATATAATAGAAGCAAGTGAGCTCTACTAGATGCATATAATAGAAGCAAGTGAGCACTACAAGACGCATAGAATAGGGGAAAGCAAGCAATACTAGATGCATAGAATAGAGGCAAGCAAGCAATACTAGATGCATAGAATAAGAGCAAGCGAGCACTACTAGATGCAAAGAATAGGAGCGAGCACTAGTAGATGCATAGAATAAGAGCGAGCACTACTAGATGCATAGAATAGAGGCAAGTGAGCACTACAAGACGCATAGAATAGGGGAAAGCAAGCACTACTAGATGCATAGAATAGGTACAAGCGAGCACTACTAGATGCATAGAATATGGGCAAGCGAGCACTACTAGATGCATAGAATAGGTACAAGCGAGCACTACTAGATGCATAGAATATGGGCAAGCGAGCACTACTAGATGCAAAGAATAGGTGCAAGCAAGCGCTACTATGCATAGACTAAGTGCAAGCGAGCACTTCTAGATGCATAAAATAGGGACAAGTGAGCACTACTAGATATATCACAATCCTACCAGACACACATTATAAAATGACAATGAGAAATACTAGACCAATGTAGTGTGATAACCAACCATTCAGCATTAGATGGCATTACAAGACCCACTAACATTACCAGATCCACAACTGGATTTCAATAATCACCACCATTATCAACACTATAAGATACGTATTATTTTAATCAGAGGAAAGTGAACACTACCAGATCTCCATAAGCATCAACAAAAGCAGTTGGTAAATATTATCAGACCTACTCTGAACACTACAAAACCAACTGAATATAGCCAGTGGCAGACTTAGGCAAGTAAGAAAAGATCCACAAAATTATCAGACACAAGTGAACAAGATGTTTAACAATCATCCTTAAAGGGAAGTGAGGACTGTCCACTTTACACAATCATGAGGAGAAGGAAGTGAGGACTGTCCGCTTTACACAATCATGAGGAGAAGGAAGTGAGTACTGTCCGCTTTACACAATCATGATAAGAGGGAAGTGAGGACTGTCAGCTTTACACAATCATGATAAGAGGGATAAGAGGGAAGTGAGGACTGTCAGCTTTACACAATCATGAGGAGAGGGAAGTGGGGACTGTCAGCTTTACACAATCATGAGAGGGAAGTGAGGACTGTCAACTTTACACAATCATGAGGAGAGGGAATTGGGGACTGTCTAGATGCATAGAATAGAGGCAAGCGAGCACTACTAGATGCATAGAATAGTGGCAAGCGAGTACTAAAAGATGCAAAGAATGGAGGCAAGTGAGCACTACTAGATGCATAGAATAGGAGCAAGTGAGCAATACTAGATGCATAGAATAGGAGTAAGCGAGCACTAGTAGATGCATAGAATAGGAGCAAACGAGCACTACTAGATGCAAAGAATAGGAGCAAGCGAGCACTACTAGATGCACAGAATAGTGGCAAGTGAGCACTAGTAGATGCATAGAATGGGGCAAGCAAGACTAGATGCATAGAATAGAGGCAAGTGAGCACTACTAGATGCATAGAAAAGTGGCAAGCGAGCACCACTAGATGCATAGAAAAGGAGCAAGTGAGCACTACTAGATGCATAGAATAGAGGCAAGTGAGCACTATAAGACACGCATAGAATAGGAGACACGCATAGAATAGGGGCAAGCAATCACTACTAGAGGCATAGAATAGAGGCAAGCGAGCACTACTAGATGCATAGAATAGGAGCAAGCGAGCACTACTAGATGCATAGAATAGGAGCAAGCAAGCATTAGTAGATGCATAGAATAAGGGCAAGCGAGCACTAACATATGCATAGAATAGGAGCAAGCGAGCACTAGTAGATGCATAGAATAGGAGCAAGCAAGCACTAGTAGATGCATAGAATAGGAGCAAGCAAGCACTAGTAGATGCATAGAATAGGGGCAAGCGAGCACTACTAGATGCAAAGAGTAGGAGCAAGCGAGCACTACTAGATGCATAGAATAGGAGCAAGCGAGCACTACTAGATGCATAGAATAGGAGCAAGCGAGGACTACAAGATGCATTAAATAGGGGCAAGCGAGCACTACTAGATGCATAGAATAGGTGCAAGCGAGCACTACTTGATGTAAAGAATAGGGGTAAGCAAGAACTACTAGATGCATAAAATAGGGGCAAGCGAGCATTACTAGATACGAAGAATAGGTGCAAGCGAGCACTACTAGATGCATAGAATAGGTACAAGCGAGCACTACTAGATGCATAGAATATGGGCAAGCGATGCAAAGAATAGGTGCAAGCAAGCACTACTATGCATAGAATAAGTGCAAGCGAGCACTTCTAGATGCAAAAAATAGAGACAAGTGAGCACTACTAGACATATCACAATCCTACCAGACACACATTATAAAATGACAATGAGAAATAATAGACCAATGTAGTGTGATAACCAACCATTCAGCATTAGATGGCATTACAAGACCCACTAACATTACCAGATCCACAATATCTGTACAACTGGATTGCAATAATCACCACAATCATGAGGAGAAGGAAGTGAGGACTGTCCGCTTTACACAATCATGATAAGAGGGAAGTGAGGACTGTCAGCTTTACACAATCATGATAAGAGGGATAAGAGGGAAGTGAGGACTGTCAGCTTTACACAATCATGAGGAGAGGGAAGTGGGGACTGTCAGCTTTACACAATCATGAGAGGGAAGTGAGGACTGTCAGCTTTACACAATCATGAGGAGAGGGAATTGGGGACTGTCTAGATGCATAGAATAGAGGCAAGCGAGCACTACTAGATGCATAGAATAGTGGCAAGCGAGTACTAAAAGATGCAAAGAATGGAGGCAAGTGAGCACTACTAGATGCATAGAATAGGAGCAAGTGAGCAATACTAGATGCATAGAATAGGAGCAAGCGAGCACTACTAGATGCACAGAATAGTGGCAAGTGAGCACTAGTAGATGCATAGAATGGGGCAAGCAAGACTAGATGCATAGAATAGAGGCAAGCAAGCACTACTAGATGCATAGAAAAGTGGCAAGCGAGCACCACTAGATGCATAGAAAAGGAGCAAGTGAGCACTACTAGATGCATAGAATAGAGGCAAGTGAGCACTATAAGACACGCATAGAATAGGAGACACGCATAGAATAGGGGCAAGCAATCACTACTAGAGGCATAGAATAGAGGCAAGCGAGCACTACTACATGCATAGAATAGTGGCAAGCGAGCACTACTAGATGCATAGAATAGGAGCAAGCGAGCACTAGTAGATGCATAGAATAAGGGCAAGCGAGCACTAACATATGCATAGAATAGGAGCAAGCGAGCACTAGTAGATGCATAGAATAGGAGCAAGCAAGCACTAGTAGATGCATAGAATAGGAGCAAGCAAGCACTAGTAGATGCATAGAATAGGAGCAAGCAAGCACTAGTAGATGCATAGAATAGGGGCAAGCGAGCACTACTAGATGCAAAGAGTAGGAGCAAGCGAGCACTACTAGATGCATAGAATAGGAGCAAGCGAGCACTACTAGATGCATAGAATAGGAGCAAGCGAGGACTACAAGATGCATTAAATAGGGGCAAGCAAGCACTACTAGATGCATAGAATAGGTGCAAGCGAGCACTACTTGATGTAAAGAATAGGGGTAAGCAAGCACTACTAGATGCATAGAATAGGGGCAAGCGAGCATTACTAGATACGAAGAATAGGTGCAAGCGAGCACTACTAGATGCATAGAATAGGTACAAGCGAGCACTACTAGATGCATAGAATATGGGCAAGCGATGCAAAGAATAGGTGCAAGCAAGCACTACTATAAAGTGCAAGCGAGCACTTCTAGATGCAAAAAATAGAGACAAGTGAGCACTACTAGACATATCACAATCCTACCAGACACACATTATAAAATGACAATGAGAAATAAAAGACCAATGTAGTGTGATAACCAACCATTCAGCATTAGATGGCATTACAAGACCCACTAACATTACCAGATCCACAATATCTGTACAACTGGATTGCAATAATCACCACCATTATCAACACTATAAGATACATATTATTTTAATCAGAGGAAAGTGAACACTACCAGATCTCCATAAGCATCAACAAAAGCAGTTGGTTATTATCAGACCTACTCTGAACACTACAAAACCAACTGTATATAGCCAGTGGCAGACTTAGGCAAGTAAGAAAAGATCCACAAAATTATCAGACACAAGTGAACAAGATGTTTAACAATCATCCTTAAAGGGAAGTGAGGACTGTCAGCTTTACACAATCATGATGAGAGGGAAGTGAGGACTGTCCGCTTTACACAATCATGATAAGAGGGAAGTGAGGACTGTCAGCTTTACACAAACATGATGAGAGGGAAGTGAGGACTTTCAGCTTTACACAAACATGATGAGAGGGAAGTGAGGACTGTTAGATTTACACAATCATCAGGAGAGGGAAGTGAGGACTGTCAACTTTACACAATCATCAGGAGAGGGAAGTGAGGACTGTCAGCTTTACACAATCATCAGCTTTACACAATCATGATGAGAGGGAAGTGAGGACTGTCAGCTTTACACAATCATGAGGAGAGGGAAGTGAGGACTGTCAGCTTTATACAAACATGAGGAGAGGGAAGTGAGGACTGTCAGCTTTACACAATCATGAGGAGAGGGAAGTGGGGACTGTCAGCTTTACACAATCATGAGAAGAGGGAAGTGGGGACTGTCAGCTTTACACAATCATGAGGAGAGGGAAGTGAGGACTGTCAGCTTTACAAAATCATGAGGAGAGGGAAGTGGGGACTGTCAGCTTTACACAATCATGAGGAGAGGGAAGTGGGGACTGTCAGCTTTACACAATCATGAGGAGAGGGAAGTGGGGACTGTCAGCTTTACACAATCATGAGGAGAGGGAAGTGGGGACTGTCAGCTTTACACAATCATGAGGAGAGGGAATTGAGGACTGTCCGCTTTACACAATCATGAGGAGAGGGAAGTGGGGACTGTCAGCTTTACACAATCATGAGGAGAGGGAAGTGAGGACTGTCCGCTTTACACAATCATGAGGAGAGGGAAGTGGGGACTGTCAGCTTTACACAATCATGAGGAGAGGGAAGTGGGGACTGTCAGCTTTACACAATCATGAGGAGAGGGAAGTGGAGACTGTCCGCTTTACACAATCATGAGGAGAGGGAAGTGGAGACTGTCCGCTTTACACAATCATGAGGAGAGGGAAGTGAGGACTGTCCGCTTTACACAATCATGAGGAGAGGGAAGTGAGGACTGTCAGCTTTACACAATCATGAGGAGAGGGAAGTGAGGACTGTCAGCTTTACACAATCATGAGGAGAGGGAAGTGGAGACTGTCCGCTTTACACAATCATGAGGAGAGGGAAGTGGAGACTGCCCGCTTTACACAATCATGAGGAGAGGGAAGTGAGGACTGTCAGCTTTACACAATCATGAGGAGAGGGAAGTGAGGACTGTCCGCGTTACACAATCATGAGGAGAGGGAAGTGAGGACTGTCCGCTTTACACAATCATGAGGAGAGGGAAGTGGGGACTGTCAGCTTTACACAATCATGAGGAGAGGGAAGTGGGGACTGTCAGCTTTACACAATCATGAGGAGAGGGAAGTGGGGACTGTCAGCTTTACACAATCATGAGGAGAGGGAAGTGGGGACTGTCAGCTTTACACAATCATGAGGAGAGGGAAGGGAGCACTAGCAGATTCATATAATCATTATCAGGACAAGCAAGTTCTACCAGACACTAATAATCAACACTACAATGCCAGCACTACTGAAGCCAATAACTACTATAAAGCATCATGCATAACCGTATTAGAATTCCACGTGAATGTAGACACGACAATCTTCACATAATTATCACACGCAAGTGAGCATTACTAGCCCTATATAATCACCATTAAAGGCAAGTGAGCACAACCAGGCCGCCATAATCATTATCACAGTGGAAAAAGAAGTACTATCATTTTTGCCTACAGTGACGACTGTATTTGCTAGGGATCACTTGTTTCTAACGGTGAAGTGAGTCTATGTCCACATAAAAAATTATTTTGTAGGTATATGCAGAAGCAATATTAAAGAAACGTTAAAAATGTTAAATAAATGATAGAGATAGTGTTCAAAGTAAAGTTTAACCTAACAGGTACATATAGAAACATTCTTTAAAATGACATTGCTTGTTTAAACATTGAAGAAATAAACAAAATATTTATTTCCATAAAGTAATATTGTAACCTTGGTTTACGTAGCTTTAATTAAATCTTGTTATCTCCTCTGTGAGTTATAAATCAGTAAAGTATTAATCTCAAAGTCGCTTTAAAAGATTAAGTACTCATGGCCAGCTAAAACATATTAACAGACAAGCTGTAATATGTACACACATTAAAAGACACACACAGAAAAACATACATGTGTAAACATGCAGACATTAAAAGATCTACATGCACAGTAAAATGCAAGGACACAAGGACAGACATACTGAAAGAGACACGCATGATCAGACACATGCACACAATGCTCCTCTCATTAAATCTAATTGGTAAACATGATTGTGTAGCTGAGAGAACAGACACTTAAAGAAAAGCAACAAAAAGGGAAAACTGAAGTGAGAGAGCTTAGACCCCAGGGAATTACCAAATCAATTAACAACTAATTCAGGATGTAATTTCCGGATTGCCTCTCAGCACAAAGCTGTATCTTTAATTTCTCAAGCAATAAGCATCATCCCGAGCGCGCGCTAACACACACTGACGCCTCAGATGACTTTACAAGTATCTCTTTTTGATTGGCTATATAACATTATTTTCTTCACAGTTCGTTGACACTGCTGCCGAGCGCTTGCAAAGATTTAATTATACTGGTACTGTCGTTAGCAGCTTTCAGTCCCATCCGCAAGGTCTTGTAATGAGTCTCTGTGACTCAACCAACGCTGGGTGACCAAATTATATGCGGCAAAGTGATTCCATTCAGCTCCTAATGGGAAGCTGTTTATGGGCTCCATTTAATAAAGATTTGTCCCAGAGGCTCCGTCGCCAGGCGTTGGAGAAAGACACGCACAAACTTCTGTCCAGAGGTCTGATGTATAGCTCTCTGTTGGCAGCAGGCTGCAGAGAACGCCATGTATGGCCCTGTATTACTGGGACACACTGGAGCTGTCAGAGTCTAAACAACATTCAACACAAACCCATCATCATCAGCTATGCGCACAAACACACACACTTCTGCCAGTTTCACATACAAGAACAATGCCTCTCTTGCACATATAGTGTGTCAGTTATTGCAGTAATTTATGCACATATTCCTTGTATTCAATCAAGCCCGCACCTTATCAGAGATCTAAACATTGAAAAAAAAAATCCCAAAAAAGCAATGACACTACAACATAAAGAGCACGCCTGTCTCACACACACTCTGATATTGCCATTTCTATCGGCTTAACAGAAAGACAAAAGATTAAAACAGAAACACACAATTGTATTAGCTTCTAAATATGTGAACACAACCCATCCAAAATACTGGGTAGATTTGCAGGACAGTGAGGGGAGCGCTGCACAGACCCTGCCAATTGATACCTCTAGAGCCACCACCCATTTGCAACTGCTGATCTGCATGTCATCTTCCCTGTCTCATTTGTAGCTCATTAACTGTATCTGACTTAACAAGATTAATGCAAATGACTACAGCGGATCTTCTGCCCTCAATTGTAATCAGCCTTATGTATGCACGGCACTGTGTGACACTGTGGAATGCTACACAGACAAATACACATTAATATACACACAGAAACATATATCATTATAATTCTATAATAATTGTAACTATATAAATTACAAATATTAAATAAATGTAACAGTATATATATATATATATATATATATATATATATATATATAACAATATATTTTTATCAGGACAAACGTGTGGATGCACTGAAAATTCATAATAGTAATGTGTTGAAGGTGGTGACACATTAATTGCTGCCAAAACAAATGCATGACACATGGGCAGCAAATCACTGGCGTTACCTGTCATAATTTGTTGTTGCATCCACAACAAGGTACTGTCTATGTAGGTATTCTATTGCGTGTCTATTTCTATCATTCTCTGTGTATCACTAAAAATCAGCCAAGAAAGACTTAAAATTGGCGGCCCAAATTCTGTGCGACATCCTCAACTGATAGTGGTGACACACTGTCCAAGAATTACTGGTCTATGCATGCATACTGCAATACAGCATGAAGAGACACAAACATACCCAAGCCTTGAGAAATGTTAACCCAAATTATTCAATATAGGTACAGATTGGGTACCTATAAAAACCTTTCACATAGCTTAACTAACATATATGACCGTCATTCTCTATTGTTATTGCTATTAGAAAGTTTATTATCAATGCTAACAAATCACAAAGTTATTTAAAATCTAGCCAGGTCAAAAATTGTACATGAGGCTTCACATACAAACTATGCTTTGACTTTATAATGCACTGAGTTGGAATATTTAAAATCCAGGTAAAATTCAGTGGTGTCTGCAATGCACTGTATGTGGCTCTATAGTCTTTTATGTCCTTTCAGCTAAATGATCATAGTCTTTTCTACATTACTGTCCTATTTGTGTGCTTCAGTGTTTGTTTCTGATGACTTGTATGCAAGGAGCCCAGGCTACTAGAAATGTATATTGTACTCCTATGTTTTGCACTATTTCACATCTATATATACACAAAAACCTTATGTGATTGACTTGATATCATTATGACTAGTTCTAAAGTAACCTTTACACCAAAAAAGTTGTGTAAATGACAAATTACAAACTGGAACTGCATGTCTGAAATAACAATGTGAGATCGGATATACTGCAAGTGAAGGAAATGCAGTCTCTGAGGCACAGAATTCCCAAGCTCTACACGCAGACACGCTTTAGGCGCAGTAAACAATCTGAGACTTTACTACTTACAGTAGCAGTAATGTTAAGTTTTGAGATTGTGTGCAACGTAAGTGCAAGAATTACAGCCTCTGATTGCAGACTCCCTAGAGATACGGTGAATCCAAGTTCTGTATCCTAATACAGAAGTGCAAACGACAAAATGTCAGATAGTATTTAAGGGCAGGTCTCACTAGATGTGACTGTAGACACCCTGCAGGTATACAAATCATAAGCAAACCGAAGGTCTAAATCAGTGATTTTCAACATTTTTTTTGCCGTGGCACACTTTTTTACATTAAAAAATCCTGCGGCACACCACCATCCCAAAATATTACAAAATCACACATTGTAGCCTAATACAGTATATATATACACACATAAACATACACACTGTACTGTGCTGTCATGCCATGCCTCCTACAAACTATACATGACATATTGACATTCATTCACAAACAATCATAATGATTGTCTGTGAATGAATGTCAATGTCATGGTTGTAAAGGATGGCTGATGAGCCTGTCACATACCTCCCAATATTTCAAAATTTGAAAGAGAGACACCCCCGCACTGTTGTCAGTCTGCCATGGCACACCTGAGGATCTCTCACGGCACACTAGTTGAAAAACACTGGTCTAAATTACTTGCTGGCCCAAGTGAAAGCTCTGACTCTCTTTACCTTAGCAATGACTCGTAGACACCCTGCAGGTATACAAACCATAAGCAAACTAAAGACCTAAATTACTTTTTGGCCCAAGTGAAAGCTCTGACTCTCTTTACCTTAGCAATGACTCGTAGACACCCTGCAGGTATACAAACCATAAGCAAACTAAAGACCTAAATTACTTTTTGGCCCAAGTGAAAGCTCTGACTCTCTTTACCTTAGCAATGACTCGTAGACACCCTGCAGGTATACAAACCATAAGCAAACTAAAGACCTAAATTACTTTTTGGCCCAAGTGAAAGCTCTGACTCTCTTTACCTTAGCAATGACTCGTAGACACCCTGCAGGTATACAAACCATAAGCAAACCAAAGGCCTAAATTACTTGCTGGCCCAAGTGAAAGCTCTGACTCTCTTTACCTTAGCAATGACTTGTAGACACCCTGCAGGTATACAAACCATAAGCAAACCAAAGGCCTAAATTACTTGCTGGCCCAAGTGAAAGCTCTGACTCTCTTTACCTTAGCAATGACTTGTAGACACCCTGCAGGTATACAAACCAAAGGCCTAAATTACTTGCTGGCCCAAGTGAAAGCTCTGACTCTCTTTACCTTAGCAATGACTTGTAGACACCCTGCAGGTATACAAACCATAAGCAAACTAAAGACCTAAATTACTTGCTGGCCCAAGTGAAAGCTCTGACTCTCTTTACCTTAGCAATGACTTGTAGACACCCTGCAGGTATATAAACCAAAGACCTAAATTACTTGCTGGCCAAGTGAAAGCTCTGACTCTCTTTACCTTAGCAATGACTTATAGACACCCTGCAGGTATACAAACCATAAGCAAACCAAAGGCCTAAATTACTTGCTGGCCCAAGTGAAAGCTCTGACTCTCTTTACCTTAGCAATGACTTATAGACACCCTGCAGGTATACAAACCATAAGCAAACCAAAGGCCTAAATTACTTGCTGGCCCAAGTGAAAGCTCTGACTCTCTTTACCTTAGCAATGACTTGTAGACACCCTGCAGGTATACAAACCATAAGCAAACCAAAGGCCTAAATTACTTGCTGGCCCAAGTGAAAGCTCTGACTCTCTTTACCTTAGCAATGACTTGTAGACACCCTGCAGGTATATAAACCAAAGACCTAAATTACTTGCTGGCCCAAGTGAAAGCTCTGACTCTCTTTACCTTAGCAATGACTTGTAGACACCCTGCAGGTATACAAACCATAAGCAAACCAAAGGCCTAAATTACTTGCTGGCCCAGGTGAAAACTCTGAGTCTCTGACTCCCTTTGCCTTAGAAATCACAGTCACGTACTGACAGAGCAGGAATCGCATGGACTGAGCCCTATTTGTACTAAATGAGCCCTTATTTCCTGATGGTAAAGGGGAAACTTCTTCTGAACACCTCAGTCCCTACTAGTGCATGAGCTACAATTTTTTGCCTCACTGAATTACACGCTTATGCGTGCTGTGTATCTGCTCTCACATCTCTGTAAAAATATCGCTCTCTCCCTGAATCCACACCAAAGCTTTTCCTTCTCGTTAGGCTACTATCAGCAGATCCTGGGCTAACATTTCACAGGCTCAGCTCCTGCTGGCTTTGCCTTCCTCCCACTCCTCAGCACGTCACCAGAAAGGATTAATTAAGGCCGTTCATTAGGGCTTTAAATGCTCACTCGGGTAATGGAGGCCTAAATGAAACTGAACCTAATCAAAAGGTACAAGTACTTCATTAGCAAATTACAAACAGGGTCTTGCAGCTGACACGTTCAGTGTGGCTAATTGCCCGGCGGCCATCAGGGGGGGCTCAGATTACCAGCTAAATCAAGCCCGTGCGTAGTTATCAGAGGGGGCTCCCTATCCCCCTGCAGACAGACGCAGAGAGGCCCAATCAAAGCTTCCTGTACAAAAGCGTCACTTTGAAGCTGCCTGGGCCTAGCTACCTCCCCCTGAACAGCTCACTTCATTAGGGTCTGTTGTCACCCGCAGCTCCCCTCCCCCTCTCACACCACCTCTTTATACTAATGATCCCATTTTAATGCGCATAGGATTCGTGCCTAATTGATGTCAAGTGAGCAACTCTTGCACATTCTGGGAGGGGGGCATCAAACACAGTGTGGAGAGCGGGGGGCGAGAAGACAAGACCCCGAGCGTGGGCTCCTCTAATTACACAGTGGAGACTGGTAGAGGGAGGCTGGGGCCAGGAGGAAGCTTACCTGTTTAATTGGTATTGCTCGCCCGCTGCCGATGCTGTCTGCTCTGCTCTCGAGACCTTTCTTATCTTTGTCTGGGTCGCTCCCTTTCCGAGACTGAAAAGCAAAAGTTCAGATCCTGTTAAAACAGAGACAAACATAGAGCATCCTCTCCACCCCAACTCCCCCCTCTCTAGAAACACAGACCTAATTTAATCTGCTGTGGGCCAAAGAATAAAGCAAGGAATCATTTTGGCGACTTTCTCTGAATGTGTATTTTTGTTGCAGCAGATTTATTAGTGCAGTTTGTGCCTGTTGTTCACTCCATTATAATGTTCACATAAGGACTCTATTCTGAATCATTAGAATTTGCCGTTTGAACATTTCACATGAAACTAGAGTATTTTTTGGCTTTCTTTTCAATGGTATGCTAATCCCTTAGAAACACAGCAGTTAGAAAGAACTGTTAGAAATGTTCCCAGAACAACTGCATTTTCTATATGAAGATTAGGTAAACATTAGAAAACGTATTAAAAACAGGATTTTCTCATTACGATTGAGGAGTAATAGCATGAGATTTTTAAAGACCCACTTAGAAGCCAACAAATATATATAATATGAAATATTATAGTGACTACTGTGTTTGTAAAAATAATAAGTATCAGTTCATGATGTATAAAAGTATGTGATACACATTGTATTTATAGTTCACTGGGACTGGTGTTGTTCACATATATTTTGTTTCAATTCATTTAGTAATTAACCCTTTGATATCATTTGAATTATTTCACATTTTTAAGACATAAAACTTCATTGCAATCACAAATTAACATCCAGATGATTCTATTTAAATTCTGAACATGTTTCAGACCGTAAAAGTGTGTTTTGTTCACTATTTTAACCTTTTTTTAATAAAAATAAAAAAAATTAAGATGCACTCAAATTTATTCAAATGTCTAAAATGTATTTTCAAGTAGTCAAGGCTGTTGAATCATCAGGCTCAAAAAATCAGAAGCTGGTGCAAAAAGCATTTTATGATGGTTTAGAATTCCGCTGTGGTGAAGGTAAAATACTTTACAAGAAAACCAGGTGTCCTGATGGATAGAGCTAACTGGGATTTTCAATAGTTTTTCAATGTATTGGAATAGACATGTTATTTCCCTCCTCAGTTTGAGGACATTTACTATGAAATCTCATGAGATCACAGTAAAGCAAAGTGTGACATCAGCCAATTAGCTGTTTTTTTGTTTTTAAAACATGCAGCTGACATTAGCAGAAGGATAACGGTTCACAGAGCATTTAATACTGTGAGCTTTTTTACATAGAGATGTTCAGGTGATATTTTCTTGTAAGCTTTTTACAGTTACACTGAATCATATAGGAGTATATATGTATTATGTCCCTTTAAAGGGCAATTGTTGTGAAAAATATATGCTCTAAATTGTTAGCTGTTGAGCAAATCAGCAGCAGCAGTTGCACAAGCCAGCTGTGAGGTAGCTGCTGCTGATTGGGTTACCAGCCGTTTCCGCTCTGTACCAGCAGTTCTCTGCAGTTCTTGAGTGGTACTTCATCTATGTGTTTAACCCATTTGCAAGGGTTAAACACATAGCATTGCAGGGTCGCTAATGCTAACATTTGATGTTCTAACCACAATTAAAGCATGTATTTTCATGATAACAGCTCTTTATTAAACCTATAAGTCCATCCTGTTCTATTACCCAGAGAGAGCTAACATATTTTGTATTAAGTCATATCATGTAAATATACTTGCAAAAGTTTATCGGTCATAATACACATTTTGTTTAACAAAAAACTTAAATTATGCTTACCAGATAATTTTCTTTTCTTCTGTACGGGGAGAGTCCACAGCTGCATTCATTACTTTTTGGAAATACAGAACCTGGCCACCAGGAGGAGGCAAAGACACCCCAACCAAAGACTTAAATACCTCCCCTACTTCCCTCATCCCCCAGTCATTCTGCCAAGGGAACAAGGAACAGTAGGAGAAAAATCAGGGTGAAAAAAGGTGCCAGAAGAACGAATAAAAAAAGAATTTAAAGCCGCCCACAGAAAACCCCCCCCCAAAAAAACGGATGGGGAGCTGTGGACTCTCCCCGTACAGAAGAAAATAAAATTATCATCAGGTAAGCATAATTTAAGTTTTTCTTCTTAAAACGGGGAGAGTCCACAGCTGCATTCATTACTTTTGGGAAATCAATACCCAAGCTTATAGAGGACACTGAATGCAAACGGGCGGAAACAAAAAGGCAGTCCATTCTGAAGGCACCACAGCCTGACACAACCCGGATACCCGATAAAAAACTACTTTAACAGAAGCAGAAAGAACAAAATATAGGAGAGGACAAGGGAACTGCCCATCAATTAGAACCATAAAGATCTCAGTTAGAGATCACACTAACTTCTGGACTCCACTGAGCACAAAAGCCTCTGAGGAGACAAAAATCCCATTCTCTAGAAGCACACAAAGAAAAACCTCTCCATGAACAATGGCCACACCACATTCTCCCTAACTGAAAAAAGGGAAGAACCAGATAATAAGGTCCGAAATAACCTCCAGAAACAATCCCCGAAGAATCAAGGACAAAACAGAGAGAGAAGCCCCCAGAATAACCCGAAAAGAGCGGCTACCAGGCTGCAAGAGGACAAAATCCCGTAGAAAATACTCTACCGACAGAGGAGAGCAAGGAAAGGAAAAATTCCAGATCACCTCCTACATGGATCCAAAAAGAACCAATGGAAAGCCTTAACCAGAACCGAAGTCCTAGAAGGACAAAGGGACAAAAGGTAGAACAAGACTACCTTACCATAGACAGCTAACTAGCACAGAGAAACTGAACACCCATAGGTCAGAAAAAAACCCTGGGAGCAGAACAGGAATGTTATAGTAACATCCGTTTACACCACAAATGAAAGCCGCAGGCTTCCGTCTGATAGGCAGTCAGACTAAACGTCCAAACATGGTAACTAGCCAACCAAGTAGCTAGCAAACTTGCACCAGGACATTCCTGGAAAAGAACAAGAGAAAAAAAAAACTCAGAAAGCAGGGCGGACCAACTTCCTCCCTACTAGAAAACGAAGTAAAGGAGGACAGCATCCTGACTAATAAAGAAGAACCAGCTACCTGCTAAGGGAAGGTTCCCGAATCAAATGCAAGGCCTCCCAACCTAAGTAAGGTTCCTTCGGGAGACAAGATACGTGGTCGATGCCCAAACAGAACAGTCAGAATTCCTGATTAACCAAACTGCCAAGTCAAAGACAAGGACTAGGTTAAAAAACCGGACCCCCTATAAAAACAGGTGCTGAATCAAGACCAAAAACCTTGCAGAACAACCACAAAGATACCTGGAAATGAAATTTGCACAAAAGTTGATGCGTGCCATACCCCCATGGGGTCTTGAACTCTGATCTCTCATGAAGTAACCCAGTGGCTGTCCACTCAGCCCCAAAAGGCTTCTAAGATAACACCCACAAAGTCTGAAGACAAAGGAAGGACCCAAAAGAGATCAGAACTCCATGATTGAGAGAGAAATGACCGTCTCTAAAGATCCAGTCTGGATCAACCCTCAGACAACCTACAGCTCAAGGAAATAACGAATGAACGAGCATCCTAAAACTCCTATCGGTTGACGGCAAGAGAGACTGCATAACAATCCCCCAGATCCCCAAGTATATAGGATCAAAAAGAGGATACTGTAAGGACAAAAACGGTCCCTAAGAACAGAGTCTCCGCAACCAGATGACCGAAAGCCCTACCCCAAAAGGCAAGGGGAAGTGAAAAGCCCAGCAATCCTCAAAAAAGAGGAGAGAAACACTGGCAAAAGAGATCTGAAAATCGGACAATCCCATCCACATGGAGTACCAATAGGGGGAATAATCAGACATCTGATCCTCCCCCTTTGGAAGGGAGGACTCTAGCTCCTGTCCAAAGGACCTCAGAAACTACAAATATACTGCCATAGCAGACTTCGTAATCCCAGCAAACCATGTAAGCTATGCAGGGACAAAACACTTAGTATCGAGTATGACCAAACATCGGACGCCCCGCCAAGATGAAATAAAGTAGAACCAGCCTGATATCTAGGATAGAAGGGCCTCCTATAACTTGTAGAAACAAGAAAAACAACCTTGTAACAAGAGGTAAGCAACTTAGTACCCAAACAGGACCAGCCTGTTCTCAAGGATACCAAATGTCTGATATAACCTCAAAAGAACAGAGTGAACTAGTACCCAACCAGGACCCGCCTGCCGACCAGGGTACAACCGAACTGTTCAAGGGCTAACAAAGTTCTAAACCCTAGCAGGGCTAGACTAAACAAACAGACAAAGAAGCTCTGAGGCTTAAACACTGTCGTAAAATAATCCTTTTTTTTTTTTTTTAACTTCCACCGGAAGTAACATCTATAGCAACCATAAAATCGCTAGCATCAAAATCCCAGAGAAAAATAATTTCCCCAAAAAGGAAACACTAACAGGATCAGCCTGTCAGAAATCCTAATCCTCAGGAGCTCAGAACTGGGATTAGACTCACAAAACAAGAGACGACCAGGAGTAGGATCTCATTGTCTAGCGCTGTTCGCCATCTGATTCAGAGGCCTGAGGATCCGTTGACGAATCAGAACTGGAATACTCCAAAGCCACCAATACATGCCGCAGCAGTACACACAGGCGCGCCAGTCTGAATCTAAATGCAAAATCCACCTCCGGCGGGGCATCTGAAGGCCCCGACCCTGAAGGCTCAGAAGAAACCGCTTCCCCAGAGAAAAGATCAGATATAATCAAACTTGCACCTGACACCCCCAGGTTAAGGGGATACGGATGAACTCTTTGTTTGCAATTAGGAAGATGTAAGTGCGCCAACGCCAAAGATATGGCCATGCGGAACCGTACAGTAATCTCTGGTGGAAATAAATCTCCTTCCGGAGAAGGGGTAACGGTATACGGGACAACTGCCTGTGTAGAAACAGAATATTCTAGGGAACGCACCTCATGGGACACAGAATCCTCAGAGGCGGATGGTTTAGCGGTCTCTAACCTCACCCCAGAGGGAGAAGAGAGCACTCTATTACGGCATATGGAACATAATTGATTGGGCTAGATTACCCTGGCCTCCCCACAATCTACGCAAGTAACAGAATCTGGATCAGAGAAATCCCTTCTCCGAACTATCAGAATCCTCCATAGCTTGACTTATTAAATTATGGACAAAAGCAACTGGCACCTTACACCCCCAATGGCTTGGGTACTCACCACCTCCTATGACCCAGATAAGTAGAGAAACAGATCCTCTCCACTGACACTGGGTCACGATACAGAAATGAAGAATGAAAACGTGACCACATCCGGTCATGAGGTACAACATGTAGGCAAAAGAAAAGCGTGCCAGTCCACAAGAACTGTGTAGCTCTAAAAAATGGTATGTTCCGTAATAGCCATGAGCCCCAACATTTCTACACATAAGCAGACAGAATCACATAACAAACATGATTTAAGTCCCCCACTGCTCAATAACCCCCCTCAGGAGATATTAACCCTTGATTCCATAAAGATAAAGGAGTCCCACTGAGACCCTGTCTTCTATCATTTACATTACATTCAAACAATGAAAGGAAAATTAAACGAAGTTCCAATGAAAGAAAGTCGAGCAAACCAGCATATATAAATAAAACGTAGCTTTTATTCCACAACTTTAAAAAGCAGGATCACAGTGACATCCTATGAGAATGATTAACACCTCGGGGCTGGAAGGCTTACGCGTTTCGGCATTGCGCCGTAGTCATGCGGCAATGTATGTTATCTTATGTTATGTTATGGGACTCTGTTCTGGGTGGTGAGACACCCGTTCATAATCGCATACCCCACTCTGGAACTATGTTTTTCGGATACAATTGATTTACATATACATACAGAACTGTTCTTGACCGCTTAAGTACAGCGAAGTGAAACTACACTTTTGAATCTAGTAACACTGGGTCACACTGTGAATCAGGCTATATGGCTTTGGGTATATTTTGAACTTTACGCATATGTTCTCAAGCATAAGTTTTGGTCAGCTTTGGTGCTAGTTTCCCCCTCTCTCTCTTTTTTGGTTGTTTAGGAAAATTAAACGATCTTACTAGAATCTATGTTGTGGAACAGTAACACGGTACTTCAAGCTTGACAGATAGTAGCGTTGCTTCTGACATGGACTTGAGTGAAGAAAGCAGGCAGCGAAACTCGTCAACGTTGATTGCTTGTGGAGCTGTTAAAGGGACACTGAACACAATTTTTTTCTTTCGTGATTCAAATAGAGCATGCAATTTTAAGCAACTTTCTAATTTACTCCTATTATCAATTTGTCTTCGTTCTCTTGCTATCTTTATTTGAAAAAGGCTTTTTTTGGTTCAGGACTCTGGACAGTACTTTCTTATTGGTGGATAAATGTATCCACCAATCAGCAAGAACAACCCAGGTTGCTCACCAAAAATGGGCCGGCATCTAAACTTACTTGCATTTCAAATAAAGATACCAAGAGAATAAAGAAAATTTGATAATAGGAGTAAATTAGAAAGTTGCTTAAAATTTCATGCTCTATCTGAATCACGAAAGAAAAAATGTGGGTTCAGTGTCCCTTTAATACGAGTCAAGATGGTTTAGCAGAAAGACTCTCCCTGCATCTCTGGACTCTAACTTCCATGCTCTCATTGAGAGGCTGACAGGACTACTTAAAACTCTTGTCCCATCTCGAAGAGTACTACCTCCATAAGAGACTACTCCGAAATCTTCTGACACTTCTCTGCCAACCTCCTGTGATGAAAGGCAAAGAATGACTAGGGGATGAGGGAAGTGGGGGATGTATGTAAGCCTTTGGCTGGGGTGTCTTTGCCTCCTTCTGGTGGCCAGGTTATGTATTGCTCAAAAGTAATGAATGCAGCTGTGGATTCTCCCCGTTTTAAGAATAAAATAATAGTTTTATGTCATTTATACCTATAAGTTAAAAGATCTGTTAAATATTCATCAGTATTTTAGCAGCATAAAGAGCCATATAAGACAGAGTGGCTGAAGTGAACAACGTAAATAGGAATATGATGTACATTATGAGGTTAGGAAATCACTAAAGTTTTTGTGCCTTTAACAGGACAGAACTTGATTTTAACTTCACATGCTGCGTATTGGCCAACAAAAGATTGTAAAAGTTTTTGACTGGCAGGCTACATATTTAATCATGTTATGATATATTTATCCCTGAGAACCAGATACATAGTGCTGGCTATCAATAAACCATACAGCTGTTGTCACCTTGGTATTCTCACGTCTGAACATGTTTCTATGCTTCTGAGACATATACAATGTAGAGTATATTTGGATTTATTAGTCCTTTATGTACATTGTATCCCAAACATGATGTGTCCATAGCCCACAGATCCAGACACAGTGGCCCCTATTTATCAAAGGTCTTGCGGACCTGATCCGACAGTGCGGATCAGGTCCGCAAGACCTTGCTAAATGCGGAGAGCAATACGCTCTCCGCATTTAACATTGCGCCAGCAGCTCACAAGAGCTGCTGGTGCAACGCCGCCCCCTGCTGACTGCCGCCAGCAGGGAGGTGTCAATCAACCCGATCGTACTCGATCGGGTTGAATTGCGGCGATGTCTGTCCGCCTGCTCAGAGCAGGTGGACAGGTTATGGAGCAGCGGTCTTTAGATTGCTGCTTCATAACTGGTGTTTCTGGCGAGCCTGCAGGCTCGCCAGAAACACGGGCCCTCAAGCTCTATCCGGAGCTTGATAAATATGCCCCAGTGTGTCTTCATCCAGACACCTAGATAAGCAACAGTGATTCTGGAATATGTTGAGATATCTGCATTCCTAAAATGTAGAAAGTATAAAGGTTTTGTATTATAGAGAAGTTAGAGAACCTGTTGCTTACATTTAGTAATCCTACCAGAACCTGTTGCTAAAATTTTGGAATCCCACCACTGGTAAACTCTATAGAGGATTTCTAGAATGAGCTGCTAACAAACCAACAAGTCCTATATATCTTAGGGTCTTACCACTCATATGTGGAGAGCTCTTAAAGGGACATTAAACCCAATTTTTTTCTTTCATGATTTAGAAAGAGCATGCAAATTTAAATAATTTGAGCCTATCTTGCTATTCTTTTCTGAAAAGCATATCTAGATAGGCTCAGTAGCTGCTGTATGGTGGCTTTACATAGATGCCTCATGGGATTGGCTCACCCATGTGCATTGCTATTTCTTCAACAAAGGATATCTAAAGAATGAAGCACATTAGATAATAGAAGTAAATAGGAATGATATTTAAAATTACATTCTCTTTCTGAATCATGAAAGAAACATTTTGGGTTTAATGTCCCTTTAAGTCCCATCTTAATTATTGTCTCAGTAATATACAAACATCAGTGCCACTGTAGAAAACTTGCTGTCTCAGTTGCAATCACAGGTGATGGGGACTGGGGTTATAAACAGATATTTTGCAGGATTAACATTGAGAAGTCAGCAGGGTGCAATTTCTGAGAATTGGAAATTGCTTAAAGGGATTGGAAAGTCAAAATTAAACTTGCATGATTCAGATAGAGCATATCATTTTAAGACACTTTTAAATTCACTTCTAGTTTCAAATGTGCTTCGTTCTCTTAGTATCCCTTGTTAAAAAATGAATACGCACATATCCTTCACTAGTGGGAGCTGCTGCTAATTGGTTGCTGCACACATTTGTCTCTTGTGATTGGCTAAATAGATATTTTCAGCTTCCTGCTGTCATTAGTGCAATGTTGTCCCTTCAGCAATGGATAACAAGAGAATGAAGAAAATTTGAAAATAGAATTAAATTGTAACGTTGTTTAAAATTGTATGTTCTATCTGAATCATAAAAGAAAATTTTGGGGTTTACTATCCCTTTAGGTTTCAGAGCTACATTACATGAAAAGTGGGAAAAAAAATATATAAGATATATTGCAACATTGTTTCATAATGCATAACTAAACATTTTACATAATCACAAAATGTTTATTGTACCTTTAACATGAGCTATAGGGTTAGCCCCTTAGATGCTACTAAGCATTGTACAGCATATGAAATATTTATGCAATGCCCCGAAATCCATGGGCTACCTCTCCAAGACAAGACTTGCAAGTAACAACCCATTGTTTTGAAGAGAAAGAACACGGATTACTCATGTGTTGGAAAGGTCTAGCTTCTGATCTCAATGTTAAAGTGATGGTACATCCTAGCGTTATAGAAACGTGCTACAAATAATGGGGAATTTCAGTCATGAAGTATAAGAAACTTCATACTTAAAGACCCTTTATTTGCCTGCAGCTTATGACGTGCTGAGCGCCTCAGGCGGCCCACGGCAGTATCTTAAGCTGGAGTGTCCCTAGGGTCAGACATGAAAGGCAACTTGGGCCAGATATTGTTAGAGGTTATATAGGATCTTTATTTGGAAGATCTCATGTTTCAAACATTTGAGAACCACATATTGTTATAGATAAAGCATTAACTACAACCACCTTGGGAAGGTTCTTAGTCTAAACATTTGAAGGCCACTTAGAATCCTAACTTGGAGGAACTCTTACATCACAAGTGGAAGGGTCCTTCTCTACCATTGTTACTGTTGATGTTTGAACTATTGGTCCAATATTGTACTAGTAAAGGGGATTGAACAAGGATACTAGGGTTGCAGCATTTATTTAGGAACAAAAGTTTAGATGTTAGAACTATAGCAGATATTAGAATATTTCACATATATGATTGGTATTCACAAAGGCACTTTTTAAATATTAAGGATAGTAATTAGCACATTTTGATTTAAAATGAAAGTAATTTAATGATCACACTCTTGATGTTCTCATAGGTTATTAATATGTCAATAGTAATTTTTGTCTTTGTTTGTTGAAGAATCATTTTTTAGTTAATTGGATGTTGGGAGATGAACATGGTCAGGAACTTAATATTTTTGAGTACACAAAGAAATAATCCCATCACACTACCAGCTTTCAAGTTTGAATAGAATATCGAGATGGAATGTTTTGGAACACCTCTTCACTTTATAATTATCTAAAAAAAATAAGATCTATTTTTATGCGTTTCAGTTGTATAAAACTTGGGTGTTTGCGATGCCATATTTTGACCATTGCAATAATAAACATTTTTAGGAACACATATTTTATTATATTTTCTTTATATGTAAAATGTGGTCTAGTACAAGCATTGATGTTTTCCACAGCTGATTAGCCACAGTTACTTTACATATTACATATTGATTGGTGGACATTAACACACAATTCATTTTTTGCGTACTTGATTGAGAGCTTTTTTTATATGGGACTACTTGATTGAGAACTTGAACTTTGATTGGCTAGACTGAGCATGTGATTCTAGAAAGTATCAGAGATTGGTCTGGAATAAATTTATATCTTATGTTATGTGATGCACGTTTTGAGGCGTAATTTTTAAAATTTAATAGGGTAGTTTAAAAAAGTTATACATTTTGATTTTAAATTTATGATAAGACTAAGTTATCGATTGCAAGAAAATAGATTGATTAAAAGTATAAATATATTTTTTTTGAATTGGATATATTTCATTATTTTAGAATATGTTTGAATGACAGCAGTAAACCCGGATGTAAAACACTAACATGCACCTGTTATAGATGCAACTGAAGTTGGAAGGCGGGGCTATAACGTCTTTATAGTTGTGTGATTACAGCTCTTTGAACTTTTTATTACCTTGCTCTTCAGAAAGGCAACGGGTCCACTAAAGCGAGTAGAGCTTTTAAACTTTTGATACATTTGTAAAACTGACTTGCTGGCGATTTGATCATGGTGATTTCCATAATAAATAATAATTTTTACTTACACCCTATGAGTATTTTCCATATAGTGCATACATTTGTTATGGCTGTACTGCACTATGTTTGTTTGCAGCTTCTGAGGTGTGCTGAACAGTGGTCCCTAGAAGAAGGCTTTTATTCACAGGAAGAGAAAGCATTGCCATTTCGGAATCCAATATTGTACAGTCGCCTAGATGAAATGATTGAGTGTCCACTTCATCACCTGTATCATATTGTTGTATAAGTCCTATACAATCTAGAATAGTAATTTGTATTCTAAGTGGGATGACCCCCTGGTCTGGAAACACAAGGTTCTCAAGACATTGGACGGATTCACCTTTGCAAGGTCTTGAGGATCTACTGTTGCAGGGTTTATTGGGTCTGACATTATCATTGGCATTATAGTTTTTTGCCTGTTTTTTTTTTTTTTTTTTTTTTGGTAAACTTATTGTGTATCATATTATTGTTTTAAGATATTTTTGTCCAATTTTTGTGTGTTACCTTCAATAAAAGTGTGGTTATTTTATTGGCTTGCAGGTTTTTAATTCAGATTCATTCATAAAATAGTCTAAAAAAAAAAACTAAAAAAAAATATTTTAAAATAATTTGGAAAAAAAAATACATTTTCGGTTTCGGTTTTCGGCTAAGTGCATCCTGGATTTTTGGATTCGGTCCAGAATTTCCATTTCAGTGAATCACTAGTTGTGTCCCCTGGTTTGAGCGGTACATGTAACCTAATAATGGAGGCTCCTCTGGACCCATATTAAAAGAGTATCTGCCACAGGAAACATGGCTGGGTCAAATAACAGAGTGTTCAATTAGATAGATGGTTGTGAATCCCCTTGATCCAACATTAAAGGATCCTGTAGATTCAAAGCTAGAAATTATGATGAAGGGACTAATGTCAGAAGGTCCACTGGTTTCACTGCTAAAGGGCACCCACCATTAATCCATAGACTGGGGGATTGCCTGATGGATCAAACAATTCAGTATCCTCATTAAATTCACATGTATCTATCATTGGAGGGTATCCTAGATCAAACAATTATTGGTACCCTTGACGTAGCAATGGAGGGACATCTGAGTTAAACAACATAGTACCAACTGGGTCTGAGATTAGATGGTCCCCTTGGTCCAAAAATGATGGATTCCCTAGGTAAGATTATGGAAGGTCTCATGGTTCAAACAACAGAGAGTACCCTGCACCCAAAAAGTTCAATTGAGAGTCAAATGGGTCTAAGGTTAAATGTCTGCAGGGTTCAACAATGTCTACCCACTGGATCATACAGTATAATGGAACGTCCCCAGTTAAACACCTAGGTCCAATAAAAGAGAGATCCATGAACTAGATATTTAAATGTCCATTGGCTGTAGGCTACCCGCATGTTAGCTATTGTATGTGAACTATCAAAAATAATGCGACAAGTAATCAAAATTGTTTAGCAACTGAAAACATCTAGTTAAAAAAAACACAACCTTGTCTCCTAACAGGAGTTCCAGGGATATACATCCTTGATGTTCTGCTGCCATCTGGTGGAGCAGACACAAGCTGCACTCATCTGACAACTGAGTAACTAGCAAATGGAAATTACATCCATCAGCAGAACGTTTCTCCCGCAGTTAAACATTCTAAGAGAGCAGTGGGTGCAAGGGTTATCATCCGAAGCACTTCTTCACATAAAAGGAAGTAAGAGGTGGTAAAGACAAACATTGCAGGGGACTTCAAGAATGCATGTGATAAGCATAAGGCTATTCTACAAACTAAGCCATTATATATAGGACAACTGGCAGACTATGGTTCATATCTGCCGTCATAATTTACGTTTCTATGTTAAAACTGTGAATATTATAAATCTTTAGATACAGAATATTTTATTTACCAGTGTTCTATTGTGTAAGGCGGAATTACATATTTCTGTGAAATCCACGTTTTCTTGCCATGACCTACACACAAAAACAATTTCCTAATTACACTTAACAGGAAATGATTCCTCATGCAATATCTCCTTTGAAGACTCACAAAACTGTGCTGGCTCTTCAAGTTTGGTTTCTTATGAACTACCCATTATCATTTCCCCCTCAATTCCTGATAAGGAAGGATTTATTCTGTATAAAAAAACTCCAATCCAATTCAGTTTGTAATTTGCAGTAACCCTTTTTTCATATAATTTTATATATAACCTACTTCTCTACTTTTTCTTCCATATTAAACTTAAAAATAATTTCCCATAAAAAGTGTATTAATAGTGAAAAAAAAATCACATTATTTTGTCTGGTTTTCCTTTCTTAGGCATTATGTGGAATTCAGAACATTCTATATGCTGCTAAGGGATTCCTTGATATATCCTCCGCTGTGGCCAGTTAGGGGCAGAGGAGGTAAGATAAATAACATGCAAGAGGCTTTTCAAGAGGTGTGTCCCCATACTGTAATACAAGTCAAATTTTAAGATTAAAACGATTTAAAACATTTAATTTGCAAGAAAGCTTTATAGTGTTGTGATGTGCGTGTATATAAATATATATTTACTTTAAGGACCCTTTAAAGTTCTATAGATCCAGATTGTGAACTTACATTTTTTGAGAGGTCACTATTTCCAAATCCTTTTAACTATATTCTGTGATCAATGGGATTACATATTCCATAAGGACAGCTGAAGCCTGTGACTTTTCATTTAAAATAATTTTAACATACATTATAACAGTTTTCCTATATTAAGAACAAAATTTAAAAAATGTTTTCAATGAAATAAACCAAACAAACAGAATAATCAGGGACATGTGCTTGAAGGGAGTATAAATGATGTATTATAAACATAACTTGTTAGCTTTAATGAGCACAACAAATAGCTGCTAAAATTAAAAAAAAAAGAAAAGAAAAAAAAGAGAACCGCTAGGTATGAGACAAATGGTTAAGACGCATCTTGAGAAAACGGTCATGTCATAATGCTAGAATTTTAATGTAAGGAGTATATGAAAGGCTTCACTAAAAAGGTGGGTTTGCAGGGAACCTTTGAAGTTAAGAATTCCATACAGTAGCGTAAAGTCTTTTAAGTAGGAGCAGGTAATGTAAGAGATGCCAGAGAAGATCATGGGCAGAGAGGAGGGGCTATAAGGGAAGTGCAATATTGCTAGAAGCGGTGAGCTTTAGTATTAGATTTTTTTTTTTTTTTGTAAATGATAAGGGATGAGCAGTAAGTCAAACTGATAGAAATTATTCTGATAGACAGCTGAAGAAGGTGATTGTGGGGTGAAAAGTTGGCCAATTAGAAGTAAGAACTAGCTATGCTTTGTTTACAGCAGTTTCTAGGTTACAGTAATTGTTACTACACTAAAGAGTTCGCAACTATCAATAAGAGCTCACCGTGAAGAGGTTGGACCTGCGCTTAGATTGCTTGCGTACTGGAGTTGGGGTGCTGGCAGTGGGGGGAACATCGATCCTCAGTTCCTTCTGGCTGGTGCTTGGGGTAGATGGGACGGAAGAGGAGTAGTCACTCAGGCTGCCCCCACCATTACTGGTCTGTAAGGTTGGAAAAAACACATAAGTCAGATCTGTGTAAATGCCTGTCTTTTCCGCCTGTGTCATGTGCCTGCGCTATAATGTACAAGACTGCTCACTTCATCAGTTTATACAGATGATGCATTGTACCTGGCTGATGTGCACTGTTGACACCTGTGCGGAGCACACAGACGTGTGGCTTGGGGAATTTGGCAGAGACTTGCAAGGACCAATCGAGAGCTGCTGCTTCTTTCGTGTTGCTACAATCTTCTGCGCCACTGGATGAGGTGAGAGAGACAAGAAAAGAAATTGAAGTGAAGGTGTTGTAATAGAGGAGAGAGAGAGAGAGAGAGAGAGAGAGAGAGAGAGAGAGAGAGAGAGAGGAAATAAGTACAATTCCAAGGAGAAATAAGTTAAAGGGATATGAAATACAAACTTTTTCTTTCATGATTCAGATAGATCAAGCAACTTTTTAATTTACTTCTATTATCAATTTTTTCATTCTTCATTCTCTTGGAGTCTTTTGTCATGTAGTGCTCCAGACATCTACCTAGGTATCTC
This sequence comes from Bombina bombina, assembly GCF_027579735.1. Taxonomy (NCBI): domain Eukaryota; kingdom Metazoa; phylum Chordata; class Amphibia; order Anura; family Bombinatoridae; genus Bombina; species Bombina bombina. Next base: position 587,179,627 of record NC_069499.1, read on the forward strand.
TTCAACAAAGAATATCATAGGAACAAAGATAATTGATAATAGAAGTAAATTGGAAACTTTTTTAAAACTTGTATGGTCTGTCTGAATCCTCTCCCTTTAAGTAATTGTTACTGACAATTAGTTGTAATACTACAGATAACTAGTTTTACCACAATAACAGTGCTTATGTGAACTAACCCTTGCTTTACATACAACAGCATTGTTTACATTCTGTAGGTTTCCTTCAAAATGCTGCAAATCAATAGCTGGTTTAGGCAATTTGCAGAAAACCTATGTTACAGAATTTGCTCTTTGGTCTCTCTAAGGAGAGAGACACAAGCACAATGTTTATACAAGAGATATATACTGTCCCTTTAAGCAATGTTTAATGAGTCACGGAAGGACTAAAGTGTATGCAAAGACGTAGAATGCTACCATAGGGTGCAGAACCAATATTAAACACGGCCATGGTGGAAACAATATGGAGACGTTTCCATGTACACAATTACACAGCCTATTTACACTTGAATTTTCTAGGAAAAGACATTTGAACATGTCAGCTACTTTGTTTTCCAGTAACGTCTATTTAATTCCTAGACTCAATTGTATACAGATTCCTCACACCAGATTTCTCACTTATTCAGATAACTATTATAATGGTTTCAACTTTTATATGAAAGTTTTCATATATTTTTTTCACTTACAGTAAATGTGCATGTCCCTTTAAAGATTAAATGCTCATTTTGGGAAGTGCTCACCCCCCCTTGTGGCCCCCTCAGCTGCAATGGGCCAGTGAATTCTACAGAAGCCATAAAACACCCCACCCCCCAAACCTGACACTTTCTCCTGGCCTCCCTCCCTCTCACACAACATTAAAACAAATTTATCTTCATTTATGTCGCAATTACCTCTCCGGGTTGTTAATTTGCTGGAAATCGAGCTATTCTTTAATTGCTCCTATTAATGGGGGATTTAAATGTGCAGAGTAATAAGCTGTTACCTTCAGAATGGGACAAAGTCAACCAGAGCATCTCAAAGGAAATCGCACAATCCTCTGGGGCCAAAACCCCCTATGTTCAACAGCCTCGTACACAGGTCCCTTTCCTCTAAGCAGTTTCCTAACCAACAATATATGGGGAATGGATAACCACTTATTTCCATGTTGAAACTATATTGTGCAGGTGCTTGAATAATTAGTAGATATCCTGCCTGTTTATAATTCCTATTCCATATATATAGAAAGCCAGTAGATTAGGGCGCCAGCATTGTAAGCCGTGCACATCACTGACTATACAGAGATCTAAATAAACCACACAAGTTGTACAATGTCTGCACTCAGTTTAAAGAGATTTCATTCTCAGGTATACAGAGCTCACTACTATCCATCTGTTTAGCTATGTTCTTCATTACATCTCCCCCCATCTGTTGCCCCCAGTGTAGGAGATGCAGTAGAAATGATTTCAATATTTCTGAAGTCTCAATACCTAGAAGACAAAATCCTTTTCATCCTAAACACGTCCTGATTATTTATGGGTTTTCAGGCCAGTGAAACTCAGATTAGAGCAGATTCACCATTAGCATCCAGTATTGAAGCTTCATTTTGCAGCTCTCTCACCCTTGTACAGCTCAAAGCTCATTCAGACAATCAGGGAATGCTCACAGGGCACATTAATATACTTGAAAGGTTAGAATACATGGCCTGCTAGTTCTTGTCCATTTATTTCACAGACTACTACAAGCCTCAGCAAGATAGGGAAGAAGTCTTCAGTAGGGCAATTGCACCATCTACTGATAACTACAAGAATTACAACAATATCCAGAGCACATGAAAAGTACCCTCCAGCAACTCTACCTCAGCTGCCTAAAATAACAAAATGCATCTTTTGGACAACCAAACCCATAACTGCACTTCCAACTGTTCATCCCAAGAGCAGCACATTTGGCTACAAACCCCAAAAACGACACAACTGTCTGCTCACCCTGTTATATACAAAGTACAAATAGTGGTGAAACTGCCCACACCTCTGGCAGACTGAAAAAATACCTCCTGCTGCTCTAAGCAAGACCTCACCTGTCTGTAGTACACAACAATCTACTCACAGCATCATCTGCCCTAGATACTGTCCATAGCAAACCAAAAGCTGCTCATACCACTGTTTTCTGCCCACAAGAAGGACTGCATCCCCTGCTGTCTACACCAAACCTCATAACCACTAATGTCCCGTTGCTTACAGAGCAAACTGCCACTACTGTTCTTCATAGCAACAATTTTCCTTTCATGATTTAGAACATACAATTTTAAACTACCCCAGTTTACTTCTATTATCAAAGTTGCTTCATTCGCTTGGTATTATTTGTTGAAGAAGCAGCAATGCACTGGTTTCTAACTGAACACATGGGTGAGCCAATGACAATAGGCATACATATGCAGCCACCAATCAGCAGCTAGCTCCCAGGTGCTTTGCAGCTCCTGAGCTTACCTAGGTTAACCCTTTAACAAAGGATAGCAAGATAAGGAAAAAATATTAAATAACAAAAGTAGATCGGAAAGTCGTTTAAAATTTGTATGCTCTGTCTGAATCATGAATGTCTAATTATAAAATTTACTGTCCCTTTAACTTCACCTACATCAGTTTATATCTGCTAGGAACTACATCTTTTGCTTCATACAAGTACTGAGCCCAAGCTGCCAGCTCCAATAACTGCACTGCCATTTACCCACTTAACTTTAGTTGCCCATACCAACTACACTACTTAGAGTATGAGTGACAAGAACAACACCTTCCTACTGCTCACAAAAGCACTACTCTTCAAACTGGCAACCCTAATGTACTTGTAACACTAACTCTATATAAGCACAATAATAACTGCATCTGTTCACATCCACAATTACCCGTATGGCCATTCGCACCAATAGCTACACCTGCATATAGGTGTATACCAGGACCAAAGTCCCCCAGGTGCTGAAACCAAAATTACAAACCAAAATACACAAAAAACTAGGGATGTGCATTTAGATCTTCCGTGAGGATCTGATAGCGGAAGTAAGCAGGGGCGCATGCCCTTCGGATATTTTTGTAGTAAGATTGATTCTTGTAAAAGATCTCCACTCTAAGACATGGATTTGCAGAGATCTTAGTGTGGGGATATTTTATAGGAATCAATCCGGCTACGAAAATATCCAAAGGGCACAAGCTGCTGCTTACTTCCGCAATTAGATCCTCACGAAAGATCCAAACGCTCATCCCTACCAAAAACTGTGCATCCAGATACAAAACTCCAAAATAAAAAGCTGCAAGTGCAGCTAATGGATCACAATAAAACCTGCTTGTACATACAAGATCTACATAACTAGGTGCTCAGACCAAAGATTGTGCCCTAACTGGCCACATTAAAAAGCTATTAAATTAATGCTAGTGATAATGATGTATTCAAAGCAAAAGATTAGCCTCAGAATAATACACAATAAGCATTGATCTCCATCATGTTCAACCTAAGATTTCTGTATCTTCTCTGCTGAAAACAATTAAGAAGGTACCACAATTTTCATAACTGAAATACAGGAAAGGGGAACAATATAAATAACGAATAAAGTACAGCGTTCTCGCCAGAACCTTTTTAATGGGCACAACACCTGGCTGATTTTATTGACCACCTGGCTAAAATTGTAGTGTATTATTTGCTATTGTAGTCCTCCATAAAGGTCTACAATAGAAAACAATGGGCACTGCACAACTATGCTCTAGGCTCCAACTGGAATCCCAAAGCTGGAAGTGTGGGATCCTGTATACAGGAGTACAATTCTACACCTCAAGATTCTCACACCAAGAACTGTACCTTCACATACTGACAATACATTATTTATGCCATGAACTATACAAACAGTTGCTCAAACTAAAAAATGCACCTCAAGTTATCCACACCAAGTAATGGACTTCTCAACTGCACTGCCTGCTGCCACCACAATAACTGACATGCCATCCTCTGTATCCTACAGATGCTAACAGAATCTCCACGTCACAACTGTTGCTTGGTGTGGTCTTTAAAAGCGGCTCTGTCACACACTGCTCATGGACCATGTAGCATGTCTCTGGGTGAGCTTATTTTTTGTATGACCACCTGTTGCCCTTATATCATGTCCTCGTATCACAACACTGTTTGCTTTCTGGAAATTGCTACACAGCTGTCTGAATACCCATGCTCCCTCTAGGCAATCACAGTTTGCTTTTATTTATTTGCCATTTAGTACCAATTGTTCAAGCCACCCTGTTGGTCATTTACTGGCCTGAGCTTATAAAATCTGTTTGATCCAGCCTTTGTTACCTCTTGTTCCATGTTTGCCATTGACTGAGTTTATATGACCAAATTATAAAACCATCATGTCTAGCTTTTATCCAGTCTACAATTGATGTGTCTTCCATTGCTTGCTTAAAGGGACATTATACACTCATTTTTTCTTTGCATAAATGTTTTGTAGATAATCTATTTATATAGCCCATAAAGTTTTTTTTTTAATTAATGTATAGTTTTGCTTATTATTAAATAACATTGCTCTGATTTTCAGACTCCTAACCAAGCCCCAAAGTTTTATGTGAATACGCTCGACTACCTACTCCAGCTTGCTCCTGTTTGTGTAAAGGGTCTTTTCATATGCAAAAGAAGGGGGAGGGGGGGAGTGTCTTATTTGCCACTTGCAGTGGGCTTTCCAGCTACCTTTTCAACAGAGCCAAAGTGACAGCTTCTAAGTAAGTTTTTAAACAGTTTTATACTGGATTTTTATATCAGTATCTGTGCATCTTATTCTTTATAGTAGTGTCTATTACATGCAGTTATATGAAAATGAGTGTATACTGTCCCTTTAATCTACTGCTACAGATATTGTTCACATATATACTGTATGGTCAAACCTCTTTCACTGCTTCTGTCTCCAATGAAAACAGCACCCCCTAGCATCTTATACAAAGAACACATTTTTAGCTTCCCTTAACAAGAACTGCAAGAACTGCTCACAAGGAACAGTAGGAGAAATATCAGGGTATAAATTATGCCAGAAGAAAATACTAAATTTAGGTCCGCCCATCGGAGATACGGGCGAGGGCCGTGGACTCTCCTCCCCACGATGGAAATAAAATTATCAGGTAAGCATAATTTATGTTTTCCATCTAAAGGGGAGGAGAGTCCACTGCTTCATTCATTATTTGTGGGAACATATACCCAAGCTTTTAGAGGACACTGAATAAAACCGGGAGGGTAAAAGGCGGACCCTTAATCTGAGGGCACCATAGCCTGTAGAATCTTTCTCCCAAAAACAGCTTCCGCAGAAGCAAAAACGTAAAATTTGTAAAACGTAGTGAAGGTTTGCAAGGAGGACCAGGTAGCCGCCTTGCAAACCTGCTCCATAGAAGCCTCATTTTTGAAGGCCCAGGATGAAGCTACCGCTCTAGTGGAATGAGCCGTAATTCTCTGAGGAAGCTTATGTCCCGCTGTCTCATAGGCCAAGCGGATCAAGCTCCTCAGCCAAAAAGACAAAGTAGTAGCAGAAGCCCTCTGACCCCTGCGCTTCCCTGAATATACAACAAAAAGAGATTTAGATTGTCTGAAATCCTTTGTGGCTTGAAGATAGAATTTCAAAGCCCTAACCACATCCAGATTATGAAGAAACCTCTCCTTAGGAGGAGAAGGGTTAAGACATAAAGAAGGAATTAGCGCTGCGGAATCTGTTAGCACTCTACAAATAACTAATAATAATAATAATAACAACTATCTCCTGATTGATGTTACGGTTAGACACCACCTTGGGGAGAAACCCCAAGCCTGTGCGAAGAACAGCCTTATCCGCATGAAACACCAGATAAGAGGGCTCATATTGCAAGGCTGCCAGCTCAGAGACTCTGCGTGCCGATGCAATGGCCAACAGAAAGAGAACCTTCCAAGAGAGATCCTTTATGTCAAGAGAATGCATAGGCTCAAACGGAACCCTCTGTAAGACCTTAAGAACCAAGTTTAAGCTCCAAGGTGGAGCAGCCTGCCTAATAACAGGCCTGATTTGAGACAGAGCCTGAACAAAAGATTGGCTGTCAGGGAGATCCGCGAGTCTCCATTGCAACAGAACCGATAAAGCAGAAATTTGTCCTTTTAGGGAACTTGCGGCGAGACCCTTCTCCAAACCCTCTTGGAGAAAGGACAAAATCCTGGATACCCTCACCTTGGGCTCAAGGGTAGCCATGACTCTCACACCAGGACAAGTAAGTCCTCCACACCATATGATAGATGCGTCGAGTGACCGGCTTTCTTGCCTGAACTAGAGTGTCAATCACATTCTCAGAAAAACTCCTCTCTGCCAAGACTAAGCGTTCAATCTCCACGCAGTCAGCCTCAGAGAATCTAGATTTTGATGTTGAAAAGGACCCTGCTCCAGCAGATCCCTGCGACAGGGTAACCTCCATGGCGGAGAGGATGACATCCCCACCAGATCCGCAAACCACCTCCTCCTTGGCCACAAGGGAGCAATCAGAATGGAGGACACACTCGTTTTATACGAGCCACTACACAAGGAAGAAGCAGTAACGGAGGAAATCTGTATACTAGACCGAACCCCCAAGGCATCGCTTATGCGTCTATCAGCTCCACCTGGGGGTTCCTCGACCTCGATCCGTATCGGGGAAGCTTGCAATTCAACCTTGACGCCATGAGATCGATCTCCGGCGTCCCTCATCTGAGACAGATCTCCGCAAACACTTCGGGGTGAAGAGACCATACCCCCAGATGAAAAGTCTGCCTGCTGAGAAAATCCGCCTCCCAGTTGTCCACACCCGGGATGTGGATTTCAGGGAGCGAATAGTTGTGGGCCTCCGCCCACTCCAGAATCCGAGACACCTCCCTCATTGCCAGGGAGCTCCTCGTGCCCATCTGGTGGTTGATGTAAGCCACTGAGGTAATATTGTCCATCTGGAACCTGATAAAGCCGAAGTCCTCCAGGCGAGGCCACGCCCTCAGAGCATTGTAGATCACTCGAAGCTCCATAATATTTATTGGAAGAAGAGACTCGAAGCGAGACCACTTCCCCTGTGCCATCCTGGAACCCCAAACAGCTTCCCATCCTGCCAGACTCACATCTGTGGTCACAATCTCCCAGGACGGTCTCAGGAAGGATGTCCCCATGGACAGGTGATCCGAGCGTATCCACCAGGAGAGGGAAATCCGAGTCCGTGCATCCATGTATATCAGCTGTGACAGATCGGAATGATCGCCGTTCCACTGTCTCAACATGCACAATTGAAGAGGTCTGAGATGAAACCTGGCGAATGGAATGATGTCCATGCAGGAGACCATGAGCCCAATAATTTCCATGCACTGAGCTACAGATGGTCTCGCTATAGACTGAAGGGCAAGACATGTAGACGCCAGCTTTGTGCGTCGCTTGTCCGTGAGAAAGATTTTCATGGACACAGAGTCTATGATCGTGCCCAAGAACTCCACTCTGGTACTGGGAATCAGTACATGAAGGTAGGCATCCTTCACGTCTATAGAGGTCATTAGCTGCCCCTCTTGAACTAGGGGCAGAATGGATCTGATCATTTCCATTTTGAACGATGGAACGGACAGGAACTTGTTTAAACATTTCGGGCGGAACATGCCCTCCTTTTGGACCAGGAACAAATTGGAGTAATTCCCTAGACCCCTTTCTGCATGGGGTACTAGTATGATAACCCATAGAGTGGAGAGATCCCGCACACAACCCAGAAAAGCCTCCCTTTTTTCCGGCCTTGAAGACAAGTTTGACAGAAGGAATCTGCCCCTGGGCGGAGAGGACTTGAACCCTATCCTGTAACCCTGGGCGACTACCTCCAGAACCTATGGGGGGTCCTGGACATCCTGCAACCAGTCATCTAAGAATAGAGACAATCTGCCCTCCACTCGGTCCACCAACCAGTCGGGGGCCGCCCCTTCATGCAGACTTAGTCTCGAAGGGCTTTTTGCTCTGCTTAGACTTTTTGCAGGCTTGGGCAGGCTTCCAGGCGCCCTTTAGTTGGTCCGCTTTCGCTTAGGGCTGTTGGCGTTGCGCCTTATCCCCACGAAAGGGGCAAAAATTAGAACCCTTAGGTTTCGCCTTCTTATCCTGGGGAAGAAAGGCACCCTTGCCTCCTGTAATCGTGGACATGATAGGGTCCAGACCTGGACCGAACAGGATCTTGCCCTTAAAATGCAAAGATAGCAGCCTCGTCTTAGAGGTCATGTCCGCCGACCACGATTTTAGCCACAGAGCCCTTCGTGCTAGAACCGAAAAACCTGATATCTTAGCATTCAGGCAGATAATTTGCATATTAGCGTCACGAATGAAGGAATTGGCCACCATTAGGCCCTAATCTTCTCCTGCACCTCCTCGAAAGAAGGTTCGCCCTCAATCATATCAAATAAGGCGTCGCACCAATATGACGCAGCCCCAGCAACCGTGGCAACCGATGCCAGTTGAAAAACAAACGCTGTGTGTTGAAACATTTCGTAATATGTTTTCCAACTTTTTATCCATAGGCTCCTTAAACGAAGAACTATTCTCTAAAGGAATCGTCACACGCTTAGCGAGGGTGGAGATGGCCCCATCCACCTTGGGAATGGTCCCCCACAACTCCAGCTGGGCCTCCGGGATGGGGAAAAGCTTTTTAAAATGAGAAGAGGGGGGAAAAGGAAGAACCTAACCGCTCCCACTCGTTCTTTATGATGTTCGCCATCTTGACGGGCACCAGAAAAGTCTGGGGAACCACCCTGTCCTTGTAAACCTTATCCAATTTAGGAATGGAGGGCTCTTCTGGAAGCTTCGTTTACGGAACCTCCAAAGTAGCCAGTACTTGTTTTAGTAAAAAACGCAAGTTCTCCAACTTAATCCTAAAACCGGCTCCTCCTCTACCGGAGGTTTAGATGACACGGACTCTAACCCCAAAAGGGGCGTCCGACACAAACAAATCCAGGGACAGACCGCTATGAAAAGCTCTATGCTTGTGCTTAGCAGAACGCGGTAAAGCATGGATCACCTTAGCGACTGCCGTTTCAAGATGATCTGCAAAATCAGATGGCCAAGCAATCTCCCCCAAAGGAGTAAAAGCCGGACCCTGGGGCGCTGCATGTGGGATAGGGGATGCCATTAGGGAACGCACCTCATGGGACGGTGACCCCTCAGAGGTGGTTGGCTCAGCAGTGCTAGACATTTTCTTATGTTTGGAAGTCGTAGCCTTCTCAAGGCATGTGGAACATAGTTGCGTATGCTGGTCTACCAAAACCTCACAATAAACACAGGTATAAGACTTAGTTAAAGAGGGAGTACCCTCTAACGTGTCAGAATCCTCCATAGCTTTTAGAAAAAAGATAAGACAGACACCCTTATAACCACCAATGACCGGGGCACTCACCACCTCCTATGACCCGGACTGCAGAAGCCGTTTTGACTCCTCCGTCGCAGATCAGACCGGAAGTAAATAGGCCCCACCCGGTCACAAAGATGACCGCCCCTGCCGAGGAGAAAACGTGCCAAAAAAGACCACGCAAAAACTCCAGGAGAACCTGTCAGTTCCAGAAAAAATGCCAGAGCCGCGTCCTTGTACATAACACACCAATCACACAATAAACATATCATGTACATACCCCCCTGTTCAATAATCCCCTAAAGGAATATTAACCCTTGATTCTATAAAGATAAATGTGCCACACTGTGGCCCTGTCTTCTGTGTTATCGTGAAATAAAATATGAAACAATCTTAACAGAATCTACGCCGTGGAACAGGAACACGGCCCTTTAAGTGTGACAGGTGATTGCTGCGCTACTGACATGGACTTGTGAGAAGAACGCAATCTACAAAACTCGTCAACGCTGATTGCTGTAGGAGCTGTTATTATGAGTCGTGAAAGCTTCCTCTGCATCTCCGGACTCTAACGTTCACCCAGGCCCTCAACCGAAGGTAGAACCCCTCATAAGAGACCTCAGATTTTCCGGCACCTCTCTGCCACCTCCTGTGACGAAAGGCAAAGAATGACTGGGGGATGAGGGGGAGGTATTTAAGCCTTTGGCTGGGGTCTCTTTGCCTCCTCCTGGTGGCCAGGTTCTTAATTCCCACAGGTAATGAATGAAGACGTGGACTATCCTCCCCTTTAGATGGAAATGCCCCTTAAGGGACACTAAGGCACAATTTTTAAAAACGTTATAATTTACTTATTTTAACAAAATGTGCACAATCTTTTTATATGCTCACTTTCTGAGGCACCAGCTCCTTACTGAGCATGTGCAAGAGTACATAGTATATACAGATATGTATTTTGTGACTGGCTCATGGCTGTCACGTTATAATGTGAAGAAAAATGGAATTAAATTTAAAATTTGCTATTAAAAAAAAATTGACTACTCAGTTGAAATTCAAAGTCTTTTTTATTAAGTTTTTGTTGATTATGCAACTGTAGAGTATTTACTGGTATTTTAACATGTCGAAAAAAGAAAAAAAAAAGAAAAAACAACACCTCCAGCTGCTCAAGCTAAGAACCAAAAAGTAAGCTTTCCACATGGTCAGATAAAGAATTGTCCTTCCGGCTACCTATCCTGCCTAAACCTCCACCTTCTAACACCAAGAACGACACCCCCTGTTGTACACAGCAAGAACTACATATCCAATTATACAAATCAGTCACTCAGCTGTTCCCACCAAGAAATGCACTTTTACAATTTCTCAACAAGGTCCAGATTCTCTAAAGCTCTCTGTTCCAACGAGATTATCTAAAATGATCCCCCAGCACTGCAAAATCCATCACAATTTTCTAGAAAGGCAATTTTTACTATATCTCTGTAAGGAGAGTTCCCTGCATTTCTAGATGTAAAGAAGAGACAAGGCCAGTGCAAAACAGCAATGCATGACATGAGAGAACACTTTGTATTTTAATTTAGACTTTTTTGCCTTTTAGGTTTATAACCTGTAAGCTTTCTATTTTGTCTTTACTGCATTTAGATGTTGTATACTACAGTGTATTTACAGTTGTGATTTTAACAAATTCTGATTACGCTATCAACATTTATGTGTATCTGTAACAAATCTGAATTATAGCCTTTATTGTTCTGTGTATCTTTTACAAGTTACATGGACTGGGCAGGGGAGTTCCCTGGGTAAAGTCTGAAGCTCTCTCACAAACCCAACTACAGGTGGCCCTCGTTTTACAACGGTTCAATTTACACCGTTTCAGAATAACAACCTTTTTTTCCAGTCATGTGACTGCTATTGAAAAGCATTGAGAAGCAGTGCATTTATTAAAATAGCCAGTAGGTGGAGCTGTCCGCTTGTGTTGCAGCAAAGCCAAGCAAGCTGAAATTTATCAGTTTAACCAGACCTGAGCTATTGAGCAGATTTCAAAGGAACAAGATCTTCCTGTCTATAACTCAGTCCAGATTGGAATGCATAGAAAGAACTGTTTGCAGAAAAATGCAAGTGAAGTCTGTGTTGTGTGATTATTTAATTAGGTTTATAATGCTGTTTAGCAAATGTTTTTGTTCATTTAACTTAGTTTAATTATATATTCTGTGTTGTGTGATTATTTTATTAGGTTTATAATGCTGTTTAGCATTTAAATTCTTCATTTCAAAGCTTTTAAAATAATGTATTGGGTGTTACTTATGACAATTTTGAGAGGGGCCTGGAACCTATCTACCTCACTTCCCATTGACTTACATTATAAACTGGGTTTCAATTTACAACGGTTTCGATTTACAACCATTCCATCTGGAACCTTACCCCAGCGTAAACTGAGGGCTACCTGTATAATCTTTAAGTATTTTTCAACCGTAGGTCTAATTTATATCCCCAGTTGCATACAGGTAACAATTACTTCTAATTCACAATCAATTTATTTAACTGAAAGAAAAGTTAAATATACTAAACTAGAAGCAAAAATAAGTCAAAATGTAGTGAAAACATTGAAGGATTTATTTGTATTTGCTGTAAATTAAAAACTATATCAGTGCCAAGTTCTCTCCTGTTAGATTCTGAATTCCAGGGAGCTTTATTACTCTCTATGGGAGACAGATCACACCTCTAAAACTTACAGGTTCTTCCCTTTTAGTTAGAGAATTCAGAGCATTCTGGTCCTGTAAATTCATCAAGATGATTTCACTCCAAGCTACAGAGTTTATGAGAATCGGGCCCCAAAAACCACACATCATACAGTTCTCACCAGGAATTGCACCTTCCACTGCTAAACTAAGAACCAGATTGCTTGTTCCAATAATGTCAACCCCTGCTTCTCACACCAAAGCTGAAATAGTTACCTTCTCACACTAAGAACTGCACTTTCAGATTCTTATTTCAACTAATAACCGACATACTGCAGAAGAACCTCCAGTTTCGTGAATCAAAAGATCTACTTCCAGCTGATCACACTAAGAACAACCTATACAACCTGCTTTTCCCCTGTACAGCTCCAATGTTAAGTATGATCAAGATACATTTTCTATTATAATGTGTTATCTGAAATCCCCTCACACTTAAAGAATCCACCCTAAGTTGCCTTAAAAGGAAATTACCCCCACCCAAAAAAATAAATACAATTTTAAACTAACCAATATACTTCATAATCAAACTTACTTTGTACTCTTAGTATCCTTTGTTAGAGAAGCAACAATGCACTATTGGGAGCTAGCTGACCACATTGGTGAGTCAGTGATAGGCATATACTGTATGTTCAACTACCAATCAGCTACTCCCAGTAGTGTATTGCTGCTCCTGAACCTACCTAGCTATGCTTTTCGACAAAAGATACAAAGAGAATGAAACAAATTAAGCAATTTAAGCCAATTGGAAAGTTGTTTAAGATTGCAAGCTCTATCTGAATCATAAACGTTTATTACTATTCCTTTAATAGAAGTGGAAGTTAATACTATTGTGACTCATATGCCATATACCTAAAACTAGTGAATCTATGATATTTCTAGATGCTTACAGCCACAAATTGTTCATCTAGTTGTTCACTGCATACTACCTACAACTAAACCTGCACTGCTAGCTGTTAACTCATAGACCATTAAGTTACGTGGCACACAAAAATAGCCAAACCTTCTTATGATTCTAGCTACCCACACAAAGATCACAAACTCATAAGATTGCATGAAGATGCCCACAAACAGCTGCCTGTGCCACTGAAAAAGCAAAATAACCACACCGCACAGAGCAAGTATGGTAAGCACTTTGGCTATTGAAAAACAAGATTTATGATTACCTGATAAATTAATATATTTCATGATGGTGTGAGTGCAGGAGCCATCTCATGCAGGATTAAAGTCCAGTCCACTAGTAGGAGGCAAAACACCCAACATAACAGAGCTTTAATCTCTCCCACTTTTTCCAAGATCCCAAGATCCCTTAGTCATACATATGGCTAAGAGAAAAGAAGAAAAATAAAACAGGGTAAGTGAGGTGAAAACTGGTGCTACTGCCATTTGTTATAGAAAAAAACAAGGGAAGGGTGTCTTGTGGACGTTCACCATCATGAAAGAAAGAACTTTATAAGATAAGCATACTTTTTTTTCTCCATAAGATGGTGAGAGTCCACGAGCCATCACATGTGGGATCTGATACTCAAGCCATGAACTCCATGAGACCACCATGAAATAGGGCAGACACAAATAGCAGTTAAGGCAGGTAAAGGCACTAAACAGACACAGAGGTCTGCAGAACTTTCCTACCAAAAGCAGCCTCAAAAAAGGCAAAAATGGTCAAATTTGGTAGAAGTATGCAAAAGATGACCAAGTAGCTGCCTTATAAATCTGTTCAATGTAAGCTTAATTCCTGAAAGCTGAAGAGGTGGCAACTGCTCTACTAGAATTAGCAGTAATTCTCTCTGGGTGAGACTTCCCTACTAGAAAATATGCTTTGCGAATCAAGCCTTTAATCCAAGCTGCCAAGGTCTTTGCTGGAAAAACAAGGATGAAACATTTCTTAATTCTTTTGTTGCTTGAAGATAACATGTCAATGCTCTAACTACATCCAGGTTATAAAGCAATGTCTCTAGCATTTATAGAGGCTGGGCAAAGAGGTGGAACAATTCCTCTTTGATGTTAGCAGAAGATACAACCTTAGGGTGAAAAAAGTAGTTAGTTCTCAAAATTGCTTTATTCTGATGAAAAATCAGGTAAGGGGAATCATAACAGAGAGAGAGAGATCAAGGTTCAGACTCTCTTTTGGCCAAGGAAGATTGTCCAATGACAATAGTTGAATATGCAAACCATGCATAGGTTCAAATGGTTGAGCTCATAAAGAACTCTCAAAAACAAGTTGGTGTTCCATGGCAAAGAAGCAAGCCTAATAACTGGTCTTATCCTGACCAAAGCTTAAAGGATTACTTTCCGTTATAATTTTTAAGCCAAACAACTAACATATTAAAGTTAATAAACATTAATTAAAACCTACTGACCTATATTTTCTCCAAAACGAAGTTTCATAACGTTCTAAAAGTTATATCTTTTATTTGCCAATGATGTCACGTTATCCTGCCCACTATTTTCAGCACTGCATGTTCAAAATACTTAAACCAATGAAATCGTGTTTAAAGCGCCATTTTGAAACCTAGGTATCGTAAACGGATTGGTACAGAGCAAAGGATACCCGCAGAGTGGGTTTGGAAAACAATTAAATTTGCAGACAAGATTTCTGATATACGTTAGAGACATGTTAATGAAATGCTATTGATAAAAAGCGTATTTGGGGTAGTTAGTTAGTAACAGGCATAGACAATATTTACTTACAGTGGCCCTTTAAACAAAGGCTTGAATGTCAGGAAGTCTTGAAATTTTCTTGTGATACAAGACTGATGAATCAGAAATTTGGTATTTAAAGGAATACTAACCCCAAATTTTTCTTTCATGATTCAGATAGAGCATGCAATTTTAAGCAACTTTCTAATTTACTCCTATTATCAATTTTTCTTTGTTCTCATGTTATCTTGATTTGAAAAAGCAGTAATGAAAGGTTAGGAGCCGGCCCATTTTTAGTTCAGCACCTGGGTAGCGCTTGCTGATTGGTTTGCTACATTTAGCCACAAATCAGCAAGTGCTACCCAGATTCTGAACAAAAAATGGTCCAGCTCTAAAGCTTACTGCTTTTTCAAATCAAGATAGCACGAGAACAAAGAAAAATTGATAATAGGAGTAAATTAGAAATGTGCTTAAAATCTCATGCTTTATCTGAATCATGAAAGAAAAAAAAATTGGGTTTAGTGTCCCTTTAAGGGAACTGGCTGATAAACCATTATCCAGACAATCCTGCAAAAATTGTAGAATATGATACATTCTAAAAGAGTTATTATTATTCTTAGACTCAAACCAGGAAAGGAACATTTTCTAGACTTTGTTGTCTAGAAAATTAACTTAAATTATGCTTACCTGATAATTTTCTTTTCTTCAGATGGAAAATGTCCACAGCTGCATTCATTACTTTTGGAAATTCAGAACCTGGCCACCAGGAGGAGGCAAAGACACTCCAGCCAAAGGCTTAAATACCTCCCCCACTTCCCTCATCCCCCAGTCATTCTGCAGAGGGAACAAGGAACAGTAGAAGAAAAATCAGGGTGAAAAGGTGCCAGAAGAACAAAAATAACAGACACCCCACAGAAAAAATATGGGCGGGGAGCTATGGACTCTTTCCATCTGAAGAGAAATGAAATTTATGCTTACCTGATAAATTTGTTTCTTTCTTGACACGGTGAGTCCACGGATCATCATAATTACTATTGGGAATATCACTCCTGATCAGCAGGAGGAGGCAAAGAGGCACAGCAAAGCTGTTAAATACCACTCCCCTTACCCACAACCCCCAGTCATTCGACCAAAGAGAAAGGAAGTAATATACGGTGCAGAGGTGCCGGAGGTTTATGAAAAATAAACTGTCTGAAAATACAGGGCGGGCCGTGGACTCACCGTGTCAAGAAAGAAACAAATTTATCAGGTAAGCATAAATTTAATTTTCTTTCTAATGACAAGGTGAGTCCACGGATCATCATAATAACTATTGGGAATCAATACCAAAGCTAGAGGACACGGATGATTAGGGAGGGACAATACAGTTAGCCTAAACAGAAGGCACCACAGCTTGAAGAACCTTTCTCCCCAAAACAGCCTCAGCTGAAGCAAAAGTATCGAATTTGTAATATTTAGAAAAAGTGTGTAAAGATGACCAAGTGGCAGTCTTGCAAATCTTATCTACAGAAGCACCATTTTTGAAAGCCCAGGTAGAAGAAACAGCCTTCGTGGAATGAGACGTGATTTTCTCAGGAGGCTGCTGACCCGCAGTCTCATATGCCAAGCGAATAATACCCCTTAACCAACAAGAAAGCAAAGTAGCCGTAGCTTTCTGACCCTTACGCTTCCCAGAAAAGATAACAAATAAAGAAGAAGACTGACAAAAATCCTTAGTCGCCTGTAAATAATATTTCAAAGCAGGAACTACATCAAGGTTGTACAACAAACGTTCCTTATGAGAAGAAGGATTAGGACACAAAGAAGGAACAACAATTTCTTGATTAATATTTTTTATCTGAAACAACCTTAGGAATAAAACCTGAAGCAGTACGTAATACTACCTTATCAGAATGAAAAATAAGAAAAGGAGCTTCACACTGCAACGCTGAGAGCTCCGAAACTCTTCGAGCCGAAGAGATAGCAACCAAAAACAAAACCTTCCAGGTTAACAACTTAATATCCAAAGAATGCATAGGCTCAAACGGAGCCTGTTGAAAAACTCTCAAAACTAAATTAAGACTCCAAGGAGGAGACAAAAACTTAACCATAGGCCGGATTCTAACCAAAGCCTGAACGTCTGGTACATCCGCCAGACGTTTATGCAACAAAATAGATAAAGCAGAAATTTGACCCTTCAGGGTACTAGCAGATAAACCCTTCTCCAGACCCTCCTGGAGAAAAGCCAAAATCCTAGGAATCCTGACTCTACTCCAAGAGTAGCCCTTAGATTCACACCAATACAGATATTTACGCCATATCTTGTAATAAATCTTTCTAGTCACAGGCTTACGCGCCTGAATCATAGTCTCAATAACAGACTCAGAAAAGCCACGCTTAAATAGAATCAAGCGTTCAATCTCCAAGCAGTCAGCTTCAGAGAAATGAGATTTGGATGAAGGAAGGGACCCTGAAGACTCCAAGGTGGAAAGGATGACATCTCCACCAGATCTGCATACCATATCCTGCGAGGCCACGCCGGTGCAATGAGAATTACCGAAGCCTTCTCCTTCCTGTTTCCTCCGTTTGCCCTCGAGGAAGAAGGGCAAACGGAGGAAACACGTATGCCAAACTGAACTTCCAAGGGACTACTAAAGCATCTATTAAAACTGCTTGCAGATCCCTTGACCTCGAACCGTACTTTGGAAGCTTGGCATCGTGACGAGATGCCATAAGATCCAACTCAGGTTGACCCCACTTGAGAATCAAACTGGAAAACACCTCCGGATGAAGTTCCCACTCCCCCGGATGAAAAGAATGTCTGCTCAGAAAATCTGCTTCCTAATTGTCCACCCCTGGTATGTGGATCGCAGAGAGACAATTGTGAGCCTCCACCCACTGAATAATCCTGGCTACCTCCTTCATTGCCAAGGAACTCCGAGTTCCTCCCTGATGATTGATGTAAGCCACGGATGTTATATTGTCCGACTGAAATCTGATAAACTGGGTTGAAGCTAATTGAAGCCAGGCCAGAAGAGCATTGAAGATTGCCCTCAGCAATATGACATTTATAGGAAGAACCGATTCCTCCCGAGTCCACAAACCCTGACCCTTCCGTGAACCACAGACAGCACCCCGACAAAGCAGACTGGCATCCGTGGTCACAATCACCCAGGAAGGCTGCAAAAACAGGTTCCCTGGAAAAAGAAGATCATGAAACAACCACGACGGAAGCGAATCTCTTGCCGCCTGATCCATATAATCCCCGTTCCACTGTCTCAGCATGCATAACTGCAGAGGTCTGAGATGAAACCGGGCAAACGGAATGATGTCCATGACCGAAACCATCAGACCAATAACCTCCATACACTAGGTCACCGACGGCCGAGGAGATGACTGAAGAGCCAGACATGAATTGAACATTTTTTACTTTCTTCCCTCTGTCAAAAAGATCTTTATTTCCAGAGAGTCTATAATGGTTCCCAAAAATACCACTCTTGTAGCCGGAACCAAGGAACTTTTTCTTAAATTCACCTTCCAACTGAGCGAAAAAAAGGCAACAACAACTCAGTGTGGGAGTTTGCTAGTTTAAAAGATGGCGCCTGAACTAGATTGTTGTTCAGATAAGGAGCTACCGCAACTCCCTGCAATCTGAGAACTGCCAGTAACGCACCCAGAACCTTTGAAAACACCCTGGGAGCTGTTGCAATACCAAAGGGGAGAGCCACAAACTGAGAATGTTTGTCTAGAAAGACAAATCTCAGAAACTTGTGATGATCCTTGTGGATGGGAATATGCAGATACACATCCTTCAGATCTACTGTAGTCATGAATTGACCAAATAGTCTCCATCTTGAAAGACTGAACTCTGAGAAACTTGTTTACACACTTGAGATCCAGGATGGGTCTGAAACTTCCCTCCTATTTTGGAACAATGAACAAATTGGAATAGAAACCTAGTCCCTGCTCCTAAACTGGAACAGGAACTATCACTCCCATGTCGGAAAGATCCTGAACACAACTTAAGAATGCCTTTCTTTTTATCTGGTTTACAGATAACATTGACAGATGAAACCTGCCCCTGGGAGGAAAATTTTGAACTCCAGCTTGTATCCCTGGGACACAATATCTACCACCCAGGGATCTGGAACATCCTTTACCCAGGCTTGAGCAAGGGTTTGGGTTACCTGCATGCGTAGTAAGAGTTGGTGGTAGGGAACTCGCCTCGTGGGAAATAGAATCCCCAGAGGCGGATGGCTCAGTGGGCACCTGATTCTCCGATCCTGAGAAACAGAGCACTCTAAAACGGCATTCGGAACAGAACTGATGGGCATGTATCACCCGGGTCAATTAATATTCTTCTTAAGAAGTAAAGTCAGAATCAGAGACATCTGTCTCCAAAAAAGGAAATTTATGCTTACCTGATAAATTGATTTCTTCTACGATACGAAGAGTCTACGGATTTCATCCTTACTTGTGGGATATTATCCTCCTGCTAACAGGAAGTGGCAAAGAGCACCACAGCAGAGCTGTATATATAGCTCCTCCCGCCCCTCCACCTCCAGTCATTCGACCGAAAGTTATAGGAAGAGAAAGGAAAAGCTAAAAGGTGCAGTGGTGACTAAAGTTGTAAATAATAAAAAATACAATCTGTCTTAAATTGACAGGGAGGGCCGTGGACTCGTCGTATTGTAGAAGAAATCAATTTATCAGGTAAGCATAAATTTCCTTTTCTTCTACAAGATACGAGTCCACGGATTTCATCCTTACTTGTGGGATACCAATACCAAAGCAACAGGACACGGATGAACGGGAGGGACAAAACAGAGACCTAAATGGAAGGCACCACTGCTTAAAGAACTTTTCTCCCAAAAACAGCCTCAGAAGAAGAAAAAGTATCAAATTTGGAAAATTTGGAAAAAGTATGAAGGGACAACCAAGTTGCCGCCTTACAAATCTGTTCAACAGATGCATCGTTTTTAAAGGCCCATGTGGAAGCCACAGCCCTAGTAGAATGAACCGTAATTCTTTCAGGAGGCTGCTGTCCAGCAGTCTCATATGCCAGGCGGCTGTTACTTCTCAGCCAAAAAGAAAGAGAGGTAGCCGTAGCTTTCTGACCCCTACGCTTTCCAGAATAAACAATGAATAATGAAGATGATTGACGGAAATCCTTAGTTGCCTGTAAGTAAAACTTTAAGGCACGGACCACGTCTTCTTAGAAGAAGGATTAGGACACAAGGAAGGAACAACAATTTCCTGATTAATATTCTTATTGGAAACAACCTTGGGAAGAAACCCAGGTTTAGTAAGTAAAACCACCTTATCAGAATGAAATATGAGATAAGGCGAATCACACTGTAATGCTGAAAGCTCAGAAACTCTTCGAGCAGAAGAAATAGCAACCAAAAACAGAACTTTCCAAGATAATAATTTAATATCTATGGAATGCGTAGGTTCAAACAAAACCCCTTGAAGAACTAAATTTAAACTCCAGGGAGGAGTAATTGGTCTAAAAAAAGGCTTAATTCTAGAGAGAGCCCGACAAAAAGACTGAACATCTGGCACATCTGCCAAACGTTTGTGAAACAAAACTGACAACGCAGAAATGTGTCCCTTTAAGGAACTTGCTGATAACCCTTTCTCCAATCCTTCTTGGAGAAAAGAAAGAATCCTAGGAATCCTAACTTTACTCCATGAGTAACCCTTGGATTCACACCAATAAAGATATTTACGCCATATCTTATGATAGATTTTTCTAGTGACAGGCTTTCTAGCCTGTATCAAAGTACTGATAACTGAATCAGAGAATCCTCGCTTCGATAAAATCAAGCGTTCAATCTCCACGCAGTCAGCTGCAGAGAAATTAGATTTGGATGTTGGAAAGGACCTTGAATGAGAAAGTCCTGTCTCAAAGGAAGTTTCCACGGTGGCAGAGAGGACATGTCCACTAGATCCGCATACCAAGTCCTGCGTTGCCATGCAGGCGCTATCAGGATCACTGAAGCTCTCTCCTGTTTGATTCGAGCAATCATGCGTGGAAGGAGAGGAAACAGTGGAAACACATAAGGTAGGATGAACAACCAAGGCACTGCCAAGGCATCTATCAGTTCGGCCTGAGGATCCCTCGACCGGGATCCGTATCTTGGAAACTTGGCATTCTGTCGAGATGCCATCAGATCCAATTCCGGTCTGCCCCATTGGAGAATCAATGAGGCAAATACCTCCGGATGGAGTTCCCACTCCCCCTGATGAAAGGTCTGTCGACATAGAAAATCCGCTTCCCAGTTCTCTACTCCTGGGATGTAGATTGCTGACAGATGACAAGAGTGGGCTTCCGCCCAACGGATTATCTTGGATACCTCTCTCATTGCTAAGGGACTCCTTGTTCCCCCCGATGATTGATATAGGCCACAGTCGTGATGTTGTCCGACTGGAATCTGATGAATTTGGCCGAAGCCAACTGAGGCCATGCCTGAAGCGCATTGAATATTGCTCTCAGTTCCAGAATATTGATTGGAAGTAAAGACTCCACCTGAGTCCAAACACCCTGAGCCTTCAGGGAATTCCAGACTGCACCCCAGCCCAGAAGGCTGGCGTCTGTTGTCACTATCACCCACAAGGGTCTGCGGAAACAAGTCCCCTGGGACAGATGATCCAGCGACAACCACCAAAGAAGAGAGTCTCTGGTTTCTTGGTCTAGATTTATCTGAGGAGATAAATCCGCATAATCCCCATTCCACTGTCCGAGCATGCACAGCTGCAGCGGTCTGACATGAAAGCGAGCAAACGGAATGATGTCCATTGCCGCTACCATTAATCCAATGACCTCCATACACTGAGCCACTGATGGCCGAGGAATAGACTGAAGTGCTCGGCAAGTATTTAGAATCTTTGTTTTTCTGACCTCCGTCAGAAATATTTTCATGTCTACCAGAGTTCCCAAGAAAGGAACCCTTGTCTGTGGAACAAGTGAACTCCTCTCTATGTTCACCTTCCAACCGTGAGTTCTCAGGAAAGACAACACTGCATCCGTGTGAGATTTTGTCAGTTGATATGTTGACGCCTGAATAAGAATATCGTCCAGATAAGGCGCCACTGCTATGCCTCGCGGTCTGAGAACCACCAAAACAGACCCTAGAACCTTTGTAAGATTCTGGGTGCTGTGGCCAACCCTAAGGGAAGAACCATGAACTGATAATGTTTGTCCAGGAAGGCAAACCTTAGAAACTGATGATGATCCTTGTGGATAGGAATATGAAGGTAAGCATCCTTCAAGTCCATGGTAGTCATATATTGACCCTCCTGGATCATTGGTAAAATTGTTCGTATAGTCTCCATCTTGAACGATGGGACTCTGAGAAACTTGTTTAGACACTTGAGGTCTAAGATGGGTCTGAAAGTTCCCTCTTTTTTGGGAACCCCAAATAGATTTGAGTAAAACCCCTGTCGTTGTTCCGATTTTGAAACTGGACAAATTACTCCCATGGTAACAAGGTCTTTTACACAGCGTAAGAACGCCTCTCTTTTTATCTGGTCTACAGATAATCTTGAAAGATGAAACCTCCCTCTTGGGAGAAAATCCTTGAAGTCCAATTGATAACCGTGGGTCACTATTTCTAGTGCCCAGGGGTCCTGAACATCTCTTGCCCAAGCCTGGGCAAAGAAAGAAAGTCTGCCGCCTACTAGATCCGGTCCCGGATCGGGGGCCACCCCTTCATGCTGTCTTTGTAGCAGCAGCTGGCTTCTTGGCTTGTTTACCTTTATTCCAATTCTGGTTGGGTCTCCAGACTGACTTAGATTGGGCAAAATTCCCTTCCTGCTTTGTGGAGGAAGAGGAAGCAGAAGGTCCTCCCTTAAAATTCCGAAATCTTAACAGACTTATCCTGAGGTAGGGCATGGCCTACCTCCTGTAATGTCAGAAATGATTTCCTTCAATTCTGGCCCAAAAAAGGGTCTTACTTTTAAAGGGAATAGATAAAAGCTTAGTTTTTTACCAAGATTTGAGCCACAACGCTCTACGCGCTAGGATAGCAAATCCTGCATTTTTCGCCGCTAATTTAGCAATTTGAAAAGCGGCATCAGTAATAAAAGAATTAGCTAACTTGAGAGCCTTAATGCTATCCAAAATGTCATCTAACGGAGTCTCAACCTTCAGAGACTCTTCCAGAGCTTCAAACCAAAAAGCTGCTGCAGTAGTTACTGGAACAATGCAAGCTGTAGGTTGTAAAAGAAAACCCTGATTAATAAACAATTTCTTTAGGAGACCCTCTAATTTTTTATCCATAGGGTCTTTGAAAGCACAACTGTCCTCAATGGGTATAGTTGTACGCTTAGCCAGGGTAGATATAGCTCCCTCCACTTTAGGGACCGTTTGCCACAAGTCCCGAATGGTGTCTGATATGGGAAACATCTTCTTAAAATTAGGAGGGGGAGAAAACGGTATACCTGGTCCATCACATTCCTTCTTTATAATTTCCGAAATTCTTTTAGGAACGGGAAAAACATCAGTGTAAGTAGGCACTTCTAGATATTTGTCCATCTTACACAATTTCTCTGGTGGTATCATAACAGGGTCACAATTATCCAGAATCGCTAAAACCTCCCGAAGCAACAGACGGAGGTGTTCGAGCCTAAATTTAAAGGACATAGAATCCGAATCTGTCTGAGGTAACACATTCCCTGAGTCTGAAATTTCTCCCTCAGACAGCAATTCCCTGACCCCCAACTCAGAACACTGTGAGGGTACATCGGAAATAGCTAATAAAGCATCAGAGGATTCAGTATTCACATTAATACCTGACCTACTGCGTTTACCCTGTAACACTGGTAATTTAGATAATACCTCTGTAAGGGTAGTTGACATAACTGCAGCCATCTCCTGCAGAGTAAAGGAATTAGACGCACTAGAGGTACTTGGCGTCGCTTGTGTGGGCGTTAAAGGTTGTGACACTTGGGGAGAATTGGAT
Source organism: Bombina bombina (assembly GCF_027579735.1). Taxonomy (NCBI): domain Eukaryota; kingdom Metazoa; phylum Chordata; class Amphibia; order Anura; family Bombinatoridae; genus Bombina; species Bombina bombina. The sequence goes on from NC_069499.1 coordinate 587,203,267, forward strand.
GGCATATCCTGATTCTCTTCAGATTGAGAATCATCCTTAGGCACACTTTCTTGACCTAAAACATGGTCTTTACAATGTAAGGCCCTTTCAGTACAAGAGATACACAATGTAAGAGGGGGTTCCACAATAGCTTCTAAACACATAGAACAATGAGATTCCTCAATGTCAGACATGTTGAACAGACTAACAATAACCACAGAAGTTATTTAAACACTTTATTTATTGCTTTAAATAAATTTTTGAAAAACGTGTACTGCGTCTTTAAGAAAGAAAAAGTGATTTTTTTTTTCTCCAAAACTGCTTAAATAACGTTAATTTGTCTCCAAAATTAACTAAAACTTATTGGTTTATCCAAAAATTATTGCACCCCATGAGTAAGGTGATAAATAAGGCTATAAAGTGAAAAAATATCAGTTTACACAAAAATACCCGCTGCACCTCAGGGTACTTCGGAATGATTTAGCCAACACTCCAGGCCAGAGACTACTGTCCAGGAGCAACCAGAGTTACTGCTTGCTGCTTCTCTATCAGAAGGAAGTGCGCATCTGAGCGCGCGACAAAAACAAGCCCCGCCCCTTATGGCCGATGTTGGAGTAGGCCCAAACACAACCGCATGGAGAAGCGGTTTTGCACACAAGCTAATTGGAACACAAAAACACCCCAAACACATGCCAGCAAGTCATGCTGGTTATATAATAAAAAATAGCTCAATCGTTTTACAGCCTCATCGATTTACTGCCTCTCCCAGAGTGTCATATCATGCCCTTATGTCACTTAGAAAAATAAAAACCAGGGACTCCAGTAACACCCCTCTGTATAACAGGTCTACTGCTTACCCCATTCCCTACAGGGAAATAAATGCCAGCCAGTTCTGATATATCAAGTCTATTCAGAAATAAATGGCTGCACATACCTTAATGCTGCTTGAAGCATGAAACCGGTCTTCACACTGAAGATGTCCTTATGTTACCTTTAGAATCTTGTGGGAACCAACGTGGATCTTAGTTACAGCTGCTAAGATCATCAACCTCAGGGCAGAAATCTTCTTCTATAACCCCCTGAAGAAAATAGTACACACCGGTACCATTTAAAATAAAACACTTCTTGATTGAAGAAAATAAAACTAACACCTCACTTTACCTCTTCCTAGTATAACACAGGCAAAAAGAATGACTGGGGATGGAGGGGAAGGGAGGAGCTATATATACAGCTCTGCTGTGATGCTCTTTGCCACTTCCTGTTAGCAGGAGGATAATATCCCACAAGTAAGGATGAAATCTGTGGACTCGTCGTATCTTGTAGAAGAAAATGAGAATCCTCCATAACTGGGATATTGAATAAAAAATGGACCAATAAGAAAAATCTAAACGGCACCTTACACCCCCAATGGCTGGGGCATTCACCACCTCCAGGGAACCAGACACCAGCGGACCAGGATTTCTCCGTCGCCACACGGTCAAGAATGCAGAGCCAAGATGTGGCCACACCCGGTCACAAGGTAAATCGTGCAGTCCATGCAAAAGCGCGCCCGACCGTAAAGGCTGCGTCACTAGACATAGACCGTTATGTTCCAAAATAGCCATGAGCCGAAGCAACACTACACAGTAGCAGACAGAATCACATAACAAACTTGATTATAAACCCCCCTGTTCAATAACCCCCCTCAGGAGATATTAACCCTCGATTCCGAGATACAAAAAGGAGCCTCACTGAGACCCTATGTTAAAGTTATCCCTGAAAGGTTGTAGCCCCTCTCGGATAAAAAGTTGTAATTACAATACATCCATGATGAAAGTAAAATGAAACAATCTTACCGGAATCTACACCGTGGAACAGGAACACGGCCCTTTAAGTGTGACAGACGGTAGCATCGCTTCTGCCATGGACTTGAGAGAAAAAAAGCAAGCAGCGAGACTCGTCAACGCTGATTGCTTGTGGAGCTGTTAATATGAGTTGGGATGGTTTCACAGAAAGACTCTCCCTGCATCTCTGGACTCTAACTTTCGCCCATGAGAGGCTAACAGGAATACTTAAAACTCCAGTCCCATGCCGAAGAGAACTACCCTCCATAAGAGACTATGAAAAACTTCTGACACTTCTCTGCCAACCTCCTGGGACGAAAGGCAAAGAATGACTGGAGGATGAGGGAAGTGGGGGAGGTATTTAAGCCTTTGGCTGGGGTGTCTTTGCCTCCTCCTGGTGGCCAGGTTCTGAATTCCCATAAGTAATTAATGCAGCTGTGGACTCTTTCCATTTATGAAGAAAAGGAGGAAAGATGTAAATCAAACTGAATGGCCCAGGAATCACTAATGCATTTATTATATTTGCTTGTTGATCTCAAGCTTTCGCACAATACTGGGGTATCTTGTGATTCAAGCGAAAGGCCATGAGATCTATGTTTGGCTTTCCCCAAAGATACACAATCTGATGGAATACCATCTGATTTAAGGACCATTTGCAGGGGTAAAGATATTGATGGCTGAGAAAGTCAGCTTCCCAGTTGTCCACACAATGAAATTAAGGTATTGAAGTCAGAATGTGGGCTACCTCTTTCATCACTTTAGTGCTTCAATTACTGCCCTAGGGCTTGCTGTAAGCTACTGCTCTGACATTGTCTGACTAAAACCTCAGAAAAGACTTCTGTCTTAACAAGGGACAACTCTGGAGAGCCCTGAAGATTGCACAGAGTTCCAAGATGTTAATTGGTAACCTTGTCTCACTATGCGTCAAAATTCTTTGTGCTCTGTGTAAACCCCAGACTGTTCCCAAACCCGACAGGCTGGCGTCTGTGGTGATTACCACTTAAGTTGGACGGAGAAAGAAGGCCCCCTGAAGCAGATACTGGTGAGCTTGCCACCAAGTTAGGTATAGTCTTGTTGTGGAGTCTAAAGAGATCTTCTGAGACAGGTTGTTGTAATCTCAGTTTTAATGTTGCAACATTTGTAGCTGAAAAGGACATAAAAATAGAATCTGGCAAAATGTACTTAACTGCATTGAAGCACTCTAGGAAGATGAGATTGTTGGAGAAGGGCATAGGCCTTATGCAATTTGAGTCTGCATTGAGATGTGAGACAGTCTCATTGGTACAGAATCTATGATGAAACACAGAAATGAAAATCTGGTTTGAGGAAGTAGAGAGGTCTTTGGGAGGTTGATTTTAAAACCATAGATACAAAGGAACTGAAAAACCTTGTTCATATTTTCCAGCGCCATCTGGAGAGAAGTAGCCTGTACCAGAATGTTGTCTAGGTAAGGCGCTACTGCAATTCTTTGAGCTCTCATTACCGACAAAAGAGCTCTGACTTCCTTTCTGAAGATTTTTGGTGGTATTGTCAGACCAAAAGAGAGTACTATAAATTGGTAATACCTGTTTAGAAAGCAGGAGTTTTATATGATCCCTGATGAGAGGGATATGCAAATAGGTATCATTTAAGTATATGGTAGACATTTCATCATCTACTATGTTACTATAAAAATGGTTTAGATACATCTCTGGCTAGAAACAGAATTCAGGGATATGATTGCTGGTGTTAAATGGGTCACCTTTTTTAATGGGATTAAAAACTGGAGCTTTTATTGTAGATAAATTAAGATTAGTATAGGTTGAACTTGATGGACGTCTTTTTTCAACCTCACCTACTTTGTTATAAATTGCCCCTCCTGCACTAAGGGAAGTATAGTGTGTATCTTCTCCATTTTGAAAGTCCCTTCTTTCTTTGGAACAATGAAAAGGTTTGAATAGAACGCTTGATTCTCTTCTTAGTGGTCCGGAGTAATCACTCCCATAGCTTCTATGTCTATTACACATGCCAAGAAAGCACTGGTCTTTAAAAGATCTTTGGATATATAAGACATGAGGAATCTTTCTTGAGGGGGTGAGATTGAAAGTCTGTGCGGTACCCCAGGAAAATTATGTTCAGTACCCAAGGATCCTGATTTGACTTTTCCCAAGCCTATTGAAAAAAGTCTTAGTCTGCCCCCCCCCCCCCCCCCCCCGAAGTATGTACAGTACAACTCCGAAAATCCGGACTGCTTGGGGATTTGCCTGGTCCGTATTTTCGGATTTTCCGGATTCTCGGACATTGCTGATAAAATACCTGTAAATAAAAAAGAAGACGTGCTAATGTTATATTATTATAAATAAATACTGTACAGATCACCTTGTTTATTAAAATAGAGTACTGCACCTGCATATGTACATTCCTTTCCGTTACAGGTATTTCTTCGGCACATGCTGAACTGCTTGTTCACGGAGCGCTATCATCTGCTGCGCCCGGTGAACCGCTTGTGGATGGAGCTTCGGCTGTGTCCAGTGATTTCACAGTGTTTCTCCTCTGCTTCTGTTTAGAACCCTTATCCACGTTAGGAACTGTACACTACTGTACAATACAGTACAGTATACAGGTATAACGGTACTGAGCAGTGTAAAGATGATAAATACCTGCACAGGTACCGGTCATGTATGGCAAACTGTAGTGCACAGTTGTGGAGCTCAGATTTCTCACACTGCCTTTGTGTGCCGTCGCTTGTTGTAGCTGTGAATGCCAATTTGTGCATGTGCAGTGACAAACCAACACCCGGAAGTTGTAATTACTCCAGAGTCCGGATTCTCAGGTTGTCCGGATTTCTGGGGTCCGGATTTTTGGAGTTGTACTGTATTGCAGGCAGCACCTTCATGCAGATTTGGAAGAAGGGGCAGGCTTTTGGTTTGTTTGGACCAAGAGGAACCAGACTTTAACTTAGACTTGGATGTGTCTGAACACTGACAATGATGATCTTTTTTTTCTTGGAGTGATGAAATGAATGAAAAAGTCCAGCAGACTTAACCCTGCCCTTAGCTTATTATTTTTCTTGCAGCAGGAAGGTTCCTTTATCTCCAGTGCCTGTTAAAATAATAATATTCAGTCTAGGACCGAAAAAAAAAGAAAAATCTTTCCTTTCAACGGAAGTGAAAGAAGTCTGCTCTTAGATATTATATCAGCAGACAATGGCTTAAACCATACGGCTCTTTTTTAGCCAGAACAGTCATAGCAGCACTCTCTGCATTAATGTAAGTATTTTCAATTACACATCTTCTTCTACTTTCTTAAGCAGAGGGTTTCTTAATAATTATCCTTAGCCAAGGATGAGGTTTCTGATTTAATTGTATTCCTAGAAGGTTCAGGGTACCTAGATGGACTGCTCCTTAGTGATATCCCAGATGAACCAAGGACATGTGAAGGGTTCTCTTTTGCCCTTTTCATGTCTTTGTGCATAGCTGGCAAGGGCATGACAACATCAGTTGCAAAATATTCTTTTATATTAGCAGACAGGTCAGTAGAATTGTCTAGGTTATAACCCTGGTGGGTAGTAAATCCTTGAGCACTCTTCTGCAAATGCAACGCCGCATGAACCTGTCTAGCATTAGACAAACAGAGCATAAGTGACATAACTGAGTGGGGACACACACCAACATCCTTACATAGCAAACACTTTTGAGAACAGGCTAAATTGCGGAACTGAAGACTGAAGGTTCTGACAGGCTGCAACCAATTTCAAATGTCTGTTGTCTGTTAGAGACAAAGTCATGGACACTGAATCTATCTGGAAACCTAAAAAGGTTACCTTTGTCTGAGGAATCAACAAACGTTTTGGTAAATTGATCCTCCAACCATGTCTTTGAAGAAACAACACTAGTTGATTTGTGTGAGATTCCGCAGTACGTATAGACTGACCGACTACCAAGATATCGTCCAAATAAGGAAACACCGGAATACCCCGCTCTCTGATTACAGAGAGTAGGGCACTGAGAACCTTTGAAAAGATTCTTGGAGCTGTCACTAGGCCAAATTTGAAGAGCGACAAATTGGTAATGCTTGTCTAGAAAAGAGAATCTCAGGAACTGATAGTGATCCGGATGAATCGGAATATGAAGATATGCATCCTGTAAGTCTATCGTGGACATATAATGCCCTTGCTGAACAAAAGGCAGAATAGTCCTTATAGTCACCATTTTGAAAGTTGGTACTCTTACATATTGATTCAAAATCTTTAGATCCAGAACTGGTCTGAATTAATTTTCTTTCTTTGGGCCAATGAATAGATTTGAATAAAACCCCAGACCCTGTTCCTGAAACGGATACAATTTTTTAAACCTTGAAGAAAGAATAAAAGAAGTACCAGGCCTATTCCATTCTTTAGAAATCATATCAGAAAAAGCATCAGGAACTGGAAAAACCTCTGGAATAACCAGAGGAGGTTTATTAACAGAATTTAAACGTTTACTAGTTTTAATATCAAGAGGACTAGTTTCCTCCATATCTAATGTAATCAACATTTCTTTTAACAAAGAACGAATATACTCCATTTTAAATAAACAAGAGGATGGAGCAATCAGCATCACTGATGTTTGCTCCTGCTTGATGCGGGCCACTACACAAGGGAGAAATGGTAATGGCGAAAATATGTAAATTAGATTGAACCTCCAAGGCACTGCTAATGCATCTATTAGCTCCGCCTGAGGATCCCTGGACCGCGACCCATATCTGGGTAGCTTGGAATTGAGTCGGGACGTCATGAGATCTATATCCGGCGTCCCCGATCTGTTGCAAATCTCTGCAAACACCTCGGGATGGAGAGACCATTCCCCCGGATGAAAGGATTGTCTGCTGAGGAAATCTGCTTTCCAGTTGTCCACACCCGGAATATGGATCACTGACAGCGAGCAGTTGTGGGCCTCCGCCCATTCCAGAATCAAAGATACTTCCCTCATTGCTAGGGAGCTCCTCGTTCCCCCCTGATGGTTGCTGTAAGCCACCGAGGTTATGTTGTCTGATTGGAATCTGATAAACTGGGACGAACCCATTAGAGGCCAAGCCTTTAGAGCATTGAAGATCGCTCAAAGTTCCAAAATGTTGATCGGGAGGAAGGATTTCTCTCGAGTCCATAGGCCTTGTGCCTTCCTGGCACCCCAAACAGCTCCCCATCCTGATAGACTTGTAGTCACAATCTCCCAGGATGGTCTCAAGAAGGATGTCCCTTGGGACAGGTGATCTGGACAGAGCCACCAAGAGAGCCATTCTCTCGACCGGTTGTCCAGAGAAATCTGTTGAGACAGATCCGAATGATCGCCGTTCTACTGATTCAGCATGCACAGCTGAAGTGGTCTGAGATGGAATCTGGCAAAAGGAATGATGTCCATGCTGGACACCATGACACCAATCACCTCCATACACCGAGCCACAGAGGGCCTTAAGGAGGTCTGGAGGGCAAGACAAGCGGAAGTTAGCTTATAACGTCTCTGGTCTGTAAGGAATATCCTCATGGATAGGGAGTCTATTATAGTACCCAGGAGTTCCACCATGGTACTGGGAATAAGAGAACTCTTTTCTAAGTTTATCTTCCATCCATGAGATCGAAGAAGAAATAGAAGAGCTTTCGAATGGTCTTCTGCCAGACGACAGGATGGTGCTTGAATCAGAATATCATCCAAGTATGGCGCTACTGCTATACCTCTGGTTCTGGCCACTGCAAGCAGTGCCCCTAGAACCTTGGTAAAAACTCTTAGCGCAGTAGCTAGACCAAACAGAAGAGTGATAAACTGGAAGTGCTGGTCCAGGAAAGCAAACCTTAGGAACTTGAAGTGTTCCATGTGTATTAGAATGTGGAGGTAAGCATCCTTCAGATCTATCGTGGTCATGAACTGTCCTTCCAGAACTAAAGGAAGGATGGACCTTATTGTCTCCATCTTGAATGAGGGGACAGCTAGGAATTTGTTTAAGCACTTTAGGTTCAAAATCGGGTGGAAAGTTCCTTCCTTCTTTGGGAGGTACCTGTACAATGACTCCCAGGGAGGAGAGCTCCCTCACGCACCCCAGAAGGCCTTCTCTTTTTTCTGACTTTGAAGACAGATTTGACAAGAGTAATCTGCCCCTGGGTGGATGAGACTTGAAACATATCCTGTATCCCCTGAGCAATAACCTCCAGTACCCACAGGTCTTGCATGTCCCCAAACCTAGCATCCGAAAAGAGAGACAGTCTGCCCCCTACAAGATCCAGAATCGGATCAGGGGCCGCCCCTTCATACCGACTTTGTCTCGGCGGGCTTCTTGTTTTGCTTGGATATATTCCAGGACTGAGTCTGCTTCCAAGTCCCCTTAGATTGCTCAGGCTTTGCGGAAGGCTGCTGACGTTGGAATTTATCCGAACGAAAGGAACAAAAATTAGGACCTTGTCCCTTATTTTTGTTCTTCTTATCCTGCCGTAAAAATGCACCTTTGCCTCCAGTAACCATGGAGATAATTGAGTCCAGGCCTGGATCAAATAGAATCTTTCCCTTAAATGGGAGGGAAAGAAGTCTTGACTTCAAAGTCATGTCCACAGACTAGGACTTTAGCCAGAGATGCCCTACGGGCTTGAACAGAAAAACCTAAAGCCTTAGCATTCAGGCGAATAATTTGCATATTTGCATTACAAATAAAAGAAATAGCCACCCTTAAGGCCTTAATTCTTTCCTGGATCACGTCAAGTGGACCCTCCACCTTGATCAACTCAGATAAAGAGTCGCACCAGTAGGTAGCCGTTCAATCAACCGCAGAAACAGCCGCTGCCGGTTGAAACAAATATCCTGTATGTTGAAACATCTTTCTTAACAGAGTTTTTAATTTTCTTATCCATGGGCTCTTTAAACAACGAACTATCCTCAAGCGGGATAGTAGTGCATTTAGCAAGCGTGGAGATAGCGCCATCCACCTTGGGGATGGAACCCCACCACTCCAATTGAGAGTCTGGAACCAGGAATAATTTTTTAAAGGAAGAAGGGGAAAATGAAGAACCAATTCTTTCCCATTCATTCTTAATAATGTTCACCATCTTTACGGGAACCGGGAAAGTCTGTGGTACAACCCTGTCCTCGTAGACCTTATCTAATATAGGAATCAAAGATTCCTCAGGCAATTTAGGCTCTGGAACCTCTAAAGTAGCCAACACTTCCTTTAGTAGAAAGTTTAAATGTTCAATCCTAAATCTAAAGTCTGGTTCCTCCGCAGCTGGAGGCTTAGAGGCAGCAGATTCCAACCCAGAAAGCGCACCCTCTGAAGTATCAGAGGGGTCTTCATCATCGGATAATCTTGTATCAGATAAATCCAATAAACTAGTAGATTACCCCTGGGAAGGATAGCAATATTTGACCTTTCGCTTGCGCTTTGCAGGGCGAGGTAAAACACTAAAGGCCACAGACACTGCCGTTTGTAGCTGTTCAGTAAAGTCTGGCAGTAAAAGGGCCCCTCCAGATGGAGGATTAGGAGTGCTACGGGAAGTTACATGTGTATTAGGAGATGACTGTAGGGTGCGCACCTCACGGGACAGAGACTCCTCAGAGACGGACTGCTCAGTGGTTTCAAACATTAACTTTCTTTGACATGATTACTTTATCAAGGCATGTGGAACATAACTGAGCAGGCGGGTATACCGCAGCCTCCTCACAATATAGACAGGTATTAGACTTATGTAAAGAGGGGGTACCCTCTAACTCATCAGAATCCTCCATAGCTTGCGTTTAGAAAGCAAACTATTGAATAATAAGATAAAACAGCACCTTTATACCCCAATGGCTGGTGCACTCACCACCTCCTATAACTCAGGCCAAACAGAGAAACCGCTTCTTCTACGGTAAACTGCACTGTCAGGAAAGCAGAAATCAGTGTGACCACACCTGGTCACGTGGTGCGCAATGCAGGACCGCCCCTGTTATAGGAAAAAAATGCGCCAAGCCTTTCAGGCTGCACAGCTTCCAAAACCGAAAGTAAAACCTGTACGTTCCAACATCTGCCTGAGCTTCATCTCACACATGTCGCAGCTTAATCATAATAAAATAAAATTAAAGTGATTAATCCACCCTGTTCAATAATACCCCTCCAGAGATATTAATCCTTGATTCCATACAGATAAAAAGAGCCACACTGTGACCCTGTCTTCTTGTGTTATCATATGTATATAAAAAGTGAAACGATCTTACCGGAATCTATGCCGTGGAACAGAAACACAGCCTCTCAAGTTTTACAGTCTTGTAGCATCGCTCCTGACATGGACATGAGTGATGGAAGCAGGCAGTGAAACCCGTTAACACTGATTGCTTAGGAGCTGTTAATACGAGTCTGAATGGATTTGCAGAAAGACTCTCCCTGCATCTCCAGACTAACATTCGTCAATGCTCTCACTGAGAGGCTGACAAGACTACTTAAAACTTCAGTCCCATTCCTTAGGGTAGATACCCTCCATAAGGAACTACTATGTATCATCTGACACTTCTCTGCCAACCTCCTGTGATGAAAGGCAAAGAATGACTGGGATATGAGGGAAGTAGGGGTAGTATTTAAGCCTTTGGCTGGGGTGTCTTTGCCTCCTCCTGGTGGCCAGGTTCAGTATTTCTCAACAGTAAGGAATGATGCCGTGTACTCTCCTCAAATTAAGAAGGAAAATATGTTTTTAAAACATGGGTAAAATACTCAAATCTATTGCCATAAATTAGAAATTATTATTGGTGAGATTTAAAAATGATGCATTTCACATACAAAATATAACTGCATAGGCAAATAATGTTACCCCCAACTGATGCCGACGTATCCGGCTATCGGCCATGAATAATGGGGTGTGTGGCTGTCAGCAGTTTTTGTTTACAGGCTCCAGTGTGTGTTCAATTGATAATGTTAATTGTACTAGTATCCCGTTTTAATTTTTAGAGGAATTAAAGTTAATGTTTTAACCCTTTCATTTAAGGGAGCTGTTAGTGCACTCACACACTATTTGTTGCACCCCTAGGGGTGAAACTCTGTTATGAGGGGAGTAGCACCATGTTATTTTACCTGTTAGGCCCCTAAAATTGACAAATTATTTTTTAAATTTTTTTTTAATACTGGCATTGAATAAAAGTGTTTAAAACATTTTAAGAGCGTCTAAACCAAAACCAAATGTGATATAAAAGATGATCAATATCAATGTGTTTTTAAAATTATTTATTGTAAAGGACAGTCTAGTCAAAATTAAGTTTAAAACAAATTTCCAATTTACTTTTATTTGTTCTCTTGATATTCTTTGTTGAAAGCTAAACCTAGGTAGACTATATTCTAATTTCTAAGCCCTTGAAGGCCAACTCTTATATTAGTGCGTTTTTCACAGCTAAACAGCACTAGTTCATGTGTGTGTCATATAAATAACATTGTGATCACTCCATTGTGTGGAGCTATTTATGATTCAGCACTGATTGGCTAAATGCAAGTCTGTCAAAAGAACTGAAATAAGAGGGAAGTCTGCAGAGGCATTGATACAAGGTAATCACAGACATAAAAAGGATATTAATATAACCGTGTTGGTTATGGTAAAACTGGGGGAATGGGTAATAAAGGGATTATCTATCTTTTTAAACAATAAAACTATGGAGTAGACTGTCCGTTTAATTATATTTTTGGAGGTGTCTTTCATAGAAAACATTCTCTGCACTACCAGCAGATGGCGCTCTATGCAAAGCTTATGTCCAAATTAACTAATCCCAAGTACCATAACGGTAGTATTCAACCTATTTACAGCAGGAGCAGTACCGGATATCAGGTCTGTGGAGTACATTTTAAAAATACTATTGCTCAAAACAATAGTATACGCTTTTATGTCAAACAAAATGAGGAATGCTTTTAAAAGCTCTACATTATTGATATTGTTTACACAAATATGAATAGAGGTTTAATAATGTGATATAGCTGATGCAATACTAAAGATAAAGGTTTAAGGGACATAATATTCATATGCTAAATCACTTGAAAGTGATGCAGCATAACTGAAAAGCGGACATGAAAATATCACTTGAACATCTCTGTAAAAAGGGAAGATATTTTACATCAAAAGTTCTTGAGCTCACAATAGCAGTGCTGAGGTCATGCTTTGCTGTGATCTCATGAGATTACATAGTAAATGTTCTTAAACTGAATAGGAAAGTAACATGACTGTGCCTGCACATGCCATACGCACGCTTCGTTGCGAGTCCTGGGACTAGCATCCTGATTGGATGCTTAAAGTCTTTATACAGTGGGGTGTGAATCCTTTTTTACATAGAGAAAAGGTCATATTTTCTAGTCAGCTTTTTACAGCTATGCTGTATCACTTTCAAGTGCTTCAACATTTGGGTATCTTGTCCCTTTAATAAATTAACTTAGACAAATAGTCAGAGTCCCTAAAATAGTAATTGCTAGAACCACATGTAAGATTCTAAGGGTCTTAATAAAATAATATCTGGAAGGAAATACTCATTCAGCATGTTAGGTGCAAAACCATACAAGGCCACTAGGTGTCGCTATTTGTTTATGCTACCGCCTATTGTCACTGATTTTGTGTGCCTGTCTCTTCCGTCTGGCTGTGGTGTGAGGGCCTAGTTTATGGAGCTGCATTAGCCTGCAACATGGTCCTTGTGTTGTGCACACAAGGGCCTGGAGTGACGAGTCCTAATAGTTCCCTACTACCAGAAGCAGTGGTAATTGTCTCACACTTTGCTTGGGCACTATGCTGCAGCATAATTAGAAAACATGATCCTGCCACAGAGTGCTACATTACAGATACATATAGTGCAGTCACTGATGCCTTGCAGTACAGTGCTGTATTACACATACGTACACAGTGTATAACTGCACTAATAACAAACACACTTCAGTACAGTGCTGCATTACACATACGTACACAGTGTATAACTGCACTAATAACAAACACACTTCAGTGCAGTGCTGTATTACACATACGTACACAGTGTATAACTGCACTAATAACAAACACACTTCAGTGCAGTGCTGTATTACACATACGTACACAGTGTATAACTGCACTAATAACAAACACACTTCAGTGCAGTGCTGTATTACACATACGTACACAGTGTATAACTGCACTAATAACAAACACACTTCAGTGCAGTGCTGTATTACACATACGTACACAGTGTATAACTGCACTAATAACAAACACACTTCAGTGCAGTGCTGCATTACACATACGTACACAGTGTATAACTGCACTAATAACAAACACACTTCAGTACAGTGCTGCATTACACATACGTACACAGTGTATAACTGCACTAATAACAAACACACTTCAGTGCAGTGCTGTATTACACATACGTACACAGTGTATAACTGCACTAATAACAAACACACTTCAGTGCAGTGCTGCATTACACATACGTACAGTGTATAACTTCACTAATAACAAACACACTTAAGTGCAGTGCTGTATTACACATACGTACACAGTGTATAACTGCACTAATAACAAACACACTTCAGTGCAGTGCTGTATTACACATACGTACACAGTGTATAACTGCACTAATAACAAACACACTTCAGTACAGTGCTGCATTACACATACGTACACAGTGTATAACTGCACTAATAACAAACACACTTCAGTGCAGTGCTGTATTACACATACGTACACAGTGTATAACTGCACTAATAACAAACACACTTCAGTGCAGTGCTGCATTACACATACGTACAGTGTATAACTTCACTAATAACAAACACACTTCAGTGCAGTGCTGTATTACACATACGTACACAGTGTATAACTGCACTAATAACAAACACACTTCAGTGCAGTGCTGTATTACACATACGTACACAGTGTATAACTGCACTAATAACAAACACACTTCAGTACAGTGCTGCATTACACATACGTACACAGTGTATAACTGCACTAATAACAAACACACTTCAGTGCAGTGCTGTATTACACATACGTACACAGTGTATAACTGCACTAATAACAAACACACTTCAGTGCAGTACTGCATTACACATACGTACACAGTGTATAACTGACATACGTACACAGTGTATAACTGCACTAATAACAAACACACTTCAGTGCAGTGCTGTATTACACATACGTACACAGTGTATAACTGCACTAATAACAAACACACTTCAGTACAGTGCTGTATTACACATACGTACACAGTGTATAACTGAACTAATAACAAACACACTTCAGTGCAGTGCTGTATTACACATACGTACACAGTGTATAACTGCACTAATAACAAACACACTTCAGTGCAGTGCTGCATTACACATACGTACACAGTGTATAACTGCACTAATAACAAACACACTTCAGTACAGTGCTGCATTACACATACGTACACAGTGTATAACTGCACTAATAACAAACACACTTCAGTGCAGTGCTGTATTACACATACGTACACAGTGTATAACTGCACTAATAACAAACACACTTCAGTGCAGTGCTGTATTACACATACGTACACAGTGTATAACTGCACAAATAACAAACACACTTCAGTGCAGTGCTGTATTACGCATACGTACACAGTGTATAACTGCACTAATAACAAACACACTTCAGTGCAGTGCTGCATTACACATACGTACACAGTGTATAACTGCACTAATAACAAACACACTTCAGTGCAGTGCTGTATTACACATACGTACACAGTGTATAACTGCACTAATAACAAACACACTTCAGTACAGTGCTGCATTACACATACGTACACAGTGTATAACTGCACTAATAACAAACACACTTCAGTACAGTGCTGCATTACACATACGTACACAGTGTATAACTGCACTAATAACAAACACACTTCAGTGCAGTGCTGTATTACACATACGTACACAGTGTATAACTGCACTAATAACAAACACACTTCAGTGCAGTGCTGTATTACACATACGTACACAGTGTATAACTGCACTAATAACAAACACACTTCAGTGCAGTGCTGTATTACACATACGTACACAGTGTATAACTGCACTAATAACAAACACACTTCAGTACAGTGCTGCATTACACATACGTACAGTGTATAACTTCACTAATAACAAACACACTTCAGTGCAGTGCTGTATTACACATACGTACAGTGTATAACTTCACTAATAACAAACACACTTCAGTGCAGTGCTGTATTACACATATGTACACAGTGTATAACTGCACTAATAACAAACACACTTCAGTGCAGTACTGCATTACACATACGTACACAGTGTATAACTGACATACGTACACAGTGTATAACTGCACTAATAACAAACACACTTCAGTGCAGTGCTGTATTACACATATGTACACAGTGTATAACTGCACTAATAACAAACACACTTCAGTGCAGTGCTGCATTACACATACGTACACAGTGTATAACTGCACTAATAACAAACACACTTCAGTACAGTGCTGCATTACACATACGTACACAGTGTATAACTGCACTAATAACAAACACACTTCAGTACAGTGCTGCATTACACATACGTACACAGTGTATAACTGCACTAATAACAAACACACTTCAGTGCAGTGCTGCATTACACATACGTACACAGTGTATAACTGCACTAATAACAAACACACTTCAGTGCAGTGCTGCATTACACATACGTACACAGTGTATAACTGCACTAATAACAAACACACTTCAGTGCAGTGCTGTATTACACATACGTACACAGTGTATAACTGCACTAATAACAAACACACTTCAGTGCAGTGCTGTATTACACATACGTACACAGTGTATAACTGCACTAATAACAAACACACTTCAGTACAGTGCTGTATTACACATACGTACACAGTGTATAACTGCACTAATAACAAACACACTTCAGTGCAGTGCTGTATTACACATACGTACACAGTGTATAACTGCACTAATAACAAACACTTCAGTGCAGTGCTGCATTACACATACGTACACAGTGTATAACTGCACTAATAACAAACACACTTCAGTGCAGTGCTGTATTACACATACGTACACAGTGTATAACTGCACTAATAACAAACACACTTCAATACAGTGCTGTATTACACATACGTACACAGTGTATAACTGCACTAATAACAAACACACTTCAGTGCAGTGCTGCATTACACATACGTACACAGTGTATAACTGCACTAATAACAAACACACTTCAGTGCAGTGCTGTATTACACATACGTACACAGTGTATAACTGCACTAATAACAAACACACTTCAGTGCAGTGCTGTATTACACATACGTACACAGTGTATAACTGCACTAATAACAAACACACTTCAGTACAGTGCTGTATTACACATACGTACACAGTGTATAACTGAACTAATAACAAACACACTTCAGTGCAGTGCTGCATTACACATACGTACACAGTGTATAACTGCACTAATAACAAACACACTTCAGTGCAGTGCTGTATTACACATACGTACACAGTGTATAACTGCACTAATAACAAACACACTTCAGTGCAGTGCTGCATTACACATACGTACACAGTGTATAACTGCACTAATAACAAACACACTTCAGTGCAGTGCTGTATTACACATACGTACACAGTGTATAACTGCACTAATAACAAACACACTTCAGTACAGTGCTGTATTACACAAACGTACACAGTGTATAACTGCACTAATAACAAACACACTTCAGTGCAGTGCTGTATTACACAAACGTACACAGTGTATAACTGCACTAATAACAAACACACTTCAGTGCAGTGCTGCATTACACATACGTACACAGTGTATAACTGCACTAATAACAAACACACTTCAGTACAGTGCTGCATTACACATACGTACACAGTGTATAACTGCACTAATAACAAACACACTTCAGTACAGTGCTGCATTACACATACGTACACAGTGTATAACTGCACTAATAACAAACACACTTCAGTGCAGTGCTGCATTACACATACGTACACAGTGTATAACTGCACTAATAACAAACACACTTCAGTGCAGTGCTGTATTACACATACGTACAAAGTGTATAACTGCACTAATAACAAACACACTTCAGTACAGTGCTGCATTACACATACGTACACAGTGTATAACTGCACTAATAACAAACACACTTCAGTACAGTGCTGCATTACACATACGTACACAGTGTATAACTGCACTAATAACAAACACACTTCAGTGCAGTGCTGTATTACACATACTTACACAGTGTATAACTGCACTAATAACAAACACACTTCAGTGCAGTGCTGCATTACACATACGTACACAGTGTATAACTGCACTAATAACAAACACACTTCAGTGCAGTGCTGCATTACACATACGTACACAGTGTATAACTGCACTAATAACAAACACACTTCAGTGCAGTGCTGTATTACACATACGTACACAGTGTATAACTGCACTAATAACAAACACACTTCAGTGCAGTGCTGTATTACACATACGTACACAGTGTATAACTGCACTAATAACAAACACACTTCAGTGCAGTGCTGTATTACACATACGTACACAGTGTATAACTGCACTAATAACAAACACACTTCAGTACAGTGCTGTATTACACATACGTACACAGTGTATAACTGCACTAATAACAAACACACTTCAGTACAGTGCTGCATTACACATACGTACACAGTGTATAACTGCACTAATAACAAACACACTTCAGTGCAGTGCTGCATTACACATACGTACACAGTGTATAACTGCACTAATAACAAACACACTTCAGTGCAGTGCTGTATTACACATACGTACACAGTGTGTAACTGCACTAATAACAAACACACTTCAGTACAGTGCTGTATTACACATACGTACACAGCGTATAACTGCACTAATAACAAACACACTTCAGTGCAGTGCTGTATTACACAAACGTACACAGCGTATAACTGCACTAATAACAAACACACTTCAGTACAGTGCTTTATTACACATACGTACACAGTGTATAACTGCACTAATAACAAACACACTTCAGTGCAGTGCTGTATTACACATACGTACACAGTGTATAACTGCACTAATAACAAACACACTTCAGTGCAGTGCTGTATTACACATACGTACACAGTGTATAACTGCACTAATAAACAATTCAGTGCAGTGCTGTATTACACATACGTACACAGTGTATAACTGCACTAATAACAAACACACTTCAGTGCAGTGCTGTATTACACATACGTACAGTGTATAACTGCACTAATAACAAACACACTTCAGTGCAGTGCTGTATTACACATACGTACACAGTGTATAACTGCACTAATAACAAACACACTTCAGTACAGTACTGCATTACACATACGTACACAGTGTATAACTGCACTAATAACAAACACACTTCAGTGCAGTGCTGTATTACACATACGTACAGTGTATAACTGCACTAATAACAAACACACTTCAGTGCAGTGCTGTATTACACATACGTACACAGTGTATAACTGCACTAATAACAAACACACTTCAGTACAGTGCTGCATTACACATACGTACACAGTGTATAACTGCACTAATAACAAACACACTTCAGTACAGTGCTGTATTACACATACGTACACAGTGTATAACTGCACTAATAACAAACACACTTCAGTGCAGTGCTGTATTACACATACGTACACAGTGTATAGCTGCACTAATAACAAACACACTTAAGTGCAGTGCTGTATTACACAAACGTACACAGTGTATAACTGCACTAATAACAAACACACTTCAGTACAGTGCTGCATTACACATACGTACACAGTGTATAACTGCACTAATAACAAACACACTTCAGTGCAGTGCTGTATTACACATACGTACACAAACACACTTCAGTGCAGTGCTGCATTACACATACGTACACAGTGTATAACTGCACTAATAACAAACACACTTCAGTACAGTGCTGCATTACACATACGTACACAGTGTATAACTGCACTAATAACAAACACACTTCAGTACAGTGCTGCATTACACATACGTACACAGTGTATAACTGCACTAATAACAAACACACTTCAGTGCAGTGCTGTATTACACATACGTACACAGTGTATAACTGCACTAATAACAAACACACTTCAGTGCAGTGCTGTATTACACATACGTACACAGTGTATAACTGCACTAATAACAAACACATTTCAGTGCAGTGCTGTATTACACATACGTACACAGTGTATAACTGCACTAATAACAAACACACTTCAGTGCAGTGCTGCATTACACATACGTACAGTGTATAATTCCATTAATACTAAACACACTGAAGTGCTGCATTACACATACAGTATGTACAGTGTATAACTGCAGCAATATTAAACACTGCAGTACAGTGCTGAATTACACATATGTACAGTGTATAACTGCAGTAATATTAAACACCCTTAAGTGCTGCATTACACATATGTAGAGTGTATAACTGCAGTAATATTAAACACCCTGCAGTGCTGCATTACACATATGTACAGTGTATAACTGTCTTAAACACCCTTAAGTGCTGCATTACACATATGTAGAGTGTATAACTGCAGTAATATTAAACACCCTGCAGTGCTGCATTACACATATGTACAGTGTATAACTGCAGTAATATTAAACACCCTTAAGTGCTGCATTACACATATGTAGAGTGTATAACTACAGTAATATTAAACACCCTGCAGTGCTGCATTACACATATGTACAGTGAATAACTGCACTAACACCAAACACCCTGCAATGGAGTTCTGCATTACACATACATACAGTGTATTAATGCACTAACACCAAACACACTGCAGTGGAGTTCTGTATTACACATACATACACTATAACTATATAACTGCACTAACACCAAACACACTGCAGTGGAGTTCTGCATTACACATACATACAATTTATTAATGCACTAACACCAAACACACTGCAGTGGAGTTCTGCATTACACATACATACAGTTTATTAATGCACTAACACCAAACACACTGCAGTGGTGTTCTGTATTACACATACATACAGTGTATTAATGCACTAACACCAAACACACTGCAGTGGTGTTCTGTATTACACATACATACAGAGTATTAATGCACTAACACCAAACACACTGCAGTGGTGTTCTGTATTACACATACATACAGTGTATTAATGCACTAACACCAAACACACTGCAGTGGAGTTCTGTATTACACATACATACAGTGTATTAATGCACTAACACCAAACACACTGCAGTGGAGTTCTGTATTACACATACATACAGTGTATTAATGCACTAACACCAAACACACTGCAGTGGAGTTCTGTATTACACATACATACAGTGTATTAATGCACTAACACCAAACACACTGCAGTGGAGTTCTGTATTACACATACATACAGTGTATTAATGCACTAACACTAAACACACTGCAGTGGAGTTCTGTATTACACATACATACAGAGTATTAATGCACTAACACCAAACACACTGCAGTGGAGTTCTGTATTACACATATATAATAGTGTATCACTGCACTGGTGCCTAACACACATTTTGCAGAGTGGTGCATTACAGAAACTATCACTGCACTGAAACAAAGCACACTGCAGCATCAAACACACTAAGAGCTAAATTACAAGTGGCACGCTAACAGTTTCATGCGAACGAAAAGGAGTTTATCGCGGCTCTTTGCACACGTTGGAAGTAGCACAGTATTAAGTTGAATATAAACGTGTTCACTTGAGCGCAATTGAATTTTCGGGATAGCATGACCTCAGAGCTATAGTTATCTGTTACGCAAGACAAAAAGTTGCACAACACACATCAAAATTACATTTAAAAGTACAGTTACACTTATAACAACACCATCTAATAACAATTATTGGGAAAAAATTGCAATAAAAAGTTATAAGGGCTTAAAGATATGAGGTCTCGGGTGTTAGAGTAAAAAAAAGGTCTGCAAAGGGCTTTAGAGATGCATACAAATACATGTCTAAATATGTATATATGTGTGCGTGTGTGTATGAATATATATATATATATATATATATTATTTATAAATAGATATTTCCCTCTATATATCAGTAAATAGCCCCTCCCAGTAAGTAGCTCCTCCCATTTACTTCCTGTGCAGCTGTTGCTGATTTACAACAGGATGGGGGATAATATTTGGACAACGATTTATCTTCTGTTGAAAACGCCAGTAAACTCTTTGGAGAGGAGAAAAGGCTTCACGCCATGCTGTTACCATACCTCATATGTGTTGAGGTTTATACATGCGAGTGCAAATTTGGCTCTTTTATACATCATCCTATTTTACACCTGATATACTACACCAGAGAGGACCCTTGTTTCTGTGCGCCCTTCCCTCTTCTCTTGTCCTTTATCAATATATATATATATAACCTAAAAACTATCATTTACAGTATATATATATATATATATATATATATATATATATATATATATAGATATAGATAGATAGATATACTGTACATGCATTTATGAATAAATAGAACATATTCTGCTATGAATGAACATTGGAATGTGAAATATTAAAATTTCATGTCGGATTAGTGCACTTCCAAAAATGCAATCGGGTTTGTGTGCAGTAAAGGGTGTTAGTAACCCCCACACACACACTTTTAGAGCTCCATTGAAGTCTATGGAAGAATATGTTAACATGGTCACGATATTAGAAGTTCTGCTTTTTGCCCACGTCGGGATAGCACTCAAGCGAAAATGTTTTACTTTCAACTTGTAGTACGCGCACAACCAGACTTGCGCAAAAAGCTGGAGTCTAGCGGGGGTTAACACACGAGCGCAAACTACATAAATACGGTGTATCACTGCAATGATACCAAATACACTGCTACTGTACTTAAAGGGACATTAAACCCTAATTTTTAATTTCATGATTCAGATAGAGAATACCATATAAAACAACATAATAATTTACTTCTATTATCTAATTTGCTTCATTCTCTCGATATTCTTTCCTGAAAAGCACATCTAGATAGGCCCAGTAGCTGCTGATTGGTGGCTGCACATAGATACCTCAAGTGATTGGCTCACCCATGTACATTGCAAAGTATATCTAAATAATGAAGCAAATTAGATAATAGAAGTAAATTTAAATATTGTTTAAAATTGTATTCTCTATCTGAATCATGACATCATTTGTTTGGGTTTAATGTCCCTTTAAGTCTTTAACTGTTACGCACATTATGTTGTCACTTTATATTATATTGCACATACATCCAATCACCTACAGATTACTATTAATTAAACATGTACAGTTCGTTATTCACTAGCTACACTAATCTCAGAGGTGTTCTGCAGCTGTTGGCTTTCAGGTGCCGGATTTATTAGGAATAATGTGCAACTGACACATGTTTACTGTTAATACTAACTATTGGGTGTGACTATAGCATTACTGTCCTGCTCATGTGAAACTGCAATCTATGTTACTGCTACTAACATATGGGCTACAATGCTACCTCTGCGATTGTGAATGTGGAATACATAGCCAGGAGGGTGGAATCTGATTAGGGGCCACTGAGTTTTATCTAACCACTAACATATGGGCTACAATGCTACCTCTGCGATTGTGAATGTGGAATACATAGCCAGGAGGGTGGAATCTGATTAGGGGCCACTGAGTTTTATCTAACCCCAAATCTGGGACCTGTTAAAGGGACAACCAACTCAAATGTTTGTATTGTTTAAAGAGATAAATTATCCCTTTTTATTACCCATTCCCCAGTTTTGCACAGCCAACATGGCTATATTAATATACTTTTAACCTTTGTGATTACCTTGTATCTAAGCCTCTTTTGACAGCTCCCTGATCACATGACTTTTTATTATCTATTGACTTGCATTTTAGCTGTGTTGTGTTCACGACCCATGTGCATGGAGGTCTAAATGCTATAAAGTATATTAATCTAACAATGTTGGTTGTGCAAATTTGGGGATGGGTAGTAAAGGCGTTATCTATAGCCTTAAACAATAACAATTTTAGTTTTGACTGTAATTTTAATACAGACTCATAGTTGCACAGATAACATCCAGTGCTGTTATAGGCAGAAGCCAAGCAGTCAAGTACAATCACTACAGATGTTTTTTAATGTCTCTTTAATTAACAAATTGATATTTAGTGAGAAATTAAATATTGGCTGTAACTATCATTTGTTACTGCATTTCCAAATCTTTTTTTTTTTTTACGGATTCCAGATTTCATATAAGCAATATAACAAATGATTAGGTAACTGGATATCAGGGGCGAGATTACATATACGGCGCAAGCTTCAGCGCAACTGCTGAAACCCACGCCGCCCGTAATTTCACCTTGCACATCAGGGTATTACATAAACCCCGTCGGCAGTTCATAAAGTGCCATAAGTCGGATAAACTAGTGATGTCCACAAATAAGCGTAAATACACATTTTTGCAGTCGCCAGTAACTTACGGCATTTTAGAAACTGCCGGCGCCCAAGAAAATAAAAAAAAATATATCAAATCTCAAGTAAAAATCTAACCCGCCTCCCAAAAATAAACCTGACACGTAAATCCCCTATATCCACCATCAAACCCACATCGGAACTAATAATAAAATTATTAACCCCTAAACCGACAACCCCCCACAACGCAATAAGCCTAATTAAACTATTAACCCCTAATCCGCAATTCACCCACATCGCAATCTACCTAATAAAACTATAAACCCCTAATCCGCCATTAACCCACATCGCAATAAACCTTATAAAGTATATTAACCTCTAATCCGCCATTAACCCACATAACAATAAACCTAAGTATATTAACCCCTAATCCACCATTAACCCACATCCCAACAAACCTAATAAAACTATTAACCTCTAATCCGCCAAACCCACACAACGAAATAATCCTAATAAATCTATTAACCCCTAATCCGCCAAACCCCCACAACACTAATAACTAGTTAAATTACTAAACCCCCTAACCTAACACCCCCTAAATTAACCATAATTACCTAAATTAAAAATGACTAAATTACAATTAAAATCTAACATTACTTACAAATAAAACAAACTAAATTTAAATTAATCTAACATTACAAAAAATAAAAGTCTAACATTACATAAAATAAAATGATCAAATATAAAAAAATAAACCTAACCCATTTGAAAATAAAAAAAGCCCCCCAAAATAAAAACACCCCCTAATCTAATGCTAAACTACCAATATCCCTTAAAAGGGCCTTTGTAGGGCATTGCTTTAAGTTAAATAGCTCTTTGCCCTAAAAAAATACTTATGGCTCCATGTACTAAAAGGTGGGCGGACAGCTTCTCAACTCGCAAAGCTGTCCGCCTGCTTCGCTACACACGGGCAGCGGATCTGTTGATCCGCTTGCCCGTATGTATTATTACACACTCATCAGAGTGTGTAATGCCCGCCCCTTCATTCGCACAACCAATCATGCGACTGAAGGGGCTGTCAATCACCGAGAGCAAGCGAGCGAGCTCTCAGT
Organism: Bombina bombina; assembly: GCF_027579735.1. NCBI lineage: Eukaryota > Metazoa > Chordata > Amphibia > Anura > Bombinatoridae > Bombina > Bombina bombina. The sequence continues at coordinate 587,227,580 of NC_069499.1, forward strand.
GATTTTCCCTCGCCACCTCAGAGGTGGCGTAGGGTGTAAGAAGCAGCGGTCTAATGACCATTGCTTCTTAAATTGCGGGAAGCAGGCTCGCATATGCGAACCTGCCCTGCAAGGGCTCCAGAGCAGCTTTCGCTGCTTCGTACATGGAGCCCTAAGTCCCCCCTCTAGCAGTAAAACCCCCCACTCACCAAATCCCCCAAAATAAAAAACCTAACACTAAAAAATCCTAAACTACCCATTGCCCCTAAAGGGTCATTTGTATGGGCATTGCCCTTAAAAGGGCATTCAGCCCCCTCCCCCCCCCCCCCCCAAAAAAAAAAAAAAAGCCCAAGTCTAGCCCTCCAAATAGGTACTCACCGTTCCTGAAATCCGGTGAAGAAGATCCTGTTCCAGGCGGTGAAGTCTTCTTCCAAGCGGCCAATATCTTCTTCCAAATTGGGACCTCTTCCTGTTCAAATCAGTCAATAGGATTTCAGTACCTCTAATCCTATTGGCTGATTTGAATTTGAAAAATCAAATCAGCAAATAGGAATGCAAGGGACGCCATTTTTAAACGCGTATCTTGAATTCACTATTCAGTGTACGGCAGCAATCGTATGAAGAGGATCCTCCACGCTCCATGGCTAGGCGATCGCCGGTGCTGCTCCACGCTCATCTCCGCTCCGGCTTGGTCCTGGATGAAGAAGGAAGAGGTCCCCGCTTGGAAGAAGATGTCGGCCGCTTGGAAGAAGACTTCACCCCCTGGAACAGGACCTTCTCCGCTGGACTTCAGGAACAGTAAATACCTTTTTTGAGGGGGGTTAGATTTGGGCATTTATTTATTTTTTTTGATAAGGGATTTCTGGGCACTCTTAAAAGAGCTGAATGATGCAAATGCCCCTTTAGGTGCAATGGGTAGTTTAGGATTTTTTTATGTTAGTTTTTTTTTATTTTAAGGGGTTTGGTGGGTGGGGCCTTTTACTGTTAGAGGAGGGACTTAGTATTTTTAAGGAAAAGAGCTGTTTAACTTAGGGCAATAACCTACAAAAGGCCCTTTTAAGGGCTATTGGTAGTTTAGCATTAGAATAGGGGGTGTTTTTATTTTGGGGGGGATTTTTTATTTTCATAGGGATTAGGTTTAATTTTTTTTTATTTTTGATAATTTGGTTTATTATTTTATGTAATGTTAGACTTTTATTTTTTGTAATCTTAGATTAATTTTTTTTAAGTAATGTTAGATTTTTTATTTTAATTGTAATTGAGTATTTTTTAATTTAGGTAATTGGGGTTAATTTAGGGGGTGTTAGGGGGCTTAGTAATTTAATGAGTAATTTGCATTGTGGGGGTTTGGCGGATTAGGGGTTAATAGATTTATTAGGATTATTGCATCGTGTGGGTTTGGCAGATTAGGGGTTAATAGTTTTGTTAGTTTTTTTGCGATGTGGGTTAATGGTGGATTAGGAGTTTATATACTTTATTAGTTTATTGTGATGTGGGTTAATTGCGGATTAGGGGTTCGTATACTTTATTAGGTTTATTGCGATGTGGGTTAATGGCAGATTAGGGGTTCATATACTTTCTTAGTTATTGTTGTGGAGGATTGCGGTTGACAGGTAGATATTGCGCATGTGTTAGGTGTTAGTTAATATTTTCAGGCAGTTACGGGAGTTATGGTGCTCACATACTCAGCACAAGGCTTGCTGCGCCTGCCTATGAGTGGCGAGATGAAAATAGAGTAAAATTTTTCCATTTTTGCTGTGTAAGTTCTTGCGCTGAATATGTGATACCAATTTGCGACACGGTTCTGTTAGCTTATGGGAGTAAAAATTGCGGCCGACGGGTGAAATATACGTGCTGCATTTATATGCAACGCTATATATGTGATACCAAAACCACATAAAAACCGGCAATGCTCCATATGTAATCTTGCCCCAGAATGTTAACTACACAAGTACTCTGCTTGTATACAATGTGAGCTGAACATGTTTTGGTCATTTAAAAGGACATGAAACAACCCTGGTTATTGTGTAAAAATTGTGCTTGTCCCTCGCTCCCTAGTGAGGCCAAAAAGCAAATTCTGGAAGGTGCAGGTTCACCAGACCTGAGAGCCTTTCTCACACACTGAATAG